>NC_134174.1:55761661-56061974 GCF_964188355.1 Buteo buteo
GAAGGGAGTGCGTGGGGCTGTGCAGGCAGCTGGGGCTCCTGTGGGTCGTGGCGGGATGTCGACCTCGCTTTCTGCAAAACCACGGGCAGCAAAACTTGCCTCTCTCCGGCTGCGCTGCAGACTATTTAATTACTGATATTCATGGAGGATTTGGAGCTCTCCGGATGGGAATGCCCTGTGCCAATGCAAATGTCACTGCTCGCAGTACAACACGGGGGCCTCGATGATTAGTTCTGTTTTACTGTTTTTCTAGTATAATTATGTTTAATTCATGTGTTGTTTCATCAAAGTGTCTGTCACTCAGGGCTTGGCCTCATCTTCTTAAATAGCTGGATATAAAATTACAATGTGTTCCTCCAGTGAGACCATATTTCTAGAACATCATGACAGCTTTATTATGACACAGGGCTTTCTGTTTAGCTGAACTGATACACTGAATTATCCTTTTAAAAAATCAAAATCTCTTGCAGTTGGATCATTAGACTCGTGCCATATTCCGTACAGGGTTACCCTAAATCAACATAATAGGGATCTTGTGCGGTGGCCTTTAAGCTTTCTTCCTGGGTCAGGGTGGGCCAGTAGTTATGTGGAAGGCAAATTGCAAAGCACCAAGCAAAGCAGGGCTGATTCTGCAGCAGATGTTCTCTCTTTGAGTCCTTCATGAGCCTAGTGGAAGCTTCCAGGGATTATTCAGAAAGTAGTGAACTAGTGGGAATGACCCTCATGTCCCTGCGGTGCCTAAAGCTCCTGTAGGAACCTGGAGGAGCATTGCTGCCAGTACCACCATGCTTTAAATACCAGACTCTAAACCGATGGTGTGCGCTGCTGCGAGGTGGGTGGAAGCCTGTGCCTGTAAATACGAATCTGTAGTTTAGATAATGGTTTTAGCAATGCATTCAAATTATTACCCAAAGCTATTCCCCAGCATGTAAAAAGACCAACCTGTCTAAGCCTAATTGGACCCTAATGAAATTGTTTCCTGTAGCTTTATGCTGTGCAGCTGGATGTGATAACTCGGCTACTGCACCAGGCACATGCAACAGCGAAGTTCTCAATGCGCTTGATGAAGTTGCTGCGGTAGTGAATGGAGGGCTTTTGGGATGGGTAAATGTGTCAATCAATCCATAATGAGTCTTCTGGACTAAAAACTTTTGCTGGATTAGGGAATAAGCTTTTGCATTGCTACTGTGATGGCCTACCCTTGTGCAAGCAGGTACTACAGTCTCTTTTTGGCTTTCATGTGGGTGGTGATGTGCCAGAAAGAGAGAAAAAAAGAGAAGCATTGGAAATTGTGTTGGAAGCATAATTTGCAGTATTGCTTTGCTGCAAGTCCCTAATTTTTTTTTAAGAAGGCTTTTAAACTTTGTGGGGCAGGTGCTGAATGGCTGCTCTGTGGCTCGATTAACCAGCATCTAACCTCAGGAAATCCCCAGTGGCTGGAAACAAATATTAAATTAAGCAGTCCTTTTGGCTAATGGATTTGCCTCTACTGCCAGTAAAATGGTGTCCTGGGCAGTTTTCTTGCTGCTTTTACCTGATTTCCTGAGGGAGCCAGGACCACTGCAGTTAGGTAAAGTGCAGAGGGGCAGGAACCGTCTCACTGTTTCTTACTCTCATTTTGGACATGTGTGTGGTGGTGGGGCAGTCCTAAAGAGCACGAGGCACCTTCTGTCCCCATCGTCTCCTTTGCAGCAATCTCTGCAGGAGAACAGAACCTGAACACTGCAGAAATCTGCTTGTTAATGTAAGACAGCATGGTCTACTAGTCGCAGCAGGGCTTAGTGGAGATAAATCCCTCTACTTGATGTTCCCAGCTCTCCCATGCAGATACCAAGGCGTTTCACCTCAGAGTGCCTATGCGTAGGGATAAAGGAAGGAGAGATGTAGAGTTGCATTATTAGTCTAATTCTAACCAGAACCGAGCGGCAGGAAAGAGCTGGCAGTTGTCGGTTCCTGCTGTCGTCATTTAGACCCAAATTAGTGACTCAGCGTGAGTTCAAAGGAGGTTGGAGCTGATCAGTGTTGGGTCTGCTGCAGGCCCCCGTTTCCTCCCCCACCACTGGTGGCCACATGAGAGAATCCATTTCTTTTGGCCAAAAACCAACTTTTCTTCTCCCTACCTCTTATTTTGAATAGTTAGTTTTTGGCTGGGTCAGCTCCTCATGTGGGCTTGCTGTGCCATGCGATGTGTCCTGAGGCACGGCATGGGGCAGGGTGATCTGGCCAGGGAGAGAAGCCAAGTTATCCCTGTGGAAGGATCGTCTCATGTGGCTTTGCTGAAAATTGAACTTCATTGGAGGGGTTCTACTGAAGACTGAAGGCATGTTTGAACTCAGGGTGTGGGTTGTCATTTGACCAGCTTGTTGTCTTGATTTGATGAGCTTTTGTGTAATTTAGGGGAGATTCTCTTCCTGCTGACACCTCTTCTACTGTCTGTGATAGCCCTGCGCAAGCAGGACCTTCCTGGAGATGACTGTGTGCAGACTGATTTGCAAGGCTGTCCCTTGCAACCTCCTGAAGGCAAGTTTGCCAGGGCTGTGACTTTCATGTTTTGTGAACTAAGAGTCCAACTGTGCATCACGAATTCAGCAGATGAAGCCAATGAGGCAGCCTTGTCATGCTGTTTCCATGCATGTGTCCTCCACCACAGGAACCAATCTCCTGTCTTGCACAGAGGCCAGGCAAGACCACTTGGTTTGTGCAAGAGTGGGACTCTTGCAAGACACAGTACTTTCTTTGCCTCTTCATCATCTCACTACAGAGGCCTGATTGTGCTGCCTCTATAAGCTTCAATCGAGGAACTTGCTTCCAAAGACCATATTAGTATTCTGCAAAGAAAACGTGAGTGCTTTCTTCATTGAGTCAGCTCAAAGGACTAGTGTGTGTCAGCTGTTGTAGGAAATAAAATGGCTGCTGGAAAAAAATAAGCATTTTTTTTAAACTTATGTTCTGCATTGGCTTATTTAGGTTCAAAAAATAAGTTGATTTAAAAGGATGGGGGCTGGTTCAGGAGAGCAGAGCTGTGAGAGCCAGCAGCCCCCCAAGCCTGCTGGGTGAGAACCCCGGGTACAACTTGACTTCTGTAGTCTCCTGCAGGGCAGCCAGCACAGAAAGAGTCTTGTGAAAGAGATAAGCAAAAGCAAGCTGGGGAATAACAGCGCTTCCATAATACTGCATTTCCTGGGTATTAGAGTAATTCTATGATACAGGAGTTTAGTAGTACAAATCTGGCTGATAACCATTTTGGTAAATAATAACAAAAGAGCTGTGACAGTTCAGCTCTTGCCTGACTAATGTAGTGATAGTATCTATCATGAAGAGAAAAATGAAATAGCACAGAAAGTTCCTTTCTGCCATTTGTCAGGTTTGCAGATGTCATTGGGTGACATTCAGGCCTGTGCAAGGGACCAGCACACACTTATACACCTTTGGCTCTGTTTTAAGCATTCTTAAAAAATGCTGTTTCTATGTCCTGAACCTTTGTGCTTGATGCATTTCACCCATTGTATGGAAAACAGCAGCCTCTTTCCCACATTTAATGTGGGAATTGCTTCTCTCTAACAGGCAGGAAAGAGTGAGATAGCGACCCAGGCAATCTGTTTCTCCTTTACTACATTAATAGCATTCGCTAGTGTTAAGAGAACTCTGCAGCCCTGGGCAGCAGTATGGGTTGTGGGTTTTTCTTATTCAACAACCAAGAAAAGCCAGAGATAGGTGATAAACTTGGCTAAACATCAAGTGCTGAATGAAAGGGCTTGCATCTGACCAGGTGGGAGATGGCAGGTTCGTTGCTGTGCCTTCCTGTACTTCCCCAGGCATACCTTGTGGCATTAAAAGCTTGGAATTAATTTTGCTTTGAGTGGAATTAATTGGAATGGGCTGCTGAGTCATCTCCTCCGATCTGCATATTAATGCCACCTCATGTCCTCCTTCTCTTCCTGTCCAGTCTGAGAGGTAGCTGCTGGGAAATGCTGCCTTCCACTAACACATTTGCTTGGCATTTGCCTCTTCGGGTTGCAGCCAAGGTACCCTACTTCTTTCTTTCCCAGATAGACACTGATGTTCTTGTGTGACTAGCTCAGGAGAGGTCTGCGCTGAGCAACAAGGAGATGTTGGGAACTCTGCTTTTAACTGCAAGCGTGCAGTTCCTAATCTGTAGCCCCGATGAATTGTCAGCTGTACTTTCGTATAAATAATGCTTCTTAGGACAAAGAATAGAACGTAGAGGCTAACCCTGTTCTCATTTACTTGGATGGGAACAGGCTCTGGCTTTCAAAGTGGTAATAACCAGTGTTGTTGGAGCTTATTTTACAGTAAGCCAGAAGCCCTATCTAGGATTATGGTCCATGTGCTCTGGTGCAGTAAGAAATACGCAGGCTCGGCCTCAGAGAATGTGCACCCTTCTTAAAATGGTCTCCTATAGATCTGTATAAATTGCCTGTCAAGCTTTACTTAGCTCTGTGTCAAAAGAAAGAGTTTTAAGTGCTTGTTTTTAAAGCATAACTAAATTAATTAAAATGGCCACTTAAGTAAGGTAATGTTATTTCCAGCTTTCTAAGAAAGTGTTGGAAAGGGAAAGTGCAAATGTTTGCTAGGTTTGGCAGCTTCCTTGGAAACTCTAACCCTGTGCGAAAGTGCATTAAAAATAATGCTCTCTGGCAGCTCTTTTGGAGCCTGGAAGCTAAAAGGTAGTAACCAACCCTGTGTCACACTCTTCTTACATCTTCATTAAATCAGAAATCATGAATATCTCAGACTTACTACTCAAACTCATGGAGAGGAAAGCAGCTGGTCACACTTAATTTTAATGACATTTCAGTATTACATTGTTCTTTCTCTTTCCTCAAGCCCTGTGATGAGGTTTGTGCTTTCATACGGTAAGGCAGGATGAACCTCACTGACCCTCTGATGGCCAATTCCTGTGTGTAGGTTTGTTTGGAGCTTCTCTGCTGATGCCTGCTGCTATATTGTCTCCTCAGCTGGGACTTCATCCAAGTTTGTAAGCAGAGACGAGGCTTAGTCTCTGAGTTTGGACCTAGCGCTGGAGTTTTCTTGGAGTGCCAACTGGCCAAGTGTTGGGTACCAACTGTACCAACTCTGCTAATAAATCACAGTGTCTCAGGTGATAAAAATCAGTTTCTAAATCTAGGATACCAAAGAAAGTGGTACCTGTTGTTCAGTGGGGAAATAGATCCCCCCCCGTTGTTACTAATTGGAGATGTGTGTTGCTGGAAACATCATCTTTATTTTTTTAATGTCTTTTTCCCTTATCGCATAAAGAATTATCCATTCAACACTTACCACAGTGCAAAAGTATTAGTAAACATAAGCTTGTTGATATTTGGCATTGTGATGCTTGACTGGAGGAAAGATCTACAACTTAAAAGCAGGTTGGAATAATAAAACCCCAAGTGTAACCTATGCTTGGGAAATAACAATGGTTGATGTTAGCCCTGAGGGTGTTGGGTTTTTCACTTAGCAGTGAAATGAGATCCTTGAATGAGAACTGTATAATTGTGCCGGAGCTTTGTGTCTGGGGTTGTGGCTCTCTTGTTCATCTTCAGTGTGATGTGTGACCTGAAGAATTGCTTTGCTAAGGACACTGAGAGGTGGTGATTTTACAGCTGTCTTTAGCTATGCGGTATCTCTCTGAATCCCCTAAGTATAAGAAATGATTTCTTTACTGCTCTGCTGCAGGCAGGGTAATTTGTCTTTTTTTTTTTTTTTTTTAATTCTTTGTTATCTTAACTAACAATGATAAATGTTCAACAGAAGCATTCATTGAGGGGCATGCTGTACCTCAAAAAATAGATCCTTTTCTCACTTTGCACAAATGTTGTACATTAAGGAGAGCTGGATGTGTGACTCTGGAGATGAAGATGAAGGCACAAAGGCTGGTTCGACAAGGTCATGCATGCAGTGGTTTAGTGACATGCACCCTACTTTCTCACGTTCATTATCCTACAACTGTTTCAGCTCTCTGGCACATGGCTTGCGTCCTCAGCACATCCCTTATTTCTAGCACAATTATTTGATGCTCTTTTGCAATTGACTGCATTTAGTCTCTTGCATCAATTCTGGCACCTGGTTACTGGAAAGACTAACAAGCAATTCAGAAAAAATAAGTATATGGTTATCAATTAGACTGAAAAAGATGGATTTTAAGAGCAAAGATTAAAAGAGCTGAATATGAGTAGCTTTGCCAAGTAACAACTAAATAAGTAGATATGTTTTTACTGTACTTGATGGGTGCAAACATGAGAAAGAATCATTTGAAGTCTTCACTGGATACAGCAAGGATGAAACGAGAGGGGAAGACAACATGATTAGCACGTAAACTTTGAGACGTCACTGTGCTATAGAAGCCACAGGCCTTGTAACATCCGACTTACTGATCCAGCTGTTGGGTAATAAATTCAGTCAAGGAACAATCCTTCTCTAGTAGAGAAAATTAATAGATTTGGGCCTGTAGGAGTTATTCTGATCTGGTCCCTGCTACAGTAAGTCTCCTCCACCCTGAGTGCTCAGTGATGGTGTGCAGCCAGGGGACAATGCTAGCCTAGCAGGGAGTGGCATTTTCCTGGATAAAGGGGTGAAAAGCTCTGAGATCTGTAGCAGAAAAGCACTGTATAATTGTCCAAGGAGGTTGATGTGTGCTGCTCTGCCTTTAGCATGTCCCCTCCTGTTACAAACAGCTTTCTTGGCTGTTGTTGGTGCAGAAGGTGGTGTGGCACATCCTCTCACGCTCTTGTGTGTTCCCAGCCTCAACAGATAGACAGCTGGGAAGACCAGGTCTTCAGATGTTGATCCTCTTGGGATCTTCACAAGGGTTTAATGTTGCTCTCCTTTTCCCTGAGCTCTTGCCCAGCCATCTTGCTTTGCTGTCAGTGCTTTCAGCTTGAACCCCTTTCTCTGCCCTTTGTGTCAATGGGGCAATGAAAGTGCTTTGTGCAACAGAAAACATCCTAACCTCCCGAGGGATGGCACCATCGTCTTTTCCCCTTCTCCTCCAACTCAGCTGTATGTGTACAAGGGCGTTAGTGCCCTCTTTTCCCACCCTCCATCACCCAACTGCCTGGTTGGGCTACAGCCCCAGTGAATCGGTGACTCACTGCAGAGCCTCTCATAATTAAAAAAAAAACAAAACCGAACACAAAACCAACCTGCAAAATAATCTTTCTTTTCCACCATTTTTCTAATTTTCATTTCTAGGGCTCTGGCTTTGCTTGCAGGTGGGTTGGGATGCCCGGGGCCAGCCTGCATGGAGCAGAGCTGTCGTGTTGCTTTTGCTTCAGCAGCCTCTAGTGGGGAGAGTAATACAGTCAAAGCCGGGGCAGGATTCCTCCTGTGCTCTAACGCTGCTCACTTTGTAGACCAGCCAGAGGAGCGAGTTAGTGTCTGGAGTCTGAGATAAACTCTCTTTTAATCTGTGTTGTAAGCAAAGGCTGATGCGTAGAAGAAAAGGCTATTTTTTTTTTCCAAGAGGCCAATGTGGGGGATTTTTTTTTGTTGTTTTTTAATTTCAAATGTGGGGGAAATAAAACTATCTGGAGGTGAATGAGTCACTTTCATGAGTCACCAATAGTGGGAAGAGGGGATTTAATATTTGTGAATCAGAAGCAAAAAGTACAGTCTGTTCCCTGCTTGGTGTGAGAGAAAATAATGGACAATTTCAAAAAGCTATTTTCTGCCCAGAAGAGGAATAAGAATCAGGTTTTAGACTCTTTAGCATCTCGGGGTGAATGGCTGCCACTACTCCTGGCACTGTGGTCCTGCTGTTCCCTTGGCCAGCGGGACCCAAAGGTGCTTGTTGCCTTTTGGGTTTTTCCAGACTTCGGGACTTCTGTCCCACGCTGCCTGTGGCTTTCTTGGGGTGACCTTGGGCATGCTTCCCCACCACTTGTTACTCGCTTTCTCCTCTCTAACATGAGGCCACTGCCAGTAATTTAACGTTTTCTGAAGAGCCGGAGTTTGCGCCTTCAGCAAAGGCAGGCGAGTGCTGCAGGCAGCGGGAAGAGGGTGGCAAGCAAACTGCCAGGCGGCGGGTCATGCCCTGGCCACGCCGGTAACTCTTTCAAAAGCCTGGTTGGTGCTGCGTAAGAGTGCAACCACCCAAAATCTCATCGGAGGGAGGGTGCACGGCCCTGGCGATAAAAGCACCAGGGCGAGAGGGCTGGGAGGGCTCAGTCCCGGTCCTTACTGCTCAGTCCTTACTGCTCGGAGGGTGCGGGGCCCCGCGGCTCCTCTCTCCGGGGGTGTGGGTTCGGGTAGAGTCGGGTTCAGAGGCGGGTGCGTGGGGCTTTCCCCCCGTGTCCGCCAGCTGTCACTGTTGCTGCGCTCACCCGGGGCGTTTTGTGTGGCTGGGATCGCCAGCGGAGCCTTTCGGCACCGGCACCCTCCAGGCTGGGCCGGGGCCCCTTGGGAGAGGCGCCGCGAAACGCCTAAAATGATGCTTGCTGCCCCAAAAGACCGAGGGTGTTTGGCTCATCCGCCGTGTAAGTGAGAGTATTTAGCCTCATCTTAACAACCTGTTCCTGAAGCTGCAACTTTATTGCCTATTAAAAGGCTGTGTAAGAGCTCCGGAGATAATTTTAGTGCATACACATTTCCCCATTTTGGGTGTAAGCGTTTTAGACTTTTTTTTTTTTTTTGAGGGGTTGTTACAGAACTAAAACCCCCTCAAACTGCTTCTCCGATTAAACAATGGTTTGTAAAACTGAGGGGAAAAAAGTAATGGTAAATTAGGAGTAGTGGTCACAGCAGGATATGGCAGGCTTTGGCAGTGTGTGTACACGCAGATATCCACATACCTATCTCTGCATAGGCACTCAACTTCTTCCACGTTGTGTTCTGTGTGAATTTCCCTGGTTTAGTTGAATTAACGAGAACTGCTTGTGCTTGTAAAGCGAAGGGGATGGAGTTTTGCCTCCCCAGTGGGAAACGGCTCAGAGATGGAGGCATTCTTGTGTGTGCTTGCTGAGGGGTACTCCAAAGCTACTTGTAGAAGCGGTTAGCATCTCTTCAAGGTATTGTACTTCTACCATCCGAGCTGACAAACACAAAATTCAATTGGTAGTCCTCAACCTAAGACAAGAGTTGTCTGAAATTAGCCTGACACTCACCTTGTGGTTTAAGAGACCATATACCTATATTGGAATTGAGTTTTGCTTGAGTTCAGATATCCCAGAACTGAGGACTATGTCAGTAGAGTGTTACCTGAATTAACTATTAAGGTACTTTGTGGAGATTATGCAGCAGCAAAAAACCCCACCACACCATGTTTTACATGTAACCTTGTTTTGCATTTGAGGTCCCGATACTTAGTGAACCAGATTCTGCTGTGAGAGATATACAGATGTAATCTGGAAGTCACGCCATCCCTCAGCGGTGCTGCTCTAGACTTGCAGCAAAGAGCAGCATCTGACCTTTAAAATTTAATTCCGGTAAAAGCAAGCACCAGTCTACACAAATTTCTCCATTTAGATTAGATCCTGCCTCGTACAAACACAATTCAGCAGAGAAAGTGAGCTCCTGACAGAGACAGATGGATAATCCCAGCCCCTGCCTTGTGTTCACGCACTTGCTATTGTGTCCTTTCAAACCTGTGTTTTCTTGTTGGTTGTCTCTCTTGAAGCTAAGCATTAAGGGCAGCAAAGTGATGTTTTTCAGTAGTTTTCTCAATTCCTGATGGGATTAGAAGCACTGACTACAAAGGGGAAGAATTTGTGAGAAAAGTGGCCATGCACAGCCAGAGCTGCGTGGGGAGTCTCCTGGGAAGAGCTCGGTTGAGTTTAAAATGGGTTTCTTCTTTTGCATCTGCACTACCGTTGTCAGTCAGACCCCTTCTGTGCTAGGTGGCTGTGTGGCTAGGGGGTAAAGGCATCTTTCCCATCTGCACTTCTGCTTTTAATTTGGCAGCGCAGAGGCCTGATTTGCCGCCAGGTGAGTAGCTGTGCTCGCAGCTGTGCCTGCGCCGTCCACATCGCTGTGTGTCTGTACCATGGGCTTGGGAACGCAGCAGAGGCGAGTTATGATCAAAAAGGCCATTTGTTTCTCTAATAAGGTATTTACATGTGCAGTTCAAATAAACACAACCAGAAATGAGGCGTCCTGGTGCGTGCTTTGAAAACATTGCTGGACTTGGGGATGTGGAAGGAGGCTGATAAAGAGTTTGGTCCTTTCCGAGCTCTCTTGCTGCCTCTCCTTGCCTGCAGCTGGGTGCTGCTGCTCAGCACTCCTCCAGACTATTTTAATTGCTTTCTACTGATGTGGTGACTTCTGTCTGGATCTGCAGGGAGCCGGCAGTAACACAGGCTCGTGGTCGTGCTCCCTGCACAGCAGTAACAGCGGAGTCAGTCCTTAGCTGGGATGCCTCCTTGCTTTTCTGGCTACAACAGTCCTCCGCCTGCTGCAGCCCCTGTGTTTCCCATGTGGGGTGGGGAGCTGGCACCCCACTGCACTGCCTTTTGGGAATAATAAGGCTTTTCAATAGCTTAATTATGGGGCAATAACATATTCATGGGATTGATGGGACTTAGTCTTGATTTATGCAAGAGGAGCTGGGGATGGGTTTCCTCTAAGTGTTGGTGAATGATGGGGTTTGTGCCCTTTTTGACGTGAAGGACCTTCCTTGTTTCTCTTCTGTCTCTCTCCCTCTTGGTGCAACCACAAGAGAAAATCTCTCCTCCCCCTTCTCTCTCTCCCTCTTTAACCACAAGCACTGTATTGAAATTCTGTTGCTGAATAAATGTCACATCCCAGGCAGTGTTTGTCTTTGTTTTCCATATTTCTTTGGCACATTGAGGCTTATCTTGTTCATCAGGTTTGAGTAAACAGCCTGTGGTTGTGTAGAGATGGGGAAAAGCAAAGGAAGGGTTAACCAGGCAATACCCAGATACTGCCAGCTGGGATGTGAGCATATGCCCATGTGTCAGACAGAGGCGAATTCAGTTTGCCTAGGCTGAACCTGAGTAAATAAGCTCTGCTGAGAGGTGGTAATATTAGGTTGAGCTCAGCACTGCACAAAGTGGTCATACAGCTTCCATGTGGCTTGGGGAACACACAGAGTAAGGCTGCACCTGTTCAAGGAGTGCAGCCTAAAAATACCTAATTCAAGCATTACTGTACTAAGTGGCAATCCTGATAGAAAGACAACGTAAACAGTTTAAACAACATGAGGAAAATAAAATGACCTGCTTCTATTTACATTCATGACAGCAGTTAACAGATACAGGCTATGTAGTGTAAGTTTGCTGCAAAGCAGTGAAACTTCCCCTGATGCGGCTTTTAATAGACAAGCTTAAAAAAAAAAAAAATCTGACTTCTGCACTGGCAAAAATAATGGGGAAATACAACAGAAAAACTGCCACGGGGCCACAAGTTAAGCCTGGTCCACGTAGGGAGAAAACTGGAGGGAGATGGTGTGGTTGCACCAGTGTGACTTGGGGCTTGCACGTGTTTACTCCTCACTGAATCCGTCCCAAAGACTCTTAAGAAAAAAGAGATAACCTGGTGCCGGGTTCACTGTGGTGTGGTTTCCAAAAGAGGCCGCTGGCTGCAGGACTCTCCTTCATCTGTACTCTGGAAACAAACAACCAATTTTTCATTTTTAGTGGTTAATTCTGAAAATATGAAGGTCTGTTTAGTCTTGTCTCCCTAACATAAACCAGCCAGAACAAGGCAGCTTGAGGGGAGTTTGCAACAAGTTCCCTTATTTGGAATAATAGTCACTGTTGTAATGTGGCAGCTGTGGGACTCTCCCACCCCGGTGGGGCTCAGGGGGTCAGGCTGGTCTTGCGATGCGTCGCAGGGCTGTGTCGGGGAACCGTGGCGGTGGTGGATATGTTTGAGGAAGCATGACGGGCTGGATTCTGTCCTGTTGGTTGCACTGCATTTGTAGGAGCAGGTTGTGATGTGAATGGGGCCTGGAAGAATGAAATACAGAAGAAAGTAAAATTTGTGTGGAGCCAAACTTTTTCATGCAACTTCCGTGGCTGTGATTTTCTGCTTTCCTTCTACAGGGCATAACACCGTCCTACAAGCTCTCCTAGGAAGAGCTCCTGACCCTTGCCAGTCAGGTACCTGTGGGTAGGTGCCACCTTTGCAGGATCCTTGTGTCATGGCCGTGAGCAGGCTGGTGCAGTGGCTGGATGGCTGTGGACCTGCCCAGCACCTCCCTATTGGTGCCCTCCTTCCTCCTCCTCTCTGTCGCTGTCCTCACCCCGCTGCTCACAGTGATTTTGATCCTGCAGAAGGGACCACAGAATGGCCCTTTTGCACGTTATATTGTCCTTATTTCGCTCTCTTTTTCTCTACAAGCATCAGGTTTTAAGTAACTTGCTAATGGTGCGAACTTGCAAGCCTTTCAAATTTACAACTTTCTGTGGTCTGAAATGACATCCCTTCATCCTTGGCAAAAGGGGGACTGAGTTCTCTGAGCTCCTGCTGAAGGTGTGCTGGGAATTAGGGTTTGGTGTGCAGGGCTCCACTTGAACTGTGGCATATTCTCTATGTTGAGGTCTGCTTACTATTTACCTTTGACAAAAGCAGAAAAAAAAATTAAACGTGCATTTCATTCCTATATATGGCTTTTAAGTTAAATTATTGTCCCTTATGCTGAACTATTTATTTACACTTTCCTCTAATGCTGTCTTTCTTCCTGCACTGGTGGTATAAGGCTTCTTTTGCTCAGCTGCTGGTGGTGCTCTTTCTTTCTTCCACGTCTTCCACTGTTAAAATACCTTTATTTGTTCTCTTTGTTGGAACAGCATTGTAGGCTAATATTGTATGGCAGATGCTAAGCACACTTAGAATACGATGATGCTTGGGTATGCATTCATCACTGAAAGAGCCTATTTTGTTTTATTTGTTCAGTAAAGCACTGACGACAAGTTCACCTCCCAGACAAATTCTGTGTCCTCCCAAGAGTTTTTGCAGTATTAATAAACTTGGTTTTAATGCAGCTGTCTTTATTAAATTTGTTCATAAATTTGGAAGGTAAATTTGCTTATATAGGTATTATCATTTCATAGTCTTCTAACCAAATTTCCATAAATGGAGTTTTAAGCACTGTCTAAATTATTTCCATGCCATCTCAAATGTTTCACAGACTGTTTTCACGTCCTAATGATGATTCTAAGACAATGGAAATCTGCATTGCCATGAAGAAATGTTTCCTTTTCACACAGCATTTTTTTTTGAGTCACTACAATCACTTGTATTCCTGCTCAAGGTGCTTTATAAATTCTGGATCTAGTTCAGCAATCCATCCCTATTTAACAAAGCATTTAAGTACATGTTTGAATTATACGTGCTACAAGAGAATAAGTCCAAGTTCACATGTCAGGAACAGGAGAAGACCCAGAAGAACTTACTCCCTGGCCCCTGAACTAACTAGGGGTTCTCGAGGGATTACTGTGAATGCTGCAGCTGCCTGTCCAGGGTTTCAGCCACATTGCCACTCCAGGATTTCTTTCTGAATGAATTAAGATGGGTTGGGGGGAGCCAGAGCTCATCTGAGACACTCCCTCTGTTCAGCGCTTGTTAAATCAGTGAGTTTTGTCAGAATTGCTGCAATTAGCTCATGTTCTGTGCTTGGAGGATGGAGCAACGTGGGAGCTGTCCTGGCTCTGGGGACGGGGGCAGCGGGGCATTCCTAGGAGCAACCCGGTCCCATTCAGACTGCATGGTCCCATGCCATTTTGGAGCAGCCAAGCTCTTTTCTGTTGCCTGCTTACTCAGATGGGTGGGATGAGCTTTTGTAACTTTGCTCATTTTTAATCTTTCCATTGCTAACACTTGCTCTTAATTGACAGTAAGAACCACAAGAGTTTATTCCCCCTTTCCACCCACCTTTCCCTTTAAAACTCCCACTTCCAGAGCAAGCAGTAATTACAGATGCCTTCAGATTGCTTTGCTCTCTCTGTAAACACAGAGGCTGACATCTGGCATATTTTGAAGTTACTTTATTGAATCTTGATTGTTCCTGTAAATAGACTACGTGTGTGTCATACCTCAGTGGCAGTAAATAGATGTATCTCTTCCTGCACAGACTGAATGGGAGATACTCTTCCAGGCAACCCTTATGGTGGCCACAGGCTGGAGAACTGATGCCCCCGGGGCTGAACATGTGGAATAGGGACTGTTTCCACAAGAGTGGGAGGGCGTACACATGCTCATGACTACATTGGTGTTAGAATACTGGTAGGAATGGACTGTAAGATGGATAAATAGTATAGATGGAAGAGATAAAATACTGTTAGAGTTTAGGATTGAGTCAGTTTTGGGGGAAGCCTTGTTTGGATAGACTCAGATGTGGATGGCTCAAAGTATCTTTTCCAGATTTAAAAGCTTTAATTTCCCTTTTTTTAATTCTGTAAACAGAAGTTCCTTGCTAGGGTAGTGTGAAATTCTATAGTTTCCAGTATGAGCCAGGCGTTAAAGTAGGTTTTATTTTTACAAATTGGGAGATACTCTGCAGAGCTCCCCACATTGCTGTACAGTTGAAAAAACCAAAAGCTTCTAGCATGATGCTGCAGAAATCCTATGTGTATAGCGCGAAATTCAAAGACAGCCAATGGCATAAGAACCAGGAGAATGAACATGGTTTTTAATGCAAAGGTGAAGTCAACTTCTTACTCCACATAGCAATCTGGCTAATTGGTGCTGTTGGGTTTAAGATAGTGTTTCCTGCCTCCTTATAGCTAAATGTGGCCCTAAAAATCAGTAACAGAGGCTATTTTCACAGCTTTCTGCTGAGGTGAAAGTGTTCCTAACTTAAAGGTTGGAGAAGAGGCAGAAGAAGGTGAAATGATTTGTCAGGGATCATAGAGGAAGGTTAGTAGGGTCAGGAATTGATCCCAGGTATCCTAAGATCTCTTCTGACTTTTTGGCTGTGTTGGCGGAAGCAAATCTTCTGCACTTACTACAGGAACTGAAAGAGGAAAAAATGGTTTTGTAAGTTACATTTGGTATAAACACAATTCCTTTTCAATACTTTGTGTTCGTGCATGTCTTGTGACAAAGAAAGACTGAAATTTGTTATGAAGGGCTATAGTTCTTGGACATCAGAGGGGCAGGGATGAAATATTTCACTTAATCTCTATAGCATATTCCTATTTTCCTTGCTTTGGTTACATTTTTGGGAGGCGAACTATGAATTCCCTCGCCTATTATTAATTTATTGTTACTGGAACATAATAGCACAGAACGCAGTTTGTCCAGGAAAAAGCTTCAGCAGGGAATGAGTCATTGATGGTAATAAACTTCCGTCCCTCTCAATAGACCATAGGACCATTTAGAAAAATGTTTTTGCCATGATTCCTGAATTGCTTGTGCTTCATACAGCAGCTGGTAGAGATAAAACTGAAGGGAGCTGGGCAGACTCCCTGTCTCCCCTCTATTACTATAGCATGTTTCTGAATCATTCATAAAAAATGTTTTTGGTATGTAAAAGTGACTTCAGAAAAGCAACTCTGACTTGAGAACAGCCAGCGCTGCAGTGAGGATACATTCTCAGAGCATGATATCGAGTGTGATATCTACCATATATATAGTGCTCAGGGAGTTAGCAATGCACTGACGTGCAGAGCTGTGCTCTCTAGCGTTACCCTTCCGTGAGATGTGTTATCTCCTGGGAGCCCTGGGGCCTTCAGGAGGCGAATCTGAACTGAATCAGATAGTGTTTCGCAGCTGCTCGGGTTAGGATGCAGCTTTGCACGTTGCTGTCTGTAACCTCCATCTTGTTTGGTGTGCAAGATCTCAGCTGCAGAAGGCTGGTCTTGTGTTTGAGCTGTGTTGCATGTTCCCTGCTCTGCCAGATCCAGGTACCCAGGAGCAAGTGCCCCATTCGGGTCCAGGAGGGTCAAGTGTATTCTTGGCCATCTTTTCCTCTCCCCATGAACAGGCAGTATGGTTAGTGGCTGGAGAGATAATAAACACCTTTTGAGGATGTTGGATCTATTAAAAATAGCATTGCTGGGGCATGAAGAGCATAAGCATTCCCCAGAGAATGTCAAAGAACAGTTTCTGTGGCATGGGTCTTCAATATGTGGTGGGCAGGGTTAAATGCTTTTAATATCATTTCCAGCCTTCTTCCATCAGAGTCCTTTCAAGCCTCCTGGTCCTCCAAGATGCTACTGCATCTACAGGGGTGGGTGCATTGTGGCATTGCTTTCCAGAGTCTTTGGGGAGCTGTGTTGCTATCGAGAACTGAGCATATAACTGTGAGGGCCAGATTCTGTACAGCTCATTAGATGGTGTCTTATGTGTCTGTGCAGCAAGCTGCCCCCCTCACGTTAACAGGCCAAATCACATAAACATCCTGACTGAAGGTTTTGCAACCCAGCCCTAAGTGAATGGGAAGGAGTCGGTGTAGCTGTTGTGAACTGTAGAGCTGTGGCTGGACAGCCACTTTTAAAGCAGCTCAGTGCAAATGGGAAGCTGTATTCCATAAACAGTAAATGAACCCAGCTTTGCCTGAATAATGCTTTTATTTCTAGTTTATCATATGATGGCTTTAGCTGACAGATTTTATGATTCTAGCAAGCGCAATTGCTGTTATCCTTCAGGGCATGTTTTCATTGTAAAGCCTGCAGTTGGGTGACTTTTCTTGAGTGCTGTGGTGTTATCTGTTACACTGCCTATTGGAGTGCTAATACAAGCTGTTTTCCTTTTTTTTTTCAGTAGAGTAACAAGCCATATTTTTTTTTTCAGGAGATAATAAGGTATTGTGAACTATTTCATCATTTTTATCAGTCTTTAACAGATTTCTAAATCTTTCTTCATTAGCAGCTTTGGTATTTTTCACATATTTGCAAAGATATTTCACTTCCTCCCAAGTGTAGCACTGCTTCTGGAGTGGTGCACAGCAGCAGCACCGCGGGTAGGCACACACAGCCTCCCGCAGGTAAACGGCGCACGGAGTCAGGCTGTGCAGGTTCCTGGGCTCTCATCATCTCTCCTACAGAAAAGCTGAAGGGCTATCCTGCTCAAGTATCTTTGGGTTTATATCTCCTCTGCCAAAAGAAAGAAGATTTTTTGGAAATGCTATGACACTATCATGAGAGTGGTGGAGCCTCACAAAAATAACCACTTCCTTCCCACCTTCAGCAAACGCAGGCTTTTCGGTATTATATATAAAGCTCCTAGTCTCCTGTTCGGACTTTGAACATCCTGCAGACACCCATGTACCTACCTTCCTGTTATTTACTAGAAGACACAGTCTGTATATCAGCATCTCATGCAGGTCAAGGTTGCAGGCAGACTTCTTGCCTCTCATTCCAGAAGGTACCCTCCTAAATATTTGACGCTGCCCACTTGCTAGGGTTTCAGGCTCCTTCATGCCTCCTGTGCTCTGCATCCTTGTTCTCTCCATTAGTATATGCAGGAAAGCAAATTGCACATACATAAAAAAAGAGGTATTTGCATTCACAAAATGGATGTTTGTGTGCACCATGGCTTGTCCTCTTAAGTGCTTCCTCAGTTGTGGGAATGCTTGATACATCTCCACAAAACTGTGCTTGGATGTATCACTATCTGTTGAGGAGATCCTCAGACATGGAAATCCCACCTCCAGTGCAGAGCTGGGCATCCCGGCATTTTCTTTATGCAAACTCCAACAGCTGAAGACTTGGAGGTGATGAGTCTTGTGCTGTGCTACTGTAAGGGATCTTGTCAACCCATTGGAGCAGATGGGGCTGATGAGGAGGTTGCGGAGGTCGGAGCAGAGCTGGAGCAGATTGGCCCTGAAGCACCCAGCATCAGCCCAGTGCAGTGCTGCCTACTGCGGGAGAGTGGTGTTTCTTGCTGCTGCTGCTCACTGAAATAGGTATCGCTTTGGAACTGCTCTGCACCTTGCATACGGCCCATCAGGCTGCCTGCTTTTCCTCTCTTGCTGTGACCTGGAGCATCACTTGTGTGATGCTGTTTTGTATAAGCCAAGCAGCGGGGCACTGGCATCCTCCTGGGCTGTCTCCGTTTCTTGAGACTTCTTCGCTCAGTGGGTGCCTGACTGATGCCTGCCTAACATTCCATTGACTTCTGTGGAGTAATCCTGATTTGGTTTTGCATAAGCAAGATTGAAATTGGGCTGCAGCGCAGAGATTTTGAGATCGCAAGCGAAATACATTGTTCACTCTGTCTGGAAATCTTAAATGTTGTAGGTACTTAACGTTGGACAGCCAAGGGGGTGGTGGTGACTAGAGACCCAACTGTTAGGGGCTCTGAGCTCTTGGCCCTCTGCTGAAAGAAAATGGGAGCTGCACAATCACAGCACATTTAACAGCCAGGGACATGTGTTTTAGGTGCACAAATACTGTGGTTTTGACCAGCACCCAGAAGGTGTTTATTCCCTGGCTAGGACTGGCTTCATTTGTTTTATCATTAATTGTTTTATTTCTATGCTGGGACAGGCCAGCACAGTATAAACAGAAGAATAATCCAAGTCACTGCGATTGTATTTAAACTGGTTGGAGTTCATAAAGGAGAAGAAGAATTGTTATGTGTAATCCTGTTTTACGCTTACCTAACAAACTCATTGAGTGGCAGGAGAGGAGCTCACAGTGAGATGCAGGATGGACTGTGTGCGCTCTGTGGTGGTGCTGGCATACAGTTGTGTGGTTGGTAAGGTATTCTTCAAAGCTCACATTTAACCATGAGACAACCAGGCTGAAGTCAAGGGAAGGAAAGGGCAGAAGGTAAAAGAAGACAGAAGATACATTTTTTGGACACCTGGGTAACTGCTGCATTGATTTGCAGAAAGCATTGTGCTGTGGTTAGAGGGCATCCATGTAAAAGTGTGAGTTGCAGGTGCAGGGATACCCTCTTTCCCCTGGGTACATGCTGCATCTGCAGGCAGTCTTGATGCAGGGGTTATCACAGACTCCTGACCAGCTGCAACAGGTTTGCAGAAAGCCCAGGAAATTTGGTGCCAGTTCTGGATAGGCTAATGAATCTTAAAAGCTGTTTGGGGAATCTCTAAAGAAAATAAATGTGGAATGCTGCAGGGAAGAATGGCTGGATGCTGGCTGTCTGCCATCCCCAGGTCTTGCTGGCTGCCGTGTTCAGCTGCCCTTGTAACCCATCAATCATTCCTGTTCCTGTGGGATGTTCTCTTTCCCCGGTCCCTGCTGACCACGCTTGCAGGTTTCTCTCTTTTCCCAACCTGTGCAATCTCTCGTGACCTCTTCTTGGTCACCCAAGTTCAGCACACAGCACTGCTGCCGTGTAATAGTAAAACTCAGCAGTGCCACATCTAACAGCTGTTGCATTGCTTGAGAGATACAAAAGTCCAAGGTCCGTCTAGAAATGTGTTTTGCCAATGCTGTGAATATACTGGGGAGCTTTTGCTAAAGTTGTGTTGCTTATGCTATGTTGAAGGAGCAGTCCATGCTCTGGTTGGGCTCCTTTGCTCCAGTCCCACAGCATGGGAAGATCTACTCCTGGTCTTGTACAAATCAGTGGAAATCTTGTCACTGAATTCAGCCAGGACAGGGCTCAGCTGTGAAGTTCCTTCTCTGCAGGGAAAAAGGGGTTTGCTAGGTAGACATCACTAATTTTTGTAATCAGATCAAAATGTTTCATTTCTGCATTCCACTAAATGTAAGGAAAATGAGTGCTGTCCTAATTAGATTTTAGGTAATGTGGGTGTGTGCTGCCTGGCTTTGTTTTTTGTCTGTGTAATTATTGGACATCTGGGCCATAAGCGACACTGGACACCTTTCCCAACCTAAAATTAGCAGGAAAGAAACTTTCTCCTAAATTTCATGTATTGCTAATTTAAGCCCAATGTGTTTCCTTCCCTACAGAAATGGGATGCCTTTCTGATACAGGAGGGGCCTTTCTGATACAGGAATTACTTACATTGATTCTTATCTAATATAGATATTTTGCAGCACTTTTCTCTCTTCAGTGACTGGTATGGCTTTGCTATAAGCTTTTTTTTCCTGTCTTGTTTCCTACTTCTATGATTATCTGATGGCTGCAGCATGCAGTGGTCTGACTATCTGCAATTGGTTCCTGTTCTTGTACGTATTTTTATCCTTTTGAGCTAACACAGCAGTTTCTGACATTTTCACTGAAAATTAAGCATAGAAGTAGCCATCGTCACTTGTTCTCATTTTCTGCCTATTCTTCAGAATAATGGCAGATGCTGAGATATAGTCAATGCTCAACACTGAAATCAGTCATGACCAAGTGGAGAATGCTCGTAGTCTGTGATGGGAGTTTGTGTTCCCAACAGCTTCCTAGTGGATGTGTCTCTGGAGTTTACCTAGGTGACCTCAAGTTGTGTTGTAGGTTCATGATAGCAGGCTTTCACTTAAAAGGCAGAGAAGTGATGTGTTACATTTCATCCCAGAGCTCTGCTCCTTCAATCAAGGGTGGGTCACACAGGATGAGTGAATAGTGGGAAGATGTATAGATGTAAAGAGCTTCTTTTGGGTATCTCAGTTTATCTGCATTCAAAGTAAAGATGTTTTAGCAGATCTGTGAATAGTAGATGTTGCTCAGTTAACATGGCATGTTTGGTTGGCACTATGTTCGTTACATTAAACCTGAAAGAGGAGATAAAGCAAAGTTACTGCTTACTAGCAAAAGCTGGGTTTCCTCCTGTGGCAGGCACCTCTCTCCAACACTTTAGAATCATTGCTTGGTTGTAATATTTTACTGTCTGAATACACTTTAAAGGCTGTTAATATTTAAATCTGCACCCTGAAATGTTTTCTGCATGGCAATTAGAGTGCAGTCAGAGAACGGCGCTTCAGCTTAATGGCTTGTGAATTCAAATTGTAGCAATGCTGTATTCTAACAAGTGTTTCTCAATTTTCAAGAGCAAAGACCAGTGTAAAGCTAAAATATTCACCTTGTTGGAAAATATCTGTCTTTAATCTGACTGCGGAATCTGAAGTATGATGCTTTAGCCAACAGGACTTTATCTTCGGTGCGAGATCCTTAGCTGGATGATATAGATTTAGCCTACCTCAGTTGACTTCAGAAATAATTCTACTTATTAGATAAATATTCTTACAGATCTTCCACTCTTAAGAATGGACTGGACTGGAAATTGCTGTATTGAGCATATAGTATTTCAGGTGTAATCATCATATATCATACATGATCATAGAGACTGTAATCATCCAAATCATCATATAATCATCCCAGTCCTCTGTAATGTTTTTCATGCTGGTGTCTTTCACACCTGTATCAAATTTACTTTTCATTAGTGCTTGTCAATATTCTTCAAATGGGCAGGTTTCCCTTCCCCATGGAATTTATTTATTAGGGGCTATTTTCTTCAGGGTGTACCAAGTTTGTATCCTTGGAGTCTGCTCTCCCTGTGCTGTCATCTGCCAGCCTTCCCAGTGCCTCTTGCTTATTTATTAATTCTTCCTAGTGATTACATTTCCTAATTAGTGTGTTCTCTTCTTTCACTTAATGCACTGTGGCTATCTTCAGGTGATGGGACTGGACATGTATCTGTCCATCAAGTAACCCTATGCATACCTTGGCTATCTTGCTTCCAAATACAGAGGCATCTGTTCTGTAGAGTGTAATTACTGGAAAACGTCGTGAATATCCTCACGGCTGCTGGTTTCTTCCTGTCAGCTCAGCTACTTGCATCTATTAATGGACTTGACTGATGGAATGTGCACTATTGTCAATCAGCTTTTACAACAATTCCTGACTATTAAATTATTTAATAATTCCTTTCACCCACTTTTTCATATAATTTTGGATTTTAGCTGATTTCATTTATTTTATGAAACAAGTGTCTTTTTTTTCTGAGCAGATTTTTTTCCTATAATTGTCACTTTTCTGACATCTGGTAAAATATCTCCATCATCAGTCATATTTTTCCATTAGTTCTCTTTCCCAGCTAATTTTGCTTGTAATTGCTTTCATTTTCGTGAGTTGGGTCTTTTTATCATATGCATTATTCTGTAATTACTGTTTTGAACTTACTATATTTCACATGCCAAATGCAATCAAGTTGAGGAACTGGAAGCACCTGGCTGCTACTATTTTTGTTCTTTAACTCTTCTTTCTGTGTGAAGATGAGATCTGATGTGGCGTTTCTCCCCTTACTGGAGATCTCAGAAGGTGAACGTTCAAATTACAGCTTAGCTTCAATTAAACACTTGGGTTTTACGAGACGTGGACAGGACCTCGTCGCTGATGGCATTGCTGGGTCAGGCACTCGCTGCTATGGCTCTGCGTTCCCAAAGCAGCTGCCAGCCGGGCACCCATCCCCAGTGGGGCCCTCCCCGTTGTCCTTACTGGAACTTCTCCTGCAAAAGTATTTGCTCTGTCTTCTCCCCAGATGACTTCCCAGGCTGACAGCATTCGAGATCCTCACTGCGGATTTGAGGAGCCAAGCACTCGGCTTGTGCTTTCCTCGCCGCTGCACCAGGAGTGCAAAAACCACAGCGCTGCATCTGACAGCATCAGGGTAGCTCTGAAATAGCTGGTAAGAAGAAATAGCCAGTAAGCTCCTTTATGTTTTGCCTCTTCTCCTGCAGAGTCTTAAAATATTCGAGTTATTTGGTGAAGTAGCCTACTTGTCACGATCTCTCTGTATTGATTATCCTTTGTGTGATAACTAAGATGCCACTTAGGGCAGGCTCTTGATGCGGTGACACTTCTGAAATGAATATTGCTAACAAACCTTCCCTCAGGAGTAGATTCACCTCTGTGATGAGAGAAGCTATAGCATTTTACTGCACGTTTCAGCAGGCTGAAAGCTTGGACATCACCAATTAGTGTGGCTCACTTGCTGTGGGGCAATTAGTTAAGTAACTGGTTATGTGCCCATGTCTTCAATCCTTTAACTGGATCAATGACTTAACCTAGCACAGCAATTCCTAATTCCTTTATGAAACTTTGCTGAGATCCTGGACTCCCTCCAGTCCAAGAGGCTGCTGCTTTTTCATTAGTGGTTATCTAGGAAAGCAGCTAAGAGCAGTCTTTAGAATTGGTGTCAAGAATGACGTTACAGGAATATTTGTTCTTATTTGAGGTGCAATAAATCATTTCAAAAGCAATGAATTGGTCCAGGAAAAATCTCTCCATCGATCAAGTGCCTGCAGCACCCCTCTGCCTATGGTATTGATCTCGCCCTGAACAGCTAAGCTCTAGAACAAAGATAGGAGGTATGACTGCTGGAGATTTCAATGAGATGATTTCTGGGGAACCTGATTTTTTTAAGTGACCTTAAAAACTGATAATTAACAACTGTATCAATAGCTGTATTTGGAAAGAAGATTATCTGAAAAATGCCTGCCTGCATGGTTTTTTTTAGTGGCTTAATGTCTGAGGCAGGATTAAGTTCATACAGTTGTTTGAAGGGAATAATTTCATTTGAGTGAAATCTGCAGAAAGGTAAGTGCGGTATCTGTTAATACCAGCAGACCAAACCTGGAAGCGCTTTACTTGCTAGAAACTGAAAACAATCTTGATGATAAAGTTTGAGAAGTAATTTGGAATTGGCAGATGCGACTCAATAAAGACAACAGCACAATGCTGTTCTTGGACAGAAGAATTTGTGGGTGCAGATAAATATTAGCGCAATGGGGATCTGGGAGGCAAACTCAGTGAGAAGTGGTATAATTCTGCTGCAAAAGAATGAAATTTTATTCTCAGGGGAATTGTCAGAAGCCCCAGTGCTGAGCTGGGGCAGTTGTTCCCCTCAGTGACAGGGGCTGTGCTAGGATAACATGTCCAGTTTTGGCCAGCATGCTTCAAGAAAGATGTGGAAACACTTAATAGAGCCCAGAGGAGACGAACAAGAACAATGAGGCAGAGGGAGCTGTTTCCAACGAGAAGACTGTAGAAAGAAGTGGATTAATTTCCTTTGAGGAGGTGAAGGGAGGTGAAGTCTTCCTTGGAGAAGGCCGTGAGAAAGCACAGAGCAATCCCCTGTCCTTCAGCAGCAGGGAAGGGGCAACCAACTTCAGTGGAATATTTTAGTCAAATCTTTGGGAAAAAACTTCTGGAGGTAAGGATAGATAAGCACTAGGGCTGGTTACTGCAGGAGAAACCTGTTTCACAGGAGGTTTTAGTAACAAGTCAGACAACATCCACGAGGTCCAGCTCCTCACCATGCCTTGCGCCCTATGCGTGCTGCAGCTCGCCCTGTCCCCAATTCCTCGCATCCATCCCCACACGCACTGTACATCCAGGCTGGTCCTACTGATGATCACAAGCTGAGTCCTGGCAGAGGAAGGCCATCGCTAATCCATACAACAGGTATACTGCAGTACCACCAGTGGGATGAGAAAGAGTACGGTGGTTTAATCCTGACATGGTGGGACCACCTCGGGAGTGAAAGGGTGCTCAATCCTGTGGAAGAGTATTATATTATAGGATTAGGATTGATTTGCTTAGGGGTCAAATGGACAATCCTGGATTTCTTTTACGAAGCCATAGCTGAAATCTAAATTGCAACTCTAGTTATAAAATCTAAAAAGTAAAAAAGCCTCTATTTGTAAAATCCATAAAAGCAATTTATAGACACCTTGCTGATCTTATCTCTTGCCAATGGAAAGGAGGAAAAATCAAGGTGGCTTGTCTGCATGTATCTTAGTGTTCAAAAAGCTAAGAAAAGAAGGCAGGTTTTAGGTCTTGCCTTAGTGAATTTGCTTTCCTTTCCTCTTCCTTTTAGATGTACAAGCTTGGTACCATTTTATACCTCTGTATGTCTGACACAATGAAGATTTTTCTGTCTTTGATATAGGAAGTATATTGGGAATATCACTTGAGAGTTGAGCTTTAAGGTTTAACTAATTTAAACTGCTAAATAATTGGTCAAATTTTGAACACACTGCAGTCCTCTTAAATTCTCTCTGAAGCCTCGGGAGTTCGACTGCTCAGCGATATCCAGCCTGCTGTGAATACCCCGACTCTGAAAATCAGGCCTATTTGTTTATTTGCTCTGAGTGGTGCTGCTGAAAGTATTGCGTGATGGATGAAGCTAATTGTCAACCTCTCCAAATACACCTGATCCGGTGCTCACCCTCCACCTGTATCCAACCCCTGTTCTTTGTGAGCATCTGCGTTATGTGACAGGATCCCATAATATGAGAAGAAGTCAGGACCGAGCAGAAATGAGCTTTGTGAGAGCAGATAAGAGCGACTTGCGCTGGAGCAGCAGATGTGACTGTTGTTTTCTACAAGTAGATGATTCCCTAATCCTCTTAAGGACAGCCTGGGTAAAATCCCCTTTGTGACATTAGGCGCAGCTCTGGGCCAGGTGGCCTCAGCTTCTGTCACTGGCTTCGTGAGCTGCTTTGCTCCGAGGAAACTCTCCATGCTGCTGCTGAAAAGCCACCCTAAAAACAGCCGAGCTGCCAGGTGTGCAGGAAGAGCCCTGGGTAACAGCCAGCATCGTGGTACAGCGAGACCTTTTGCTGAGTACAGCTAGCAGTTCTGTATGTAAGAAGGTAGTAAAATACTGGGCAAAAATAAAAAGGGATGGCAGTGTGAGGTGAGGAATGAATGAGATAGTATGGGAAAAGCTTAATGGTGTGAGTTGAGCTGGCACAAGGAGTATCTTGCAGCTCCCTCTGCCTTTCTCCAGGGAAACCCACTCCTTTCACTGATGTGTCTGGCCTGTGCAGTTGCAGGGGAAGGCTTTTCCGCGTGGTTGGATTGTGAATAGCGTGGTGAAGGAGAGTGGTCAGGAGGTGGGACGGTGGTCTGACACCTGCCATCGTTTCCCTGGTATGTCCTAGACTTTCTATGTGACCTTGGACAAAATATTTTGTCCTGGAACGTGGAAGGGACCCCAACTCTGTAAACAGTCTGAAACAAGGACTTGGAAACTGGGACATCTCTCCTACTTGCCTTAGTTGATATTCCTTGTACAAGCCAGTAGTGACCCTTTAGAAAGTGTTATTGTCCATTGTTTTATGCTTAATAAAACATACCCTCATCAGAAGTCAAAACCCAAGCTCCATCCCATTGCTTTCCTTCTTCAGTGCCCTTCAGTACCCTCTTCCCTCCCCCATCTCCTTGCACCATACTCAGCCACCAAAATCTGCATCTTGAACATTCCTCCCTCTTATTCAGTGCTGCAAGGAGTGAAGAAGACCCTGTATGAATGCCATATGCCACCTTCATATTTGTAGCAATAACACTGAAATTACTGTAAAGACAAATGGCTTTGAGATTGTTGTTTTTCTTTCAGTTTGGTAGACACCACTATTTTTGTCCTTGCTTTAACTAGCCAAAGAATTTTGGTAAGCCAAAATTCATCTTTGGAATGATGCAAAATGCACTGTGGGAGCACATCAAGGCTGTTAAGTTCTCTGGGTTTTGGTGAAGATAATTTTGGAGGGTGCAATCCTGAGGTTTTTACTTGGGCAAATCTCCCGCTGACTCATCCAAGACTACCATGTTAAAGTGATCAAGAGGACATTATGAAAGGGTCTGAGACTGTATGTGGTATGTTTCTGTAATACATTTTGTGTGTGTCCAAAGCGACTGGTATTAGCTTTATTTCCATGTTTTCTGGTTTATTTTTAATTCCTCCACCACTCTTGCTCATCTGTTGTAAAAAGACCCTTCCTGACATGAGAAAGGAGGCAAAAATTTCTGACCTTTCTTCCTTTGTAAGAGATGGTGATGGCAGGGTCTAGGGTTGCTGGTAGTAACAGCTTCAAGGGGGAGAAGGTAACGTTTTAGTCCAACTAAACACAGCAGCTTTTCTGTGGTTGCATGCACCACGCTCACTTAGTCTTTGTGCCTCAGGATTCAATTGATAAAGCAGCTGGGACATTGGAAGCATTTCTAGGCTGGAAAATGTTCAACATCTTGGTGTTGGTCAACTACTGACTCTCTCCTACAGATTCTATATGAATAATGTGTAAAATGTAACAACTTTCAGATACAGATTGTGATTTTCTTGCTCTTTTGTGAGTTTAAAGAAACTTACACATTTCAAAAGAGCTTCCTTCTTAACTGTGTCCTAACAGCTTGCTGGAAGTCCAATGTCTGCCATGGAAGTCCAGCTCTGTGGTTCAATCATTCAAGCAGGAGCAAACTGCCCTCTGAAGGTATTTTTCTCTGTTCAGTATCTTTCCTCAATGAAACTGCTGTTTACAAAAGGAGACTACATGAAGGAAAGGAGTCTGGGGTCAAAGCTTTCAGATATTGAAACAAGCAGTTGACTTGAAGTTTGGTCACCCCAGGATCTTCCTGGGCTTGGGTGCATTTCATGAATAGGTAAAAAGTTTATTAAGGAAATAATTAAGGCAGTGTTTGCATCAAATTAGCTTTTAACAGGCTGTAAGGCATGGTGCTGTTGCAGCATTACATACTTCTTGGCTTCAGTGGAGCTACTCTGCATTTCCACTGATGTAAAGAAGATCTGAATCTGTCCTCTTGGCTGCTCCACTTCAGCAATTGATTCTAAATCAGCCTCGCTATCCAAACATGTAGAATTAAAGATTTGTTACTAATTATGTAGCTGCAATTCCTGACTATTTTTCTTCCTAGTTTAGTCAAAATCTTTCTGACATTTAGCAGATTGACATTCTCTTAGAATCTCCACAACAATCTGTCCGGTTTGTTTAAGAAGGCAACATTTTTGGAAGAAACTGCGGCATCTCTGCTGGAAACTCAAGTACCTGGCAAGAGACGCTTGAGATACTTGTTGAGCTGGCCAAGTTCTGCTGCTATGCTTAGTGATTGCAATGGGCAGTTGTGTGACCTCATGTGTCTTTGACTGTCTAGGGTTCACCTTTTGTTTCCTGCCAGAAGGCTTGGGAAAAAGCAACGTGGAGTTACAGACCACAGCAAGAGCCCTGTTGCCCTGGATGGTTCATTCTCTGCAGTGCTGACAGCTCTCTTTGGTGAGAGGTGATTGATGCCAGCATGACACATGGTCATATTTCTAGTGTGTTTGCACATTTCCTCATTCCCGTGGTGGGGATAATGACTGCTTGCTGGTCAGATGTTGTCATCAACACTCAGTGAGTATTTGACTCACCTCAGGGAAGGTATGAAGTGCTGGATGATGGTTCCTGTTCCCAGAAGTCTGGAGGAGACTGGGGCAGTGGGAAAGCTTTCCATATTAAAGTTGTCATTTTATGACTATATTTTAAGGGTCTACCTAGTTAAGAAGTAAACCTGTCCTAGGGTAAGGACACAGGACCTGTGTCCTCTGAAACCAAATAACTACTGAAAGGCAGTCATTGCTCTGAAAATAAACATGAAGGTCAAACAATTTACTCCCTACCTGGGGGCTCCCAACTCCACCTGTGGACTGCATTTTTCCAACCACGCAGGCTGCTCTCTCCACTGCTGTCTAAAAGGGCTCCTAGAGCCTCCTTGCACTCTTCCTTGTGATACCTGAATAGCTTTGCTCTGCATTTGATTTTTATTTCCACCACTTAGTGGTGGTCTGTCAAAGAGCCTTAACAACTGCAAAAACACTTTGAAGTGTATAAAAATACCTTAAAGAGGCATTCTTTATTGTTTGCTGTTGTGGGCAGCGCTCTTCCAGGTGTTTACACCTGATGCATTTCACATTTCAAAGTGACCATGCTGACCTCTGTTGATGCCTGTGCAGCTCAAGATGGGGATGAGTACACGATGCATGCTCAGAGTGCGGCTCAGCTTTTTTTGTTCATTTGTTTGTTCTTTATTGCAGTAGTTCAGTGGCTCCAGGCTTTGTTCCATCTTGTTGGGCAAATCAGTTATCTTGCAGGATCAGCCGTGCTCATCATAGGCAGAAGTGGATTGCATGTCTGTTTTTTACATAATTTACTACACAGCAACAATCGTTTTCTGTTGTAGATGATGGCAGGTACTGAATTCCAGGTTAGCCATACTGAAGTATGCACTATTTTTGCTACAGTCCTTTTTGGCCATTAGTGAAACATAGTGATGACTTTGGGTGTTACCAACTGATTCAACAAGGGTTACTTAGAGTTCAGCCTTTTAGCAGATACTTAGCTTATCTGTACTTGTCCCTGTTGGAAGATCACTGTTTATTCTCATTTTGAGCTCCATGATTTGGATAGCTTTTTACACATTGCTCATTATAAATTATATTTAGTGTGTTTCCATTTGGCCTGGATTCCTCTCACTTTAAAAGCTTATTCCAGGATTTGTTCACTATCTCTGTTTCATATTCAAGTGGCCCTTTTATAACCTCGTTGAGAATTTACATGTAATTTAAAGCCTTGTGTCCAGTTTCAGTTTACAGCCCCTTTTCATTTATGGCACAAGTGCACACTTTGTTCTGCTGTAGATACAGCAGTTAAATCAGTGTTGTCGAAAAGTGGTGAAGACTTGGTTGTGGAGACAACTTACTGGCAAACTGGTCGCTGTCTTAATTTGAGAATGACAGCAGAGAAAATGCGAGGGCTGTGCTAAGCCCCAGCATCAGTGATAACACAGTAGCAATCAATACCTCTAAAGAGAATATTTACTGATGGATCCCACATGTCAAAACTTTGGGGTAAAAAAGGCTGGAATAGATAAAGAGGTCCTTTCCCTCTTGCCCAGGGCTCTTTGACTTCATCTAAAAGATCAGTTCTCCTTTGTTCTTGGTTGAAGAGGGTGTATGACTTGCTTAGGCATTGCTTACTCTGCTTGATGCTTTGCTAAGAGGCCATCTATTAAGTAGTACACTGGCAGAAACTTATACTCTTTTGTATAGCACTTGTCATTTGAAGATCTCCAAATCTGTCCAAAGTGGAGGAAATTTATCATCATCTCTATTTTGTAAATTTAGAAACAGACACTCAAGGTCAGAAAACCATTGCCAGCACTGGAAATAGAACCCAGCTTTTTTGAGTCATGGTTTCTGATCTTGCTAAAATCTAGATTGCAAGTGGGGAAAGGAAAACGGTTCTTAAAACCACAATTATTAATTTACTTCTGAACCTATCTTCTGTTGCAGTTAAGTTACTAGGCTGCCATGGTCTATTGTTTACCCATGCAAGATAACGATATAAAGCTGTTTGCACAGTGTAACCCAAAACATTGCTTTACATGCAGTGGCACTAAACTATTGCATAGCTTAGGAGTGCCCATGTATGCTCTGGGAAGGGTTGGGTCCTGTGGGCCAGTGTTGTCCTGTAATGCAGCTTCAGCTATAGAGCTGGATCCAAAGGAATGGGAATTGTCTCCCCATAACTATGTACAGAGCCTGGCAAAATGATGCCTTCATCCTGCTTTGACCCAAGATGTTGCTGAAATGTAAATAGTATAATAATATATTTTTAGATGCAAAAGCAGTGAACTTGTAAGAAGCAAATGGAAAATCCTCAAGTGTTGCAGCATCCAGTGAACCTGCTATGTTTTCTTGCTTCCTCAAGTCATTCACACATACTGTTTCACTCACTGTTAGGAAGTAGGGAAGCACTTGCAAACCTAATTTGGAACTAAGTACAAGAGAAAAATAGTTCTTTGTGCAGAAGAGCTGCAGAGACTTTGTCTTCTGTATGCAACTGACTTGGAGAACATTACTGCCACTTTTCAAAATACCAGATGCTGGCTTGCTGTGTGAGGCAGCATCTCCCTGGGAAAGACACTCTCCTAAATTCCACCAGTCCATTACTGGAGACAAGGGAATTAATTTTTCATCCTTGTCTCTGGTGGAGTCATCTCTCTTCTGTGAATCACAACTCATCTCTGCTAGAGGTGGCTGGAGCCTTGACATAATGAAAAGATTTCAGTTGTATCTATGTTCTTAAATTGGTCCCCATCACTGCATTCAAACATCTGCTCCCTGGGGAAGACCATTTGCTTCAGTATTTTGATTTGGAAATTGTACTGACGTAAATAGACAGCAACATCAGATTCAGCATCTTGAATGTACTTTCCAGTCTCTGCATATCTTCAGGCTATCTACTAGGAAAAAAAATTGAAAGTATTTCCAGTGAATTCACTTAGATGCGGAGTCATTTAAATTCTCAGCCTTTTTAGCTATTGTTGTTACCAGACATTTGTATAATGGCACAAAGAAGTAGTGTTCACTGCCTCCCCCTCCACGATCACCCCTGGTGGGCTTGGGGACAGCAACTTAATGGGATCCTTTCTTAAAATGGGCCAGTCATCTCTGAAATGGAGGGCACCTTGATCTGATTGGAGATGGTGGGTTTTGTTTTTATGGAATAATAAAAAGAAATGCTCCTGTGTCACATTGATATAATAGGCAACTTTAAAGATCCTTGGCTTGAAGATCCATCAGGAGGCTGGTGCATCGAGCCACTCTAAGAGTGGCTGGGAGTCTGAAAGAGAGCCTACCTCTTGCTTTTTCTCTGTGACAATGCAGGGAATATATTTTTCTAATTCTGAAATGGGAACTAATTGAATGCTGAAAACCATTTGTGCAAGCTGCTGCTGAAATGAGGTGATAAAAATTTCTGAAAGGTCTGTTAGTCCTAAAGCAAAGTGAAGGTGTGTGCTGTGCTTTGCTGCAAGATGTCCCAGCAGACTTGTTGTGTTAAAGATAGCTTGCAGAAGGGCTGGCCATCCTATTGTGTTGCCATTTCTGTTTTATGGCACGTAGCCTAAAAGTCTTTCTTTCAGGTTCTTTTGCTTGTTTTTTTTTTAAGTTTGGGGTTTTTTCCCCTTTTCTTTCAGTTTTGCCTGCTCAGGAAAAGTACTGATACAGGACACAGTAAAAATGAAATCTTGATCTGATGGGATAAAGGATTTTTAAGTAGAATGCTTTGAAACTTTCTTCGATTAATACTCACATCCAAAATCCAATGGACAGTTTAGATTCCTGATCTAGAGGTTAACTTGAATTCTCTTGAATTCCCATCCTCCTTATGAACAGGCCTGGTGATGTTGTTGTTCCAGCAGCACAACCAGCAATAGCCAGATTTCATACTCCTGTCTTAAAGCTGGAAACCAAAGCAAGCCATTCTGTATCATCGAGACTGTTGAAAGCCTTTAGGATGATCAGACTGTTTAAAGCCTTTAGGATGATCAAGAACCGATGCTGTTCATGGTCCCACCTTTAGTGAGTGTTTTACAACTTATCAGCAGAATCTCTTTGAAGGAGTTTATTGCTCATGTCCTGGTCAGGGTCTCAGCTCACCTGATAGATGTGCAGGTATCTTGAAGGCTTTGAAGGATTTTGAAGGACTGATATAACATGGGAAAAATCACATTCTCTTGGGCTGGATCAGATAGTCTCTTATATATTTATATCTAGTTTCTCTTCTGCAGCCCTGCTTCTCTCAAGGTAGATGCTGTATGCAGTAGTGAACAAATCTAGGATGAAGCTAAACCGAAACTGTACATTGGTGCTATAACTGTAGATTTTTGTCTTAATTACTTCCAACTGCGGAAGCATGTATATATTTGTAAGGTACTGAGTACCTTGGTCTCTTAAGCTGTAAAACATTTAGCACCTGTGGGATTTAACAAAACACATGGCTGTTTTTCTCTCTGGCACATGTTCTTCTCAGTTGTATGAAAGTGTGAGAAATAGCGCATGGTTCAGAGGATGGCCTAGGTCTAATGTAGTTGTAGAAATAGAGCAAGTGTTTTCCATTGGTGCCATATCTCTCTGTTCTGTCCCTCTAACTTCTCACTACTCATTTCCCAAATGAAGCTGCTGGACTAGAGGCTCTGGGGCTATCTGTGATGAGGTACCCACTGCAGAGGCATAGGGAGTAACATCCTTGAGATCAGCCACTAAACTCCCTCACCTTAAAAGCCAAGTACAAATGCTCTTTGTGGGTTTTTTTGTGTGTTTTTTTTGTTTGCTTGTTTTTTTTTCCCCCCTGCAATGAGCTTTTAAACGTCTCATCTAAATGCACTGCTTGGTAGAACTCGGCACCCACAGGATTCAATGCACGAGGAGAGGCTGGTCTCTTGGACACACCAGGATATCACCTACAGCCTCCCCTCCACCCCAAGTCCTCCCATGCTATTTCTGTAGTTACTTAGTTTCCCCCGTATAACCGCTGCTGGCAGCAGGACCACCTCTTAAAGGCAATAGAAGGAAGAAGAAGGAAGCCTAGCTTATGTGTTTTCATCACCTTCGGGCAGATCCGTTTATGAATAATATCACTAAACTCCCTACCCTGTTTGCAGGGAGAAAGGACCCAGCCCCGGGGTGTACGTCTGGAAGCAGACCTAGTGTGGTGCGTTCCTGTTTTACAGTGTCATCCAGGGGCTGTTTAAAACGAGAATTACTCGTGTGGTTTTATGCTAGTGTATATTTAGGAAACCTCAACTAGACCACGTGAGAGATGTTCCAGGTAGGTAGAATATGGCTGGGCTGGGCAGTGCTGAGGGTAGGAGACGTGGTCCTGCTGGACTTCCTGCATCCTCCACTTCAGCCACTGGATGTTTCCCCTGGTCTCTGCTTGCAGATGCTCCCCTCTGCTTGGCAGGCTGCGTGGTGAAAGCTTGCTGTCTCTCCGGCTCCTTCCAAAGGTCTGAGGTGTCAGATTGCAGCAATGCTAACAGTGAAAGGAAGATGTTACTCATGCTAATATCAACTCGATCTTTATGTTTACATACCAGAGTGTTGCACATTTTGTCTCTGTAGACCAAATGCATTGCATATTATTTATGTGTCTATATTCTTCCCACCATTTCATCCTATATTTTGGAAGCTCCCTGCATCCCTGGCTTAACACAAGGATTATGGGGACTTTGGAACAACATTTCCCTTCCTCTCCTTGCTCAGGGCTCTGCGTATCCCATGTGCTATTTCCCACAAGTCAATGGTTTGTGTGGCCCCTTTTCTCTCTCTGTGGGAGAAGTCATGTAACTTGTGATTTTCCTATAAACTTTCTAGGGATAGGGGACAGAAATGAGATGAAGAGTTGTCTTGGCCACCACTACCTGTTCATTTCATCTGCACATAATTACAGAAGCAGCAGCTGTAGCATCTGCAAGTTGGATGCAAACAGATCTATGTTGCCCCTTTTTTTTCCCTTCTGATTTTTTTCTTTTCCCTAATGATCCCCTCCAAAACTGATAGCTTTCTGCCTTGTGGTGCCTGGAAGACTTCCTTGCATTTTGCAAGGGATCCGGCGGGGTGTTACAAAGTTGTTGTGCTCAAAGAGAGCAAACCGATTGCTTGTGATCTGAGCAGAATAACTCACTCTTCTCACCATTTTGAGCCAGGAAAACTTACCTATGGGTTGTCCTAAGCATCTTTGACAGGCGTGAGCCCTGGGGAGATGCTCTAGTGCAGTTTACAGCAATCTCCCTCTATTGACGGGCAGCTGAACAAGGGATCTGTTTTGCTATTACTTATTTATCGAGCCTGGCAGAGTGCTGCCTATGAGCACAGAGCGGACTGTGGTGTAGAGCAATGCAACTCACACCCACCCTGGACAGTACAGTTTAGAGGTGCATTTAATTTCCTTGTCTCTTTTTTTTATATGACTTAGCAAACAGCGCTCTGCTCCACAAATGGGAATAGTCAGTCATCTCAGAAGAGGGATTGTCTAAGAAGCAGCAAGTGCTGTGGCGGCGGTTGCTGCCCCACTGCCACCCATCCTCAAGTTTGGAGGAGAAAGTCCTTCTCTCCACGGCTTTTCCTTGGTTCCCATTTGGATAGAGCAGTGGTAGGGATAACCTTGTGCAACCCGGTCCCACCCTCAGAGCCACAGAGGGGGTGAGCAACGGCTGGTTTGGGGATGGGAGGAAGGTGGGCATGCGAGAGGACTCTGCTCCACATGGAGAGAGGAGTGATGAGATCCCAGTCTCCATCCACAGCCTTGGTCTGACTGGCAACCACCAGAGCAGGTTCTGTCCTGTAAGAGACATTTTGTTCTTAAGCCTCAAAGCAAGAAAGTGCATTAGTCATGTTTTGCCAACAGCTGATGGTGTAAACACAGTGAAATGAGTGAGCTGCAGTTCAAGAGGTTGCTGTGGACATGTTATCCTCTGTAGACTGGGCATGGAGCAAACCCTGTAACTCTTACCAAGGGTTACAGCTGTGGGTTTTTTTCAAGATTTCATTGCTGTTGACAGTCAGTCATCCTCCAGAGTCCCTCTGGATGCTGAAGATAACATATGCTGACTAAAGTTGCTGTGGGGGTGACCTCTGGGAAAAGAGGTTTTGCTTTTGATCCAGTCCCATTTTCACATTAGAGGCGAGAAAAATCACCCTTGAAATTGCTGCTTTGCTGAGAGCATGAGCAGAGAAGCCCAGGATGGTGGTGGTTGCACAGAAGATTACCCATAGAAGGTGGCCGGGGAACTGCAGGAAGGGTCTCTGTGGGCTGCAACGTCACCTCAGACTGGGTGCACTGTGTGCAGTGATCAGTTTGAGTTGTCCCATTCCCTATTCCTTAATTGCCTTTGGTAAAACTGGGATGTTTACGTCTGTGTTTGTTATCTAAAGTTTATCTACTCCTGGTTGAACAATTAATTGCTTCTGACCTGTTAGTAATGAGTTTTCATTCACTGCTCACCTTGCTGGCATGTGACAGATCTCTTCGTGATAGTGCCTCTACTTACTAGTTGGGTGATTGTAGCTGTGTGGTTTGGGATGGGAAATATTCTTTCTCCAAACGTTCCTATTAGTACTGTTTCACTTGTTTGCGCATGTATCAGTGGTGAATACGACTTATTTCCATGTATGGTGGGTTTGTATTTGCCGTTAGTGTTTCAGAGCATTGCCAACGTCTAGGGTCCAGTTGAGGGAGAACGGTGGTATCATGGCCGTGTTGTTCATGCTCTTTGATTTTTGCATCTTTTAACTTTGAAGTAGGTTTAAAACAATTTTTTTTTTAATTTAATGCTATAAATACTATTTGAATATGAAGAAATAGCAAAAGAACTTGCTCCAGCAGGGAAGCTTCCTGCACACAAACAGTAATCAGAAAAGATGCTGAACTTAAACCACATGAGATTTGCAATGATTGCCATTTCTCTGGGGCTGGTAATGAGGAACTTGCCAAGTGTCACAGCTGGTCCATCACCAGCGACAGTCCATTAAAACGTTGTTCACTGCTTGGCTTGTGTCCCTTGTTGGAAGAGGGGCAGAGGAGTGGGCAGTTCTTGAGCACTGTGGTCCTGGTTCTGTGCATCTGGCGCTGGTTGCCTCTCCCATCTCATCTGGGGTCTGACCCACTGCTGGTCAGGGGTGGCAATCTGATGTCCTCAAAGGACTCGAGATCTGAGCCATCTGTGACATCCCTGGCTCTTGCTGGCCATGTTTAGATGTCAGCATTCATTCAGCATTACTCTTCCTCCTCCACACCTTGCCTGGTGTCAGAGCTCTCTGTCTCTGTGGTGCCTCTTCATATTACTCTTTGCTTATTTAAAAAGGGGGAAGAAATCCAGGTGGTGTCAGGCTCCACTGTGTGTGCTGCCTATTCACCCTCTTACAGCCCTACTCTACAATTTTTCATATGTGACTAAAGGGCACTCATTCCACTTAGTGCTCCAAATTTTTTTTCAGAAATTTCTAACAAGGTTTTGCAGGAGTGTAGAGAATAACTTAAGAACTCCTGCATTTTCTTCTTTTGAAGATGAAACTTCCACATTTTATTCTTTCGACTAAAAAACATGAACACCTGACTTATTAGGTAAAAAACAGATGGCAAAAGCTTGAGGGATAGTGCACACACACACAAAACATCTGCTATGCAGATAGTATTTAGAAAATTATGATATCAGAGCCTGTTGCATTCTGAGGGCTGTAAATTGTGGAAATGGGTCTAATAAACACAATTTCCGGAGCAGGACCTAACCCCAGATTTGACTGCCCTGAAATGCTAGACCTGGATCTAGTTGTGGTGGCTTGATAATGCTCTGCGGCTTACCCAAAGGTTAGTTATTTAGAGTTAGTGGGAGGTGATCCAGCTGAAGAACCTGCAGCCTTGAAGACCTTGGCCAATCTATATTTTAGGGGCACCTGCAAGGACAGTGTGTCAGTAGCAGTAGGGGTCTGTCAAACAAGGATTTTAATCGTTCAGTTGTGGACAAATTAGCAGTGTAATTAGGTTTTCGTGGTCCGTTCAATCTTGATGACTCTGTAGGGGCTCAGCTGTGATGGAGCTGTGATGGTGTAACCGCTATGTGGATAAAGGCCAGCTGGTGGCATTTTACCGGCAGCTTCTGAACAAGTGACTCCTGGGGGGAAAGGCGACACGTCTTTCCGACTGTCCTGATCTGTCAATATTTGTCTTTACTATGGGAATCTTGGAAAATATTTTCTTTGTTTTGAAGGTTGTCTTCCTCCTCCTAGCTGGGGGATCCGTTGTCTTTGCTATCAGCAGAGACCGGTCAGCAGCTGCCTCCCTCTTGCAGATGCCCAGGAGAGGAGCCGTAGGGCAGACCCCATGCTCCTGGCTGAGACTGGAGCTTCATTTACCGATATTCATTACTGGTGGTGATATGCTGAGTTTGTGCTGGGCATAGGAGGATTTCTTCACATCTCAGCATTGTGGCCTTTTGCCATGAGGTTACCACTACACGGTAATGTTTGGGTCAGCCTCCATGCTAAGTGAAGTGTTGCCTGTCTGGCCTCTAGCTTCAGCTAAACCCCCTGGTAAATGGAATGTTACTAAAGATATAGCAGAAAATTTTTAAGGATATCAGCCAATGTACAGCCTTGCAATTCTCAGTTTTGAAATGCTCCTATATCGAACTATGAATACTGAAAAAATAGGTACGTTTAATGACTAGCGCACTGCTGAGTATCTTCTTGTCTCTGTCTCTGGGGGCTGCTAAAATACATGATGGTGAGAGAGATGAGGGTTTCTACAGGTGCTTTCCTTCTGCAGTCATTAGGTGTTTCCAATGCATCTGCAACACCGCAGCCCTTGGAGTGATGCATGTGACACTTTCTGTGTCTTGGAGCTTGGTCTGTGCATGTGCCAGACGGACCACCGTTGCTGCCAGCCATGAGATGTGAAAGGCTGGAAAAACCCACATGAGGTACAGACTAGCTCACACTCAGGTTGTTTTACAATAAAAATGCACAAAACTTTGCTTAGTAAGAATCTGTGTGCCTAAAATACATTGAGCAAAATCTCCGCTTTCTCAAGTGGTGGGAATGGCACATGGAGGGCCACGTTTCCAAGGATCTGCCATGCTGTCAAAGGTTTAATATTTGCACGTCTGGCTGGGAAAAAGATTGGTGCCCCTCTTGCTGAGGTCTTTATAAAATATGACCTCCTTGTTTGCCAACTTGATGGGAGCCGAGAGCTTTCTGAAATGTGTCATCCCTCTCACCCCCTTTATTTCTTCTTTTATTTCTTGTTCCTCTTCTTGCTTTTGGCCTACTGTGTAGGTTGCTCTCCAGTTCCTCATGCTGTTCTGCTGCTGTCTCCCAGTGCAGGTCTGCTGCCCGCATGACTAATCCACTGCTTATCCCTGGGTTTTGATGTGATAGTCCAAGTCGTGTTTCTCTGTTCTGCCTTGTTATCTTCATTATATGTTCAGTGCCCAGAGAGATATTAATTTCTGAATACCATGCTTTCCATAGTGACTGCTTAGCGGCCATCTCATTATGATCTTAAAGTTACAAGGCTAGATGCTTTCATTTGTGCTGGATAAGGAGTTGGCCTTATATGAGGCTTATATGATCAGTTCCCAAACATTAAAAATTTACAGAAATACTTTGCCTTTTACGTTCCAAGAACTTAAGTTTATGAGGGCTACTTCAGCAATAAATTATTTACAACAAATTTTATCCAAAATCTTTTCTATTCTTGAGCATGCATCTTAATCTTTATGTTGTATTTTTATCTTTTTTCCTCTCACGTGTTCTTTTGTTCGGTGTCTTTATAGATTTAGCATGACTATCCAAATGGAAAATCTCTTTCTAAATATGACTCAGCATAAGCAGCCTTTACAAGCTTCAAAACTCTGCAGATCATGACACCTTCATACTGTGAAAATGAAAGTTTAAAATCATCCATTGCGTATGGTATATTATTTATCCATCTCATAAATTATTAACTACAGCAATTTGTATGAGTCTAACATAGCAAATGTCAGATGTTGTTTCCATTTCTGCTTTTGTTTTGCTTCACTGGCAAAATTCTTATTGATTTCAGTGGTGGCAGATTAAGCCCTGCATATGTTTCATTTTCATGAGCCAGCAAAAATGTCTTTCCTCTTCATTGTGCCCATCTCCTTTAAATATTTCTGTTTGTCTTTACACAACTCTCCCACTCAAATTTCAATGTCTTCCAAGTTTCCTTCCTCAGTTCAAGTTGTCTAAGTCCCAAAAAGCATTGGCTCAGACTGTGGTCTTATCCAGATAAGTGTCCATCCCAGCTATGTGGTAGAGACACTGCTTCTGTTTGCTAGAAGGTGAAATAAGGTATTTAATAAAGATGCTTCTCTGGTGTCGCCTGAGTTTTAAAGTCAGACCGTCAGGTGTTTTACAAACTTGCAAAGCAGCAGATAGCTAAATGGCATCAGCAATATACAGTAGGTTGTGTGAAAAGAGGTACAAGCTACTGATCTTCAGGTTTGCCTGAACAGTATCCAGAAGGAATGACCAGCAAGGAAACTCTTCTCTGAGCTTCCAGGGACAGACAGCTCCCTGCCCACCTCAACAACAGCAGCCTATTTGTAGGGGAGTTGCTAGGGTCACTGTGGTATGGGTTGCCCACATCTCATATATATTCTTTTAAATAAACCTCTGCCTTGACAGGTGGTACTGGGGTTTGTCTTGAATCAAAAACTTATGTCTGGGAAGATCACAAACTCCTAAGACATGGATCTTGCATAGACTTCTAACTGTTAAAAGGACCATCATCTGAAATAGTATCACATCGTTATAATGTACAGACCTGTCCTGCTAACACTGAGCATGCAGAGATATTAATCTTTTCATGCCCATGTCTAATGTTCCTATCTTAATCTAGACGGACAGAAAAAGATTTATACTTCTAAGCTACTCTATAGTAATGAAAAACATCTCTCCTGTCCTCCAAACACATTCTGCAGCTGCAGGGGAAATAAATAGTTTCTGAAGTGGGAGTGAGACCACGGTCAGACCTTGAATGAGGTCTTGGAAATGTCGGTGGACTGAGTACACTGTATGTGAATTAGCAATGAGTCATAGTGCGACTTGATGAAGATCTGGTTGAAGTTGGGGAGCACTGAGTGTCAACTGTCTGTGTTTTCTCCTTGAACATGAAGGCTGGGTGAGAGTCAAGGGGGGATTCCCCTGGGAAGAGCAACAGTCTCCTATGGGCAAGGACATGCCACTGCCCCCAAAGCCTTGGTATTGGCTGCTGAAGTTACAAGGTAGGAGGAGATGTGTGAAAATGTCCACTTCTGCCCTGACAGGTCAGAAACATTGGCAAAGAGTGTGGTGGCTGATCCACTTCCAGAGAGACACATGAAAATTTGCTTTCAACAGAGCAGTCTAGCTGGATACTTAGTGTAAGCCTGGTTAAAGACCGTATCTGCATTATGAAGTCTCTGTTGCTACCTACAACTGTGTTGGTAAAGCCACTGAAGATGGGCATTTTGTCTGTGTGGCTACAAAAAGCTAAAGTGACAAAAGCCATCATAATTGACACGTAGCTGCATGGGTAAAAATGCTTCTGTGCAGATAAAACCTCTCCAGGACACAAGAACAGCTGAGTTAAGATGACCTGATAGGGAGGGAGAGATGCCCTGTTTGGGCTGATGTTGTAAATGATGTCATTGCTGATTTATACCAGCCTGGGGTATGGCTTACAGGTCACCTTAAGAAACCAAATAGCTGCACAGAATAGCATAGAGTTTTTGAGTCATCCTGTGGAACATACACTGTGGTCCTAATGAACAACGTTTATACCTCATTGAAACTCAACTTCTTTGGTTCTAATTCTGTGTAGGAATCACAAACATTAGTTTTAGACCCTCATGCTGAACAGAGTTCAGATGTATTTTATCTGCTCAGTGGCCAGTTGTGCTGGAGTCAGATTCTGCCTATTATTAGGAATATGTGAATTTAATAAAAGTTCATGTTTATACCTAAGTTAACCATTTTTTTTGTTTCTCAAATAGGTGTGATTTAACCTATAATCTTCCTGTATTAAAGATGTTTTCATGTGTTCCACCAAAACCAAATAATAGTTTGGGAGAGTGAGAGAAAGAAGGGTGGGAAGAAGCAGACATCTAAGTAAAACATATGTCGAATGGGAAAAAAATCAGTCATCCTGGGTTCTGGGCCTGTGATTATTTCCACATGCCTGGACTGTATTGCTGTGCTGTGTGCCATTAATGTCATTAGATGCTTTATGCCAGAGTGGATTTTTTTGCATGTGCTGATGAGATTGCAGGATTGGGACCTTGATGGGTAAACGCTGCCAGCGCCGTGTCGGCACTGCAGGGGTGCGTGCTGCACGTGGAGGTCTGCACCCTTCCAAACCCCTGTCTGGTGCTGCGTGTGTGGGCGCATGCCCAGCCAGCCCAGCAGTCCCCAAAGTGCCGATAACCGCCTGGCTGGTTAACTAGCCTCCAGGCAGCAGGGTTTGTCCTCAGCCCTTTTTAAGAAAAGCAAACAAGAAAACTGGTTAATCAAACCCCACCTTGTAAAAATGGATATTTTTAACCGGTGCTTGGTGCTGGAAGAAGGCATGGTTAAAAATAAGCTTCATGTTCCTGTTCAAAGGTGCCTGTGTGTCGAGAAGAAATGCCAGCCTTTCCCCCTCGTTTTTGTCGGGGCTGATTTGTGAGAATGTGAGGAGGCATCGCCATTCCATTTGGTTCCTGGTGAAAGGAAAAGAGATTTGATTGCTCCCTCCAGATAAAAATACAGAGGAGTCTTCGAGGCCAGAAAACAACAACTTTTTTTTTTTTCTTTCCTTTTTTTGTTGTTATTTGAGCGTGCCAGATTGGTCTGCTCTCTGCTCTCCAAGTGTGTGGGCGGCACAGAAGAGGATGCTGAGACAAAGAATGGGGGAGGGAGGAAAGAGAAGTGAAAAAGACCTTTGGATTGGAGGCATGGTGTATGGGAGGAAGAGAACGCAATGGCAGAGGCAGCGTTGTTTTGGTTTGCAAAAGTTTGCAGCAGATCAGAAGAAACTGTGGTAGGTCAGAGACACTCAGTCTAGATGCTGTAGTGGTGAACATATTAGCATGGTTTAGATCCTAGGCGTACAGACATTTTTCTGCGTTTGGTAATTTTATGAAGCTCACGTCCTACTGATCTCTGATCCCTCCTCCTGGAAATGGGGTTGTTGGATGGAGGGGTGGCTGGAGGGGAACATGACCATTGCTCTACTCAGTACAGTATTTGCATTTTATATTCAACTGCTTTGTGCTTTGATAAAGGAAGTCCAAAACAAGTGGCGTTTTGTGAAGGTAAAGCTTTGATTTTTGTACTGATTAAATCCTGTTTTCCTGAGCTGAAGAACCAAAACTCATTTCTCATTCCAGTAACAGCTGCCCCTGGTCCACTGCATCTGGCTTGTGATCTTTCATGATACTTTTGTGAGACCGAGTTACATGCAAAATGTCTTTTAATTTGAGTAATAGAAGAAAGGAGTTAAAAGATATAACAAGGGAGGAAGGGTAGATTTCAGATAAAACTTGAAGAGCCACAGAGAGCCTAGGATGGGGCGGTGCAGGACAGCAGTATCTGGTGAGGGAGAGCAGGAGACCGGAGAAGGGTGAGCAACAGATGAACAAAGGGAGTGGAAAAGAGCAACGCATATAACAGGCATTACATGATTTGTTTTGTATTTACACACCTGCAAGATTCATCTCACCTGAGCTGGAAAATTCACCCTTGCTGTGCGTTTTGCCCTTGGAGTGTTTGACCTCCAGCTCCTTTGGTTCCTTGAAGCCTAACGTAAAAGAGCTTGCAAAAGCAGCTGTGTAAGGGCAAGTTTTGTAAATAAATCTCATTTCCTACAGGATGACCCTGTAGCAGGAGGCAGGGAATTTTTGGGGTGAGAAGGGGTGCGTGGGGACCCAGTCCTGGGAGAGGACTGGGGACTTTCATCTGCAACCCCAGGAGCCTTTCCAAGCCCAGGCTGAAACTTCGTGCAGGCACACGTGGTGGGGGATGTTGTCTCGCGAACGTGTGGTGTGGTCTTGCCTGCCCGTCTTGCCAGCCCAGAAGGTTTCTTTTGGACCCCACTGCCCTTCACCGCCCTCTCTGAAGGACTTTCAGCAGGGTAATAAAAAGGTGTTTCTCTGCTGGGCTAATATTTACATCACAAACATACGGTGCCTTTGCTTGGTTACAAACGTCAGTGCATGCAAGTGAGAGGCCTTTCTCAGAAAGGGTGGGATGGGAAATACAGAGGTTATTCTCTCCTGTAACTGTACCGGCTAAGAAAAATCTTCAGAAATTACACCTCTGTGCCAAGGGAACATTAATAAGATTACAAAGTCAAGCTCTCAAAAGCTTGCACATGCTGGAGTGAAAGTTGTCTGTGTAACCTTCATTTGTACCCTGGTGCCGGTGCTCTCTGATTACCTTATTTACTTCTTCGGTTTCACAGAGCTCCTGCCTGTGCTCTTTCCAGAGGGCATTGAATGAAGATTGTTAGAGCTAATTAACCTGTTGCTCGTAAGATCCTCGTTTAACTTTTTGTAAAAACTCAAAATACGCTTCTCTAGCTCAGGCAGAGAGGCGTCACCTCTTCCTACAGGAATATTGTGAAAACAAATGTGGTGTTTGCCCAACAGTCACATGTTAAAGGCCAAATGCCATAAAAATGCTGATGATTCCAGCTGGTAATTTCATTTTTCAGTGCAGAGTTTGGATGTTGCCTATGTTAAAGTGTGAATGAGCTACTTATATTATATAAAAAGTATATATATTGTACCAGTATTCTCTGTAGCTCTGTGTGGAAAAAATACTACGCTTTTGTTGCTAAAGGCTGACTTAATGCCTTATCACATGGGATGATACTGTTCGAAGTTCCCAAACATTTAATAGCCACAGAACTGGACTTGAAATAACAGATTTCTTGGTCCTGCCGTGCTGTTGTGCTGCGCCTCCAGTCAGAGTAAAAATACTCACATGAGGCTAAAGAAAATCTTTACTTGAAGATCGAAACTTTAGTTTTCTTTCTGGTTCTTATGCTTGTTCTGAAAGCAAAAGTCAGCTTCATTAGGTGAGTGTTATAAATTAGCATTTCTTTGGTTTTTTTAAATTACAATGTTTCTTCTAGAGAGATGCTTTATCTTCATTTTCCATTACGTTTTGATAGGCCTAAGATTCTTTTGAATTGTGATGTGCTTGAAGAGTTACTCTGAAATGGCAATGAGAGGCTATGCTATTAGTGTTAATTTAGCATATAAATGAAGGTGAGGACTGGAGGCATTTGAAGGCGTAGCAGATGTTGTGCACAGCTTTTGGGAGATTCCAGGGGATATTGCCCCAAAGCAGGCACAGGTTTTCTGTATCATCTAAAAGTTACTTTTCAGAAACACTGGTTAGCCCAATGCAATGCTTTATTGCAAGGCATGTTACATTGAATTCTGTCATTTCCAGTCTCTGCTACCCTGTACTGTCTGACAGGGTTTTCTCAATATATTATCCCAAAAGCATTCGAGGAGGAGGGGGCACTCTTGGCATTAATTTCTTTCCTGACACCTTCATGCACTGAGTCACCATCTTTGAAGATAAACCCAGCATCCAGTGGGGGCTTGTGAGCGTTTGCATGCTGATGGAAAAATGTTGTGCAGCTTGGCCTGAGGTCAGTTCGGTTCCTTGCCTTGGAAATCCCTCTCCTTGCTCAGCCTCCTGCCCCTCTCCAGCACTGCTGGTCCCCTCTTCCACTCCTGCAGACACAGGGAGGTTACGATAAAACGCCGAGCGCTGGCAGGGTCAGAGTTAAGCCTGGGATGTTCATGACAGCTTCAGCTTTTCGTGAGCAGGGGCCGCAGCCCCTGAGCAGTGACATGAGACCTCGGGCTCTCCTGTCACTCCTGTGTCTCCTTCATGGAATCAATCCGCATCCTGGACATCTATTACAACACCTCGCCGATGTCTTCATTGACCTGCTGAGAGACAGCCTTTACCGCTGCGCTGCTGCGGCTCCTGTCACGAAAGCAAACGCAACTGATGTCTCATTTACGCTGAGTGCAAATGTGAGGTGGATATTCAGCCTAAAGATTTTCCCTGTCCTTAAATTCCCCTTCCTGCTGTGCCTGCGGAGAATTGTACCGGGATAATTGAGCACCTGGGCTAGCGGTCGTGTTGGTGTAGTTTGTAGGTATGAGTGGTGATTTTGATTTTAAGAATTTCAGCCAGAATTTTCAATTTCCTTTGACTTACACATTGAGATTTGGCTTTCATCCAGAGCTGCAGCTTTATAATAATGCTTAATAATGACATAACTGATTATATTCTCAAATGGCTGCATAAACATCAACTAATCAGCATACCCTTTGCTAGGGCAGTATCTGTATCTTTGCATTATAGATAAAGAATCGAAAGCAGAGACACATCTTTCATCTAAGTCCCCTCCTTTAATGGCAATAAATTAATGTTAAAAGGATACATAGAATGCAAGATTTCCTAGCTCTGGTCCCTGTTTCTTGTGCACTAGCACATGCTGGTGAGACTTTTTCTCTTGGATGCTTTCCTGTTGAGAACATCGTTTTTCCTCTGGAGTTACAGAGGCAGAGGTTCCTGCAGGAAATCTGTTTTCTGTACAGGTGAAGTTTCCCCCCTTAATAGCAGTCAGACACTCGTGCTGAAAAAAGACCTGAGAATGCATTCCCCTAAATTCTCCCATCTTCCTAGATGATCTCCAGCTGTTTGCTGAGAGCTACTGTAATGAGTAAAAAAGGACAAGTTCTAGTCAATGTTTGTTACCATAAAGTCAAATGCAAGTGGTAATAGAGAAATTAATGGCACTTTTTTAAACATAAAAGTCATTAAGAGAAGATTCCCTGTCCCTGGCAAATATCAGATGGATTTCCACAGTTCCCTCATACTGATATTTGAGGAAACTTTTTGGACCATTTCTTGGCAGGATGTCTCTACCTGCAGCACCATTAAAGTGGGTGAAATCCCCATCAAGAGAGGTTCTATTGCTTGTTTTGTCTTGCTTATGAAGAGTAAACTCCAGTTCTCCATAGAGCCAAATCCAGTCCCAAAAGAGTTTTAGTTGCATGAGGCTCACATGAACTGGAATTTCATTTTCCTGTCCTGGGCTGTGCATAGGTATAATCTTATCCTTGATCTCCATGAGATGGATTTTTCATCCTCTCCTTCTTCTCTGTCTCTTTGTACCTTTTTCTGTGTCTCCTCCTGTGCAAGGCAGGTCTCTTCAGAGCTGGCTTTCCCTGCTGTGATTCCCTGCAGGTATCTCTGCTGCTTTCCATCAGTTGGGCTGGAATGGGCTGTTTGGCCCTGTTTGGATGTCTTTTCCCAGACCGTGGTGGGTGTCCAGCATCCTCCTTGCTAACTGCTAGCCTTCTGACCAGGACACCAGGGAAACAATGCAGACACTCATGACCCCTCAACTTCATACCCAAACCCGCTGCCCAGTGCCCAAGGCTGGGCGTTTTATCCCAGCAGGCGTGGGAGAGGTGCCCCATTGCCTGCTCAAGGCTGCTTGGAAAGATCCAAGGTTTTAGTCTAATACACAGCCTAATGACGGTGAATCTATCTACAGAAGTCCTCTGCAGCCTCAGCATCCTACTCTTGCAGTTAAGTATATTTAGCAAGATCAGACATTGCCTCAAAATACTCCTGCAGCAGATTCCTCCTGGCTTGGACAGCAGCGCTGCTGCTTGGCCGGAGTTTGCTGGATGCTGTTCACAGATGGGAATGGATTTAGGGACTGAGTTTCTGTTAGGTCCAGCCTAATACCTCTGTCAGTGATTTAGAAGGGAGCACAAATGGTGATGATATTGATTTTTATACTTGATGCCAAAATGGGAGGCCTTGCCTGAATTGGCACAGGCAAAGAAATATCCCAAGGGGACCTAGAGGGTATCGTCAGAAAGAATTGTAAAATAGGAACAGGGTGGTAGATAGGTTTTCTCTATGTCTAGAGAAGAATCAGAAACACGAAAGGCTGAAGAGGAATTTGGAAAAGGGCAAGGTCTGAAATGGACTTGGAGGTGATAAGAACAAATCAGGAATAAGTTCCAGCGCGACATGGCTGTGAAGCAAAGATTTGCCATATGGCAAATAATCCTTGAAGAATTATCATGGAACAGGGCAAACGAGCAGTTTGACTACCATGGATGGCTCTGTAGGGCTGTGTCCCCAGGAGCAGTGGGGGAAGTTCATGAGGGGGATTGCCGTATTTTTTCTGAAAAAAATGAAATTTTAAAATCAATTGAAATTGTTTATCATTTTCTGCCAAACAGGATGACTCATTCTGGCAGTCTACCCTCTCCACACCCCCCCCAGACAAACAAACAAAGCCAATAAGTTGCAAAAACCAAAATAATCTGAAAAGATAACAATTCAAAATTTTCCTTTTGGTATATTCAAAACAAAGGGCTTAATGGTTTTTTTAAGACATCATTTCAGAGCTGGATTCAATGACCATAACTTGAAAAAATGAGGTAAAAATAACTCCGAAAATAAAATGCTTCATTTTGAGCTAAAGAAACATTTTGTTCAGCGAGACGCACAAACCATTAGGTTTTGGGCCAACATGAAATGATTTTTTTTTTCTAGCAATCTCTTGGTTGAGGCAGTGAACCAAGAAGTCAATTATTCACAGAGCTGTAGCATGATTAAGGTAAGGATGGAAAGCAGAGCCGAAATGAGAAACTGAGGGAGAAAATTTGGGGTTGAATGTCCAAGTCAATCTTCATTCCTCCGAGTGAAACGTGGTAGTTGATGGCGTAAGCACCCGGACCCTTTGCTGTCAGCCCGAGCGGGTGGGCTGCCCGCCAGGAGACAAAACCGGCAATGTCCTTGTGGCGTCCACGGGTCCCCAGCGGTGTGGGAGCAGAGCGGGGTGCTGTGACGGGTTGGTGCGATCCAAGAGATGCCCTGCACCCACCGGGATGCAGGGGCCATGCTGCAGTGCTCCTGGGGACGCATCCTCACCCTGCACAGCTGATGCTGTAAATGCAGCATCCTCGGGGAGGGAAGGGGAAAAAAAAATAGAAGGGAAAAAAAAAAAAAAGCTGCTTCTGCCAAGAAGCTGCCGTAAGCTCTGCAGAGTGTGACTTTGGGCAGGGAGGAGCGGAGTGCTGCCTGCGCGCTGCTCAGCTAGGGGAGAGCTGCTGCTTGGCTCTGGGGTCCGGGTGTGAGTCTCCTCGGCTGGGCAGACAGGAGCCAGCGGGCGAGCCGGCGGTGGTGCCTGGCTGCTGCTGGGGGGCTCGGGAGAGGCTCCTCTCGCAGGTTGGAAATGCTGGGCACAGCTTTCCTCACGCGCGCAGCGTTAGTGCAAACACCCTGACTGTGCTTTTTGGCTTGGGCTTTTTTTGCACTGCTTTTTTTGTTCCAGAAGTGCTGAGACCTCAGCACCCAGCCATCCTAAGCAATAATCCTTACAACACAGGCAAGAGAAAATCTTATTTCCCATTTTTCCGGTGGCAGAGTCGAGGCAGTGGGATGGCAGGATTTGCCCAGCACCATGGTAAGAGTTGGGAGGCAGAGCTGCACTCGCGGCTGCATAAGTTTGACTCCCGCTCCTTTGCAGAGTGAAGAGCAACTGCGGCGTAGCGTAAGATGCACGAGTTAGTTTTAAATGAGCCAACTGGGATATACCCATGGCCGGCCGTGGCAGCTCGGCGCCTGCTGTGTTAATCTACCCTTAGAGCAGTGGACAGGAGAGATGCAGGGAGACGTGCGCGTGGGCAGGGGCGTGCGGTGCTGGAGATGGAGAGGAGGGAACAAGCAAGCTCCTGGGCGAGCAAGCTCCTGCGCGAACCGCGGGGTGCAGAAAGCAGCCAAGGGACCAGCCCTGGCTGTGGTACCCTGCGTACCTCCCTGCACCATCCCTGCATCCCCCTGCTTTTAATAGCGCTGGCCATTATCCATCAGCAGAGGTAATGAGCTGGAGAGCAGGAAGCACTGTATCTGGGCTGAGCATGCGAGCCTCGCACAAAAGAGTTTACAGGGGTAATGTCTTTATTATTACAGTCCGTGGTGAACCGTTCTGCATTTCAAGCCCTTCTTTGCTATTAAGTAATTAATAATGAACCGGCAGAGGCCATTTGAAGACTCTGGTGCAGTGATGTCTGGTAATAATTTTAAACTTTTTTTTCCCTTCCGTTCTAATTCATTCCAGGGCTTTGCGCTAGGATACCAAACCACCGGGTAGCGAAAGTTTCAAATGGCCAAAGTCGTTTGATTTTATAAACGAGTTCTTAAATTTTTTATTATTATTTTTTTTTTTTTCCCGTGGAGTTGGCAGTGCCTCCTGCTTTGTTCTTAGCGTTGCCGGGGAGCCCGGGCGCCGCCGGCTTTTCGGCCCGTCCAGCAGCCTCCCTCCGGCAGCTCCCCGGCCGCGGCAGCATCACGCGTGGATGCCTCTGCCCGCTGCGTTCTGCACCGCGGGACCGCGTGTGTGCGCGAGGGGGTGGGGGGTGGGGGGCAACGGGGGGACACGGGCGGGACGGACCACGCCACGCGGGGACACGCGAGGCCGACGCCGCGCTGCATGGATGAAAGGCCGGCGGCAGCTATTTCAGGAAGCCGCGAAGTCTCCTCCTTCTTATGTAAATAAACATGACAGCTCCTAGCGCCGGTGCCGCGGCGGGAGGCGCGGAGTGGGTGGAGGCTGCCGGCGCGGGGCAGCCGGCTCCCGCCTGGGCCGGGGGCTGCGGGAGCCGAGCGGGGGCCGGCGGCGGCCCCGCCGGGCTGCGCCGCCATGGGGGGGCAGGTGACGAGGAGCCTGCTCTACGGTAAGGACGGCGAGCGGGAGGAGGCTGGGAAAGGTGAGGCGGGTGCCCCCCGGGGTGGGGGGGGGATGATGCGGGCTCTGCCCGGCTCGTCCTCCCGGAGCATCCCGCTGCCGGAGAGGGGCCGGCCCGAGGGGACGCCCGGGCTGGGGCGGGCTCGCCTCGCCGAATTGCCGGCTGCCCGAGCGGCGGGGACGGGCGCGCCGAGAGGGGCCGGGGGCGGCAGGAGAGCGCCGGTGTCCGTGGGTGTGCGCTGTCTGACGGCGCCCGCCGGCGCAAAACCCGCGGGGCGACCGTGGAGGTGACGGCAGGGCAGCCCGGCAGGCTCTCCAAGCCGTCCCCTTGTTCTTCCCTTCCACCGGCAGCTGCTGCTCCGCGCGAATTCTCGTTTATTTCGCTTTGAATTGATGCGGTTCGGAGCGGACGCGGGGTTGAACGGGCGCAGCACGCTGCCTGCGTCTGCTGGGCAATGTAAAGCGGGGACAGGGGGGAGCTGGAAAGGGACAGGAATATCCTGCACAGGCCCACGGTAAACCAGAATTTGAATCTACGGACAGCGTACGATACTAGGCACGTCCCTGTCTGCGCAAATCTCATGCCGTGAACGCTTCTGTGAGAATATTGTGCTCCTTAATGTTAAACTTGCCTATTGCTCTGAAATGTTCTGTTTAACTTCGGACAGAGTCAATGTGCTGCGTGTTCAGTGCGGTATGAATGTATTTTCAGAGACACTTCCTTGTTACAGTAGTAAATATGGCTATGAAAGGCGCAGGTAAAGCATCATGTGGGCTTGGAGTAGCTCATATCCTTTCTTTGAATAGAGGTGCACGAGGTGTATATGCTTAGGATGTGAATATTCACGTTACAAGTCTTGATTCTTCTCATCTTTTCCACCAAGTCCAAACCCTATAGTTTAAGGAACAAATGGACATAGTTAGGAAGTAGGTGACTTTCTCCCTAAAGATGTTTAGCAAGCACATCTCAATAGAGATTTTTATTTGTTTGTCGTTTGTGTTCTGAGGTTTCCGTGGCCTGACCTTATTTCTTCTCTTATTTCGTGATATACATGCAATATGCAGAAAAACAGTCCTGTCGGGTCAACATAAAAAAAAGAGCTCTGGCTGTTGTCTTGTGATTGTAAGTGCCTTTTCCCCTTTGAAGCATTATTTGAATGAATTTGAAAAAAAAACGGCTGGGAAAGAATAATAGCTATATACATTTCCTGTGTGTGCCAGGGACTTGGCATTCCTGTTGGGGCTTTCTCCTGCCTGCAGCCAGCAGCGCACTGCACAGTAATCCTGCAACTTCTGCCTGTCAGCGGTTCTTCTCCAGTGAGCGTGCTTGTCTTTAATTGTATTTTCTTGGGAGAGGGAGACTAATGAGGAGATGTGGGTAATTAACTCAAATTTCCTTCTTCATACAGAGGGGCTACAGGCTGTGTTGTATTCAGAGGTGATGCACTGCTGTGTTTAGCACAGCAATCCTTTTAAAAAAAAAAAGGACGTGCATTACATTTTAAAAAAATAAATAATAAAAAGTCATGCAACAAGCACATTTAACAAAAATAGACTGCATCTGCACTTGTGGTTTGTCTGTGGCTACCGTTCCTCTTTCTGTTAAATATTTCTGTTTCAGATGTGTCTCAAAATAGCTGGGGAAAGAGTACTGAAACCTTATCCATTTCTCTAAAGGATAATTGAAAATGAATGTAATGATACTGAAAGAAGTCGTATTGACAGCCCTAGGGGCTGACATCCGTTGTTTTTAGAAAGCACAGGTAAAGCAGAAATTCATGTCCTCCAGACATTTCTGGTGACCTCTCCGTGTTGCAAGGATGGGCTGGGATTTTCACAAGCACTTAAGTAATTTAACTTTGCCGAAAATTAGCTCGGATGGGGAGTTACTGCATGGGCTGGCTGCTTGTGGCTCTGCTGAGCTGGTCGTGGGGAGGCAGCCGGTTTCCCCGAGATGCGTGCCCAGAGTGGTGCGCTGGGTCCCTGCCTCCTCCAGAGCCCACCCTGACCTTGGCAGAGTCGGAAAAGGAAATTGAGATAAAAGCTCCTGAAGAAGATCATGAGGGAGGCACCCTTTCAAAAAAGCATAAAATCAGGGTGGTGATTTTTAAAAGCTTTGGGTGCCCTGAGGTAAAGACAAGTTTATGGTAGTCATGTGCAACCATACACAGACTGTCATGGTGAGGAACACTTGGCATCATTTTACCCTCTTTCACCCACAAGTCTACTTTCAAGCAGCAAAGCCATGCAGTATTCCTGCTGGGCAGAGGAGTTTCAGCATCCTTTGGCATGAGGAAAGCCATGGGTGGGTGACACATCATGCTCGGGTATGTGTGGGCGGTGGTGGTCCCTGGACCTGCAGTGCTGCTCGGGTCTGTTGTGTGAAGCCCGGCAAGCTGGTGCTGTGCCGATCCTGTTTGAGCCATACGGTGAGGTACATGCGTGCTCGCATGGATGGGCATCTCTGAGTGAAAACGCTGCTTCCCCATTGACGTGGTGGCAGTGCAAGAGAGCCACGCTAGTGTGTCCTAATGACGGAGTTGGTGGGTGCTGAATGGGCCCTGAGTCACGTGAGAGAAAGTTTCCCACCTGATGGGACTGGGAGGAAAAATAAACTTTGAACTAGAGTCACTGAAGCATCAGTTGCCTGACCTTCCCAGGAGAGACCCACCTCTGGCTTCATTCCTCCCTAGCAAACAAACCCCAATGGGTTTCTACCATGAAAGGCAGCACCTTTGTTTTTGAAAGGAGACATCTGATGGCTTGACGTGTTGGGACTTGGGAGCTGGTCGCTCTTCTTCTCTGTGAAATGATGCGCAGTGCTGAAGTGCGCTCATGCAGTCTCCATCTATGTCCCTGTGCTTGGCACTGTGATGGTCTCTGCTCCTCTTCCCCATTCCCTCTCCCTTTCCCACCGCCATCCACAGAAGTCCTTGGGGTGCTTTCCAGAGCTTTCTATGCAAAGAGAAGGAAAGTCAAAATAGGAAGTTCAAAGGTAACACAACCTTGATGGACAGGATGTTTACTTGCTATTTAAAAAGTAATATCTATACGTGCAGTGCTCATGTTACAATATTTTAAACAGGAAATGTTAATATCGTTGCTTGTGGTTCATCTGAGGCTGGTTTCTTCAAGAATGACTGTACACTGTTATTCCTATAACATAGGTGGAGTTTACTAAATATTTATATTAAACTACTTGCTAGCTAATGATGCTTGAAACATATCTGTAATAGATGCATATGTCATAATACGTATGTTTTTGTTATGCATTTGATTCAACTGTCACCTGCTGCAGTAGTTTTTAATTCCTCCTTACGGCTATGAGTGAGGTGCTATTTGCAGAAAATCCTATTCTTAATTTCAGGGGGCCAAATCCAGGTGTTTCTGTCTGAGAAAAAAAACCACCTGAGTATTTTTTATTTCTTTCACTCAGAACCAAACAAACACAAAGTGATGGTTTAGCCAAGGAAGCTGCTGCACTGTGCTGGGAGATGGATTCAGTGTATGTGGACGTGCAGAGGTTGGCGATTAACATGTGCACATCTCTTCAGAGGGCTTTTGACTAGCTAGAGTGTACACAGTGGATTAATTCATGTGCAGGGGATATGTGAGTCTGTGCGTACCTGCACATTTGCTCAATAACCTTCCCTCCTACAAGTCGTAATTACTAATAAGTCCCTCATTGCAGGGCTTTGTTTTATTTTTGCTTTAATTACTCACATGTCACAGGCAGTCATCAGTGTTTTACGGTGGAATAATTTTTACAAGGAGCAGGGAAAAAGGTATCTTGTGCCACATTTTCCAAACTGTAATTGTATGGCACCGATGTAATTGCAAAGAAGTCCCTAGTGAGAGCGCATCAGCTTTTTAGCCTGGGAAGCGGTGCTGATTGACAGATGTGATTTTCAGTTTGAACGGCTGAGTTTTTAAGCTGCTTGCAGATGATGCTCCCTAAGTTGTGCATACAGTATATGTAATGGCTCGTGTGTCTCTGTGTGGTGTATGTAGAGGCCCACGTAAGTATTATGCATGGGCAGATTTTCGCCTTACCACGTGTATATAGGCCTGCTGAGCAATGCAGACACAGTTGTGTGGTTGTGCCGCAAAAAGGGAGGAGGAGGAAGGAGTTACGGCGTAGCAGGACTCCATCCACACTGCACGGCACTAGGCTTTTGGGTGGCTGTCTGGATTCATTTCCCATTTCATCGGGATCTTATTTTCCATAGACTTTCCTGCACCTGGCTGGTCATTTATTCCTGTGCAAAAGAGGTGTGAAGCGCTGGCATTGTCCTTCCTCCGCGTTTTGTTCTCCCGGACAACAGTTTCAGGGTCTCGCTCACACGTGTTGGTGGGAGGTACGGGATGTTGGGGTGCTGTGCGGAAGCCTTCAGCCCCAGCGGGAGCTGCTGAGCTGCTGCTGTAGGGCTTTGGGGAACAGCAGAGGGCGGAGGCCATTTCCCTGGTGTAAAATAGCTACTGTATGCAACTTCATTTACTCTTACTTTGCACAATAGAGCTCTATTTTTAGCTTTCTCTTAATTCCTTATAGCATAGTGAATGGTATATCTATATGCAAGTGCTGTAATCAGCCCCACGCTTTGTTTCTCACGCTGTATATTCATTGCCAATGAATATGTCACTGCAATAACCATTCCAAATGCCACATTTCACCCTTGCAGTTAATATCACTAAAGAGCATTGCACTCCAGTGCACACTGCTGTATGCACCTTCGAATTTATTAATTTCCATCTTCTTATACCTAATTAAAACTGCAAATATCCCCAAAGAAATAAGAAACAACAATAGCGAAAAAATGAAGACCTGACAACATCAATCATTAGTGAGATTTCTTTGCAAATTAGTATTATGTTGTATTGTTATCATCTCTTAAGTTACTGCCTAGATTTTGGGGTAACTTCTCATTTGATGGAGTGACTGGTGATTGGATCAGCCTCACGAGGGGGTTAACATCTCCCATATTCAGCAGAGAGTTGCTTGTTGAGGACTAACACAGGACTGGGGAGAAAAGGCTCTTTCAGCCCTGAAAGCGAATGAGTGTGTGTGTGTGTGTGTGTGTGTGTGTATGAGAAATTAATCCTGCTCAGGGTTGGATTAACTGGTGCAGAAGACCCTGGGCAGGGTGCCAAAGCAGTGTTGGCATTTGCTAGAAGTGGGGCTCCCAGAGGTTATTTCGGTTCGTGCTGCTGACCTGTGGGTCACCTGCCAGTGTCTGAAGGTGGCTGATAGTAAAGCGTATTGACTGCTGACAACACTTCTGAAAATGAAGCGTATGGTATGTCTGTATATAGCGATTTTATGGGTGACCATGTTTATACTTGAAAACTGTTCTTTTTACTGTGAAAAGCAAATGAGTTTTTCATTTGTTGTGGCAGTATTTGACTGTAGGGTTTTTGCTACAAGTGGTGAGAGCAAAGGGCATCCCCGTTCTCATTTTGTCCCTTGCTTTCATGGCACTGCCCTGTTAAGTTTTCTGTGTTGATGCTCTGTTCTGGTGGGACCTAGGGACTGTATGTCGTTTGTCAGATTTTGTTGTTTTATTTGCCTCCTCTCTGACTGATCCTTTCCCTCCTTGATGTGCAAGCATTCTTACCTCTGATCCTTCTTTACCTCTTCCTTACTTCACTCCTGTTTTCTTAAGAATTATGGGTGATATGTTTAGCTATCATTCAATTAATCCAGAGGTAGCAGGTGTCTCTTCAAGGTTTGTAGGATCCCCTGACATGTCCTAGGGAATCATCTGCATGCTTAATCTAAACAAGTACTCCTGCAGCCAGAGGATCCATATTGTTAATAGTAGAAAATAAATTTGCTAAACAAATACCATTGCTGACATCTAGCAGGAATTAAGAAGAGGCAGCCTCTAGACATATAATTTCAAAATTGATAGGGCTGCTTTCTTTTTATTAAAGAATTTTACATTAATGATATCCATACATGCAGAGGGTTGCATTGAGATCAATCTAAAAAAAGGATTAATCCTAAAAGAAAGGGAGTTTCCTGGAAAGCAAAAGCAACGCAAAGAATTGATCCTGATCACTCGCCCTCGGGAATCGGCAGGGATTACTGATGGCACAGCAGGGTATGGAGCTGGAGGTCAGGAGAGATCTTGCCTCCCAGAGGCTCAATAAGAGTGTAGCTGCCAAGACACAAGCCTCGCGGTATGAGTGCCCATGGTCAGCGCATATGCTGCAGCCCTGCGTTTCGCTGTGCTTTGCTCTAGGGTTGATCCCTATGAGCGTTGTTGTCTGCTCGTTTTTCTCCCCATCTATCGCCCTCTAAATCAGTGTTTCGCTTTGCAAATCTATTTATCTGACTGAAGCTTGTCCAAAATGAGTCAGAGCCCCCTTCTCTGTAGCTCTTGTCAAGTTAGTCTCACTGGTATTTCTGCTCCTTAACTCTGTCCTTGATCGTCTCATGAAGGGACACTGTAATTTGTTGGCATTAAAAATAACATTCAAGATGACTGCAGTTGATGGGGCTGGGGAGAGGAGTCCTTTGGTTTATCTGAGATTTACCATGAGTCCAACAGCAGAGCAAAGGGTGTGGGCTCAGAGACAGCCATGATAATTTATCAGATGCATGAACATATTTTTCCCATTAGAAATGTTGATATCACTTTTATTTTAAAGAAAAAGGGAAAATAGTAAAAAGGGGATATAATAAAAGCCATATACATTAATGAACATGATACAGAATCTAAACAGTGTGCTCCTGGTTACCTCCCCCCCCAACAGCTGGTGTCAGCAGAAATCTGGAGTTCTCGCCCTCTCCATCAAGTTAAAATCACATTTTTACGAGAATCTTTTGCAATAAACTAAGGCCCCTTGCTGTGAAAATCCACTCCTTTTTGTAGTTCAGTTTACATCCTTCTCTGCCTATACTAGTAAACACATCTTAATACAGAGGGGAAGCCTGGGGGGGTCAAGTAACACTAAGTACCGGTGGTCTGAATTTGTCCTGTCGCGTTGGCCCTGAGTATGGCAGTTCTGCGCAGGGGTTGTATGAGGCTGGTCCGCACAAGGTCACCTACCCGGACAGGCTGGTTTAGCCCCCAAGGCTCAAGAAGTTACTCACAGCAGGCTTTGTCGATGAAGTCTGGAGAACAGAAAAAGACCCAACACTTGTCCCAAGCCGAGCAGGGTGGATGTGCAGTGACCGCTCTGTAAAATTCGCCTGGATAGCTGAGGCTGTTCCTGTCTTTGACTACCTTTGGAGAGAAATCCTTATGGATCGGAGCACACAGAGCCCTAATGAGAAAGTGCCCACAACTGACTTGCAGATGGCTCAGTGTGGCTCTGAAAACGCTGTCTCTACAGGTAAAGTCGTTGGGTTGCTTGCTGCGATTTCACAAACCTTTCTCTGGCTGTCACCGCCGTATTTTCTGTGCGATAGACCTTGCTGTGCAGCCGCGTGGCAGCGCGTGGATGCAGCATTGGCACTTTTTGGCCAACAGACTTGTCAGTGAAAGCAGGACCTGCTGTGAGATACCAGGGCAGGACTGAAAATGTGTTTTTTTCAGGAACTGTGAGGCTTGTGGCCTGGCTTAAGCAGAGCTCAGGCAGGCATTGAGGCTGCAGCCTCAAAAGCGGTGCCCGCTGAACCAGGAGGCGGTTTGAAGGCAGCGTGTGCCTGTGTTTGAGTTGCACCTCGGCAGGTCTGGAGGTTGGTGTTCTTGTGAGTCGGGCTCCTGCGAGAGCCTATTCTTCTTCTGTTCCCTGTGGTGCTTCCCGGCAACCTAGCCCTTTGCTTGCTTTACGAAGTCGAAGTGCTCCTCAGGCTCCTCAAGTCCCAGACCTGTGTTATCAGCCAGAGGGAAGGTGCGTAGCCTCAAGGAGGGTGGATGGGCTTGAGCCTGGGAGTAGCTCTCCCTCCTGCGCTGAGGGGGTTTCCACCTGCAAAGCAAGGATGGGGAAGGTGCTGTGCAGGGCCCCGGTGTGATGCTACCCGCTGGTTGCAAGCACAGAGGGGGAATTGAGCCATAAACCACACCGTGGCACACAAAGAAGCCATTTTAATTTCAGGCTCTGCTGGAAGCAGTACATGGAAAAGAAAATGTGATCAGTATAAAAAGAAATGTTTATGTTTCTAGGAGCAGAGACCTCCCAAATAATTAACATCACTTGACAAACTGCTGTTTAAAATGCAAGTGGTTTAAGTGCTGCAGCTCAACAGGCATTCGTCACAGCTCTGGCTTAAATGCAATATGCACTGTGGGTTGGTTGCTGCTTTAAAGTAAAGAAGATTTCCGACACACGTCTTCTGCTTAAGGAAAATGTCTCCGTGATTTTACTCTTTCTTGCTTGGAAAAGCTAAATGTTAAAAAACTGGACAAATGGCGACTTGGTGGCAAGGGCTTTGGGGATATGGTTTTGGAATGAAATAAATCCTGGATTTTTGTTTCTGTTGCACAGATCAGGCTTTCCTTCAGAAGAAAGACAGACAGAAATGTTTCATTTGTTTTAACTTTTGGGAGGAGGAGAGAGAAGGGCAAGGGCTTTTGAGGAGAGAGTTTTGGAAGCTCCAACTTCAGCTCTGATCTGTCTATCTCTAATATTCACTGACTCAATTAAAAGTACTTTAAATAAAACCTTACTTTCCTCTAGGGCTGTTGGGAGACTGACTGGAGACATAAGGATTGTTAAGAATTGGTATTTTTCAAAGGTTAAAAAATAGCATCTTACAAAGAGACTGAGATTAAAAATAAAGTTAAAAGAAAAAAGTCTCTCTGGAAGATAGAAATATATGGGTGCCTGTAATGTGCTGAAGCATCCCAGATCAAAATGACTTCTGTCTTTGCACACCAAATAGAATCAGATTATCAAATATAAAATAGAGCCTTAAGAATCTAATTCCTTTTACAAAGGCATTATTGATGCTGTGAAATTCATGCAACTTGGAAACGGAAAATTGCTCAATTTATTTTCTGGTTATCCTAAACTGGTTCAATGCCACCCTCTGATTATTCATCTCCAAAGGGAAAGAGATTATCACTCCTGCTGCCTTCTCGTTTTCCTATTCTGAGTGAAGTTATGTATTTATAAGGAATGCAAGTTTGGGTGTCCTGATGGGTGCCGGTCCATCTCACATGGAGCTGGAGCTGCAACATGGTAGGAGTTGCTGCTGTTCTACTCTTAATCCTTCTGTCCATCAGTGGCTTTGCAAAATTGGCTGAAGATAACTTGATCAAGCGGCATGGCTGTGACAAGGTTCCTGGACAGCCCATCTCCTTTCTGTCCCACCCAAGGCTCTATTGCTTGAGCAAGGGTGCGTGATTCAATATCTAGATACCATGTCTCTGTATCTCATCACTTGGATTTTGGATGGTTGCTGACTGTAAAATGATCTTACTCTCCTTGGCCTATGCTATTCTGTGCATGGCTTCTAGCAGTCAGGCTTAGGTGGGAAAGTGGGCAAGGCTGTCTTTGGGATTCAGCAGAAGATCTTGCACCATGTTAGAGATTAATTCCTGAAATGGAGGTGCAGTGCTTACAGCTCCCTGTATCCTTCCTAGGCAGATGTGCAATGGCATTTATCATACAAAGGATAAAACATTCAGGCTACCTGTTCGCATGGTAGAAAGGATAAAATGCAGAGAAATATCCTTCAAATGTTCTACAAATAGATTTGCAAGAGTGCTAAAGTCATTCAGCAAGTTTGCAAGAGGTGACTGCAGTTCTTACAATGCTCTTCACCAGAGGTTCAGTAACCTCAGCCATTTTGCTGGATGATGTTTTTATCCCATTACCTGTAAAGTGACTACCTGAGCTCTCCTTACCCACTTGCGAGTTATCCCACACAGACCTTTCTGCTCGGAACCCTCATATAGCAAAGCTGCTCACTGGGGACTCCAGGTCATACCTCATCCCAAGCTGGCTGCAGCTTCAGACTGACCAGTATACAGGCGATTGCTTGAAGGAGATAGAGAAGTTCCTTAGCATATGATAGCTGGAGTCTTTTGAGATTCATTCGCTATATATACACGACAATGCACACTTTCCCTCTTCCCTTAATCCTGTGCTTTCGGAAATCTGTGCTTGAACCCTTGTGGACAGACTTTATCCATTTTGTCTTTACTGTGTGGCAGAAGCAGTAGTTTTATGACGCATACGTGCCTGGTACTGCTGGTTCAGTTGATGCAGGAGGAGGTGTGTAGTATTGAGTGGGCAGCTGTAATAAAGTGTAAATATGGGCAAGTTACCTTAAATAACTTCAGTACTGCAGAGAAGTGATTTTGAAGTGTACCCTCTGGGAAAAAATAAAGATCGGTAGCAGTTTTGGATTTGTGCAACTTCAGTTTGAGGACAAATATTTGGTGTTTTTCCTCTATGTCCTGTGTTTACAGCAGTAGGTTCAGATTATGCATTGAGATCTGCTTCTGAGTGCAGAAAACTAATCAGGGAAATGCTTCATGGCCCAGAGGTCTGGATTTGCAGACTCCAGTTCAACAGCTGCACCTCTCTGTGCTGGCAGGAAGGAGCATCTGTCAGGGATGCAGTGTGGTCCTTATTAAATTATAATTTAGAGCTGTGGCTTAGAGAAACAGGTGCAATTATATACTAAAAAAAAAAAAAAGTCAGTGGTCTTTGTTATCAGAAGAAATGCCCCTTAGCTGGACAAAGACTAAAGGATTTTCCACAGCTTTTCAAGCTACAAAGAGCAAGGAAAATGGATGAATGAATTGGCCTCCACACTTAATTGCTCCTTGCTCTTCTGAAAGAGTGTAGGTGTCTTTCTACCAAGAGAATAAAGCCCCTTGAGCCCTTTAGGCTTGTTTCCTGTTCGCACATGACCTTCAAGGCAGTCACGCCATGAACGTGTCTACATCAGGAACAATGCTCTGAATCGTGTGACATCGAATTTCTTCCTCTTTCTACTCCTATCAATATCCCAATATGCAAAAATGCCCTTTTGCATGAATTTTAAAACAGCATGTTGTTCCTATTCCAAGCTGGCTTGCCTTTCTAGCACATCTCTCTTCCTTCAGCTATTTAGAAACGCAGTCATTTTTTTTCTCTTCGTGATGTTCCTCCCGAGTCACCTGCTATATGTTACCCAACTTCAGTAAATGGTAACTGGTCATCTGAGTCAGGAAAGGTCATGTGAGTAAGTCTGCAGTAGTATAAAATTTTTGAAGACTGAATCATTGGGAAGTTTTCTTCTGCATAGCTTGTACACATTGATGTTAACACAATTTCCAAGCTGGGGGTGGTGAAGCTTCCTTGGCACCCTCTCATAAGAAACATTGGGGTAGCCTCCTCTACGAAAAAACTTGAGGGGTTGACTCTGTTACCTAAGTCATAAGAAAATAATCATGAAATTTTAAGGGAGTTCTGTGAGGGGTTATAATGAAAGGTCTTTGAGCTTCTAGTTTGAAGTGTATTTTTGCCTATGCAAATCAGAGAGGACTGGAGCTCTTTTGTGTGCTGTTATGGTGTCAGAGGAAGCGTGGAGTCCCCTCTTGCTGTCCTCTGGTGCAAGGAATTGCATTGGCCCTGGGTTTTGAACAGCATATGTCCTGACGGATTAATTCAAATCAACTGAAATTCAGATAAAACGTACTATCGCTTGCAAAGTTATCTTCCTCTTACTCCCATTTATTTGCTGTTTCTTTTCTTATATGCAGACTGTAAACAGTTCAGGGCAAGACCTGTCTCTTCTTTCTATCTTTGTGAGATTCAGCATGAGGGGGTGGCTAGCAGGTAGGATCACTTTTAGAGAAATAAAACATCTCTACATGCTCTTGTCCTCAGGCAATAAGGATCCAACACCCTTGGTCTTTTACTGGCTGACCTGTTGCAGCAGATGCTAAGGAAAACAAGTTCCTGTATGGACTACTCCAGCAGCTATTTATAGCAAAATGTTAAGTAATAACTTCATGGGTCTGGCACGGGAATTGCTAGGAAGGATGATGGAATAGTATTCATGCTGCTTCTTTAGAATAAGCGCCAGGGATGCTGTTTATCTTTGTTAAAATAAACCGTAACTTTATGCCCTGACTGGCTGTTGAATTTTGATGTTTTAATTCAATGGTCCAGGTTCGGATGCTGGTCTGCTAAAGAAACAGCGTTAATTACTGGTAGAGGGTGTTTAAACTGGTGCAAGCAATGTGCTGCAGAGCCAGATGAGAGCGGGAAAGTCAGTAATTTAGATTCCACTTGTGACTGTGGTACAGAAGGTGCAGATTAATGATGGAATGCGTGCGTGGATGGCCAAATTCTTGCGTAAAGGGAGAAATGTTGCCCTTTCTCCTGGTTTTGCCTCAGCAACACTTAAATTATTTGCCTGGGAATAAACAATATTTTAATCCTGTAGTGGTTAACACTTCTAGTGATACTGGAGACCTCTGTGGTCTGGGCAAAAGTTCTTGGTTATAAGTTCTATTTGTGCAGCAAGAAGTTGCTGGAGAGCAGGGCTCGTGCCCTGCACCGGTTTGGCAGCTTTGCTTCTGTGCCCTTGTGCCAGCTCTGCCAGGTAGGCTGGAAGTTTTACAGCTTGATGGTGGGAGAGAGGTGTGGAGCTCCCGTGCTTTAATCCCAGCAATGCACCTGAAAAAATGCCATTTTGATGACAAACTCTGTAACTCCACTTAGTACCCAGTGCAAGTTACTTTGCAGGAATACATTACAGATTAACTAGTGGGTGCTGCCAAAATAAATCCCTCTGATTATAACTTTGTGAGATGGGGGAGCCTTAGTTAATCACTAGGGCCTGTTATGTTTCAGGAGAGGGGTGATTGTTGTTTTTTTTTAAAATGAGAAGGTACAAAGCATGTCTGTCTTGAGGAGAACAAACCAGGAGAGTGCAAGAGATTAAAAGAAAAAAAAAGGAGTAAAGCTAAGTGAGAGAGAAATGTGCTGGATAAGGTGAGGCCAGTGAAGGAGGTGGAAGACTTGAAAGAGGGAAGTGGCTGAGAAACTTCAATACTCGTGACAAGGGAGGAGGAGGAGGAGGAGGAAGATGTTTTGGAGGAGAAGGGACGGCAAAGCAAGCAGAGGGAAGGTTGTGTGTTCTGTGAGTTTTCCTCAAGAAGAAATGGGCAGAGGGAGAGATGAGAGAGAGGAAAGGAGGATTTGAATAGAGAAATGGTAGAGGAGGAATTCAAGGAAGTACGTGGCTCCTGTAATCCTGAAACATTTATGAAGATGTTAAATGTGGCCAAACAGTAAAGCCAATAGTAAATTTTCACCTGCCTGTTAAGTTGCTAGCTCTAATAACCCCATACTTTAAGGATTTATTTGCTGCCAAATGTAGTCAGGAAAAGAGCCACTGGAATCAATATCTTTTGGGCCTAGTCAGTGCGTAGCAAGACTAGAATTTCAGGTGCATTTTTTCTTTGTAAGCAAAGAAATTTCGTATTCCATTTCACAACGGTATAAACCCTGCAGCCAGGAGACCATCAGCAGATATATGTTTAAAGGACTTCCTTTTAGGATTGCTTTTGGACTTTATATTGAATGAAAATCTTTGATATTTGGGTAACGTGTGGATGGAAATAGTTTGGAGACTGTACCGACTAACAGCAAAGTGAGCAGTGCAATTTTCTCATGCTGAAAAAGAGAATTTTCAGTTGATCAGACAGAAATTAAAACAGGCAAAAAAAGACATAGAGAAGACTTACTGGGTGACAGTATATTTACAGCCACCAACCTGCAGAAAGGAAAAAGCAATGACCTGAGTATAAGGACATCTACACCAGAAGGTTTTTTCAAAAGATTCAGAGGTCTGCTCATGCAGCTAAATGACATTGTCCTTAGAGAGACAGGACTAAGTGCTCGCTCAGCCGGCTCCTGGGGTAACACGGGCTGACCCTCAGCCCTGGTTGACGAGAGCAATGCAGCTGCAGAACGGACACCGTGGCGGTCTGGAAATTCTTGGTGTCTCCGTTGAGGGGTGGAAGATCTCCATCACAGGAGCATCTGTAGCTGGACACTGTCCTTCAGCCATGGCGTCCCCTGGGGGTGTCCCCTGGGGGTGTCCCCTGGGGGTGTCCCCTGGCTGCTCCGCAGGAAGGGGAGTGCTGGCTCTTGGGTTTCGCACGTGCTTGCTGGCAGACATCAGCGGAGGAGGCGTGCTTAAACCACTTAAAGGAGGGAATGGGAGCCTTTGGGCAAAGCACCGTTTGGGGTCCAGAAAAATAATCACTGCATCTCAGAAGTGCTCATTAAGTTTGAAATACGGATGGGGTAAGGAGCTGCTTCTGGCAGGCATGCTTTCAAGAGACCCTGCAAGGAACAATAGCAGGAAACTTCAGGAGGAAGAGTGTGAAACAAGTATGACTTGAGCAGGGTGTTTTTAAACAAGACTACACACAAAATGACCCAACCTTACAGTACCTCAAAGTGACTCTAAAGGGATGGTTTATATTAGGAAAAAAAGGCATACTCCAAGTGTAAATGTCATGTATGATAAAAGAAAAAACTGCTTCCTGAGATTTTTTGGAGACGGCATTATGGCATAAAACTTCATGGTATGTGGTACTGAATGATAAACATAATCTACACTGTCCAGCTGGGTAAGAGGAGAAGTAGAACAGGCTCTGGGATATGTATCCTAACCCATCCAGATACTAAATTAAAGTAGGGGCATACACATGTGACATTCACAATAAATTCAAGCAGCAAAATGCAGAAGAGGCAGTGAAGCCACTGGAGATTTCACAACTGCAGTCCAAAGTTGTCAGCAATGTTTCTGAACTGAAAGGAATGTTATGCCTTACTAACATGCTCTCCCGTAAGGCACGAGGACATCAGGGCTGTGCAGGGCTACTTGTGCTGTGCACAGAGATGGGTATTTGGGAAGGCACAAAGCATGTTTGGGTGCTGAATCCCCAGCGTGGCTGAGCCCATGAGCTCTTGAGGAAGGAGCTCATTGCTGTTTGCTGTGATCTAAGCTCACCTAGCATGTTGGCCTCTAAACCTTTTGTGGCTTTGAGGAACTGATGGTATTTGAGGGTTAAATTGCTATAATCTCAGGAATATTTCAGTTAGTGCAACTCCAGAGTTTGCTGTGAGATGAATGGTGCTGTCCCTGTCTTGGAGTGTTTTCCAGGCTCTTTCTAGAGGCATCCCTCCAGCAGTCTTTGTTCTCTGCCCCGGAGCTACAAATATGAGCCCAGCACCCATACCACCTTCTTGCAAATGCTGTCTCTGCAGAGATGTTCCTGCTTTCTGTTCTACATTGGGGAGCCTGCGCTATTCCAAGGTCTTACTGTTCACCTCCCTTATTCCAGGGACACTTGGCAGAGCCAAAATTTTTGGAGAGAGCAAGGTAGGATAGTGTCTCCAGCCTGGGACTTTTGTCTTTCTTGATGAAAGGTGGTCTCTGATTAGGGAGCTGTGCTAAACAAGACACTTAGGATATGGGAGGTTAGAAACAACAGGAGATTTTTAGCCACTGTGTTCTGCATGCCTAATGTGTAGTCTCATGCATTGGGATGAATGGTAGAGCAGTGGGAGAGTATCCTCCAGTTGATGATCTAGATGAGAAGCATAATTCAGAGATGCTCTTCATTACTCTCTTAAGACCCTATCTCTTTCCACTGGTGATAGAGGGGGTATAATGAACAGCATCCCAATTTAGCTCATTATATTGTAAATACACAGTGTGAGTAGCGTGCTGTGGACCCAATTCAGCATCTTGAGTCTAGAGGCACATCTTTGCTTATACACAGGTGAAACTCAAAGCTAATTCAGGGGCTTGAGTTCAGAACCACAGCTTCTCTAACTTTCATTTTCTTTGCACAGCTTTGTCAGTAGGCTACACCATTTTCTACCATCCCTTGGACTTTGGTTCTATAGGTCCGTTTGCTTGTCTCTACCACTCTTGTGTTTGCTTTTTTTCCTGCTCTCCATTGCTCCCACCCTCCTTCTTGTCCTGACAAATATCTAAAGTTTAACCTTGACAGGTTACTTCTGTTTCTGGTGAACTCTCAGTACTCAGACTTCCAAGCTATTACATTGTACATGGAAAATGTGCCCAGGATAGACTTTCCATTAAACTGTATTTAAATTGGAAAGAAGAATGCTGGCACCTCTACAAGTATTCCAAAATACTGAGGCTAGTTAATCTTTTGGAAGAACAAAAACTCTTACTGATTTATATTTAGCAGAGGGAATGTATTTAAAAAACACAGTCTATATGAGGCCCCTTGAAGAAAACATCTTTTACATTGATTTGTAGTGCATGGAAATACTACGTGGCCATAAAATACTTGCAGTCAGGCTCTGCTTTTACATAGCTACTCTTTTGCAGTGTGGACTGTCGTGAACCCTCTGAGAATGGCTGCTCTGCTGACTGTGCGCTGTGCAGTGAAATACGGCTGCCTCTGGAGCAGCCGTTTAGCTGGTCATCACAGCTGTGCCCCGTATTGCAGGAGGGGAAGGGAAAAAGCCGCGTGCAGTTATCACTACAGTGGAAACACGAGGCTTGTGAGGATGAGGCTTTGGTTCAAAACCAATGCAAAGTTTGTACTTGTACCGTACCCTGGCACCTGTCTAGCCCAGGTGCCTGTCTCTGGCAGGGGTGAGGGGATATGCAGTTTGGGGAGACTACGTGCAGAGCCTCAGGAGGACATGGGTGAGAGCAGAAGCTGAACTTGCCCTCTCTGTGTGCTCGCACGAGGTTAAAGAGAGGGGCAGAGGTGCTCTTGGCCCCAGTCTCAGCAGCACTGCTCTTAGTTAAATGTCTACAATAACTACTTAGGCTTAGTTTACATGATTATAAATTAGGAGGAACTCTGCAATGTTAATAGAGGTGTAAAATGTTCCGTGCGTGGTTTTGATCTATACTAAGAAAATGGGTAACTGGAATTACGGTAGGTGGGAGGGTTCACTGACTTGTCCCAAGTAGACAGTTTCTGGAAAAGGAGCTATGGTAGGGAACCAGTTCATTAATGCAGTGGGTCAGAGAAGCAAACATAACTTGTTTTATAAAGTATACATAATTTTATGGCCAACAGTGTATCTGCTTATCTTTCCGAAGATAAGGATTAGCAAGAGGAGGTAGCATGGAAAGTTTTGGGATTTTCTTCTTCCTTCTGTCCCACCATTTGCAGCACAGACAGATCAGCCATCACCCTGGGCAAGTTGTTCCTCCTCCTCCTGAAGCATCTGATATTAACAAAGGAGAAGATTCCCAAACTGCACATTTGCAAGAGAAGGATAAACAGAATTTTTAAAACATCCCTAAATCTTAAACTGAACTGGACTTAATCTTGCTTTCTTTTGTTAGAAGACATAAATATGTTTTTACATTTCTCATTAGACTGCTGACATACCCAACCTGATCACAGCAGAGCAAAACCACTCTAAATCAAGAAAGAGATCTTGGATGCTTCCAGAGCACCATTTTTTACTTTTATATTCTCATTTCCTACTCACAACATCTAACTTACAATGCCTTAGTAATAATAATAAAGATGCAAAATCACCAAGATGCAGAGAATAAGGTCAGAAGTGCCTTGCTGCTCTCAAAAATAAATAATTGTATGGCAAATGCAAGTCGCTCCTGCTTGCGGATCAGAGGAGCTGCTAGAAGATAGTGTGGGCAGAAGCGGCTGCTGCTGGTAGAGGGATCTCAGTGTCCTCTCCACGGTCCTGGCTGGACCCCGGGGGATGCGGCTCCCAAGGCAATTCATCCTGCCGCTGCCCAGCATCTTTCTGGGGGGCTGCTCACCCCCTCTCTCCTTATCCAGCAGACGGGAGCATATGGCTGCTTACTTATGCTCTCGCCGTTCTTATGTGCTTAGTGGGCTTATGGTCCGCAGGGGCTCAGGGGGATTTGCACAGGGAGGGGGCGAGGAGGGAGCCTGCAAAGGGTGGGCTGCGCCCGCGGGAAGCGGAGCAGTGCTGGAGGTCTCGCAGCCGTCCTCCACGGTGTGCCACATCGGTGACTGAATCGCTGCGAATGACTGTGAGAGGTGCTGAGTAAAGAGTAAGAGTGCCTAATTAAGGACCAGGAGATGGCTAATGATTACACGGCATCATTACCGAAGATGTGAAGTTTAAAAACTAATTTATAAGGGGAAGGGGTTTCTTCTTGGCAGCCTTATGTGCATATAGAAATACTTACATATTCACACACCTCTCTTCTGATACCATCTTTTCTTCATGAAAAAGAGGGCATGATCAGCCACCGTTGATGGTGCTTGGTATTTTTAAGTGCTTGCAGTGCCATCAGCTGGATTGTTCCTCCTGGAGATGGTGTGTGTGAGGGTTTGTCTCCCCAGCTCAGTCCTGCCCTGCTGTCCTCTCCTTCTGCCTCTCCTGCATTTCGAGGGTCTTCCTCAGCTTCCTTCCCATATCTGGCAGAGTCTCCTCTAGGCTTTGCCCAGGAGCATCTTCTTATTTCTTTCTGGGTAATTTCAACCACAAACATTAATTCAGCCATATCCTTCATACAGTTGATTAACAGATTCACCTCTTCTCTGTAGTACTTAAATCTCCTTTGGCCTAAATTTTTGCTCTGGATTTTTTTTGCTTTTTTGATAAAATATTACAGGCAACTCAGGCTTGATATAACTGAAGCAGAGCTCTTATCTTCCTGTCACTCCTCAGCAGTTTTACCTTCTTTTTTCAAGCTTTATAGAAATTGCCACCCTCCCGATTCTTACCAATACTCATAGCCTCAGCATTGTCTTCAAGCAAGCCTTTGTAAAGCCTCACATCAGAGTTGTAACCAGGGACTTGTAAGTTGATGGGTTCACCTGGTGTTGCTAAAAAAGCCTCATGCCCAGGTAATTGCCTGGCACTCCTGCAGAGGTTATTGTCTCTGCATGAGGAGTGACTGTTGAACAGGACACATCTCTGCTCCTCAGCGAGTGCAGTTGCACGTGATGGAGGGCAAATGCACATCCCAGCTGAGCAGAGAGGCAGAGGAAACGGCACTCTCTGTTTCAGCCCTTTGTCCTAAATCCGCTTGGACACATCAGTGTCCTGAGTCTTGCTGATTCTGCCTGCATCTGTCCCATCTTCAGGACACAGACTTCCCCCTTTCCTTTCCTTTCTGCAGGCCTCAAAGTCTTCTCTCTTCTGCCACTGATAAACAAAGTCTTGCCACACTTGTATTTATTCCAAATTTATGTTGTTGTACCTTTCTGCCCTCTGTCCTTACTGTCACATTTTGCATCTTTTTCACTAATTTTATTTTTCTCTATGAAATTAAAAATCAGCTTCTTCACTTTGAAGGCTCCTTACAAACTAACCACTCCCTACCACCCACCAGTCAGGTTTGAAAGATGGATCCATTGTGGATCATCCTGCAATCAACTCCAACTTCTATTGCCCACTTTTTATATTGGGGGTGAGGGACTTCTCATAGGTGTCTGCAAAACCACCCTTGGTGTCTTTCAAATCTGTTACTTTAAACACAGCTTTGCTTTCTGGTCTTAAAAAAAAAAACCAACAAAAAAAAACCCTGAGCACAACTCCAAGCCCCACTCTGACTGGTATTATCTCCTTTCATGTACATGTGGTCTGTCTGCACCTGCCTCTTGTCTCATAGTTTGCAATTTAAACGGAAAATCTTACACTATGTGCAAACCTAGTCTTGATACATCTCGTCACTGCTAAAATAGCACAGATGAAAATAAGTTACATTTTGGCTTTGACTTGTTTTAGAGTCTTGGATAGGAGTGCTAGATCTGACCTGCTGGCTGAGATCCACCTTGTAGAGATGTCCCTAATTCACAAAAGTTTAACCCCAGATGCTCCATAATTTCAGGTGTTCTGGATTTAAAGCTCCAGAATTAACCCTTTGCATTTCTATCATTGAATGCCCCAACACCTACAAAGCTATAGTCTGTCTTTATGGAAGAGCAAAGCTTTGCTTTGGCTTCCTTGTCATCTTGTAATGCCAAGATGAGGAGTTGACCGTGGTGACAGCAATCTGACAGGGTCATTATCATCGTAATAGGCGCAGGGAGAGCTGGATATAGTCTGGAGATACATGATTACTTATTCCTTCAAGAACAGCAAACGTGTTTTTAAAGGCAGTGAAGAAACCCTTGTTTTAATTTGCATTAATTTATGGTTCTCTTTCTTCTGTGCACATTCCCTGGGTCAGGCTGCATGTGAGAAAACAAGGTTTGCAACCCATTTTCAGTTTCCACTGGTGTTAAGCTAATATTTATTTTTAGTAAACTGTATCTTGAAGTGTGCTTTTAATAATCCATTTGCAAAGCCTAGCACAATGACTTCATTATGGTTTTCTCCTTTTGAACTTTATTAACAAATGTAAAGAATCAGTGTAACTAGTTACACTGTGTTTCACTGATAATTGTCAAAAGTATGGGACCACCTCAAAAAGCAGTAAGGCTTATAAGCATTCATCTCATAATTAATATTTTCTCCCTGTGCTGCTAGTAACCATCCAGCTTTGGCAAAACCGTGCAGGTAATCTTTCAGAACTAGGGCTTTTCTGCTGCACCACGCGTGCGTCCCTGGGGCAGGGCTTACATTGTGTTCCCGCACCTGCACATGGTTTCCTTTTCTTCCTTCTCAACAATCCTTCCTTTTAAATGCTTATACAGTGAGGCTACCTGCCAGATAAAGCATTGTCTGTCAGCCTCTTTTGATAATGTAGTAATTTTGAAACCCTTTTCTCCCTTCGTAGTGTGGTGTTTTGTCCTGTCCACTCTTTCCACTGTCACTAGCCTGTGGACAGGTCACCTCTGTCACCACCCCCAGACCTCTCCTCTCCTCCTCCCCAGGTGGACAGGGATTTGTCGTTCCTACCTGCTACTGCATGTCAGTCCCTGGGCTCTGTTTTGAAATTTTCTTTTCTAATTCTTTCAATTCTGAATGTCACTTATTTCACATGCTCTAAGAAGTTTATCTTAAAAACCTTGCAGTTAGTTTTCCATCTGAAATGAGTTTTGACAGTGTTCTGATAGGTGCCTATCGAGATCTTTTCAACTGGAAAAAATGTATTTAAAAAAAAAGTAAATCCAGTCATTTCTTGCAGCATTTAAGAAATCCCAAGCCTTTAAGATTATGTCTAATGTTTGCAGAGCATGAACGCTTCTGGTGAAAACCCCTAACAGGCTTTGGGATGCATTTTGCTAAGCTGAGAACATCCAGTGCTGCCTTTTATATAGCATGTGGAAGTTGCTCAGGCCTTGAGATTCAGGAGACCAGGGACATCTAACACGTATGGAGGGAGAAGTGTGCTACCTTTGGGGCAATATTCGGCTTTCTCAAACAGGCCTCTGAAAAGGATGCGCGTAGGAGTGGGACACTGAAGGCAGAGCGGTTCAGACTGCTTCACATTGCTGTTCATGTTAACATCTCCTTCACCTTGGCTTACTAAAGGTTTCAGATGATCCAGCCTACGTGCTTGTGGCTCAGGGGAACAAGTGGTACATTATCACCTTTGCTGCTCTCTTGGCAGGGCTCATGGTATTAGGGACAGGCTGTGTTCAGGGTTCAAACCCAGTGCCGAGTGAAATGGTTCAAACAGCATCTATTATTGGGCACAAACTGAAAACAGAAGTCTATCCAATCTTTAAAACCATATGAGTGAGCAGATGCTGCTCTTTGTGACCCCCAGTGTGAAACCTGGAAAGCTGTACGAGGGTCCATGGTGCATCTCTAGATTTGTAGCCCTTTGACACAGAGGCTGTTGTCAGACAGGCATGATTTTGCTCTTGTGGCTTTTGTCACAAGATACCAGTTTGTGTAGTCCTGGCACGTTGTTACAGCTCCTGCTTGTCAGGGGGAAGTTGTGTTACGTTGTGGAATGGGAAACTTGCAAAGCCCCTGAACACGCTTTCATATTTCAGCCTTCTTTCAAATACTTATTTGTTTGCAATTTTTATTTCAGGCAATTACTTCACTTCGCCCTTGTTAGGTGACTGATAAGTCGGGTTGTGGCAGAGGAGGAGTCTGGGTCAGACTCTGAGTTGATCGAGTCTTGCATGGTTGCTGTGAAATCGGGAGGACTTTTGCCTGTTTTTCCTGCTGAAACTCTGGATTTGTGAGTTTCACTCAATTCTTTTACATAAAAATAAAGACGTTTGAAACCCTACTGCAAGGGCCCCAGCTGTATTGTACCAGTATTGCTGGTAGCAAAGGCTGAAGATGTCAAAATGTGTAGCAGTTTTAACAAGGGGATGGGAGAAGGCTGGACTCCAGGTCCAGCCCAGTGAGAACAAAAACTTTAAGCGGATGATTTACTTTATTTTTAGCCAGCCAAGCAAGGACAGCAATGTATCTCACCAGCTTGTGTTGGTAAAGTGTCCCTTTCCTTGTCTAAGTCCATTTGTGGTGGGCTGACCCTGGCTGGGTGCCAGGTGCCCACCAAAGCCGCTCTATCACTCCCTTCTTCAGCTGGACAGGGGGGAGAAAATACAATGAAAGGCTCATGGGTCGAGATAAGGACAGGGAGAGATCACTCACCAATTACTGGGCAAAACAGACTCAACTTGGGGAAAATTCATTTAATTTATTACCAATCAAATCAGAGTAGGACAATGAGAAAAAAAACCCTAAATCTTAAGACACCACCCCCCCCCCCCCCTCCCTTCTTTGCAGGCTCAACTCCACTCCCCATTTTCTCTCCCTCCTCTCCTCCAGCAGCGCAGGGGGACAGGGAATGGGGGTTGCGGTCAGTTCATCACACCTTGTCTCTGCCACTCCTTCCTCCTCCCTCCTCAGGGGGACGACTCCTCACTCTTTCCCTGCTCCAGCATGAGGTCCCTCCCACAGGAGACAGTTCTCCATGAACTTCTCCAACGTGGGTCCTTCCCACGGGCTGCAGTTCTTCATGAACTGCTCCGGCGTGGGTCCCTTCCATAGGCTGCAGTCCTTCAGGCACAGACTGCTCCAGCGTGGGTCCCCTGTGGGGCCACAGGTCCTGCCAGGAGCCTGCTCCAGTGTGGGCTTCCCACAGGGTCACAGCCTCCTTTGGGCATCCACCTGTTCTGTCATGGGGTCCTCCACAGGCTGCAGGTGAGTATCTGCTCTACCGTGGAACTCCCTGGGCTGCAGGGGCACAGCCTGCCTCACCATGGTCTTCCCCACGGGCTGCAGGGGAATCTCTGCTCCGGCGCCTGGAGCATCTCCTCCCCCTCCTTCTTCACTGACCTGGGGGTCTGCAGGGCTGTTTCTCTTACATGTTCTCACTCCTGTCTCCAGCTGCAGTTGCACAGGATTGTTTTTTTTTTTTTTTTCCTCTTAAAAATGTTATCCCAGAGGCACTACCACTGTCAGTGATTGGCTTGGCCTTGGCCAGCGGTGGGTCCGTTTTGGAGCCGGCTGGCATTGACTCCATTAGACCTAAGGGAAGCTTCTAGCAGCTCTTCACAGATGCCACCCCTGTAGCCCCCCCTGCTACCAAAACCTTGCCACGCAGGCCCAGTACACCAGTCTTAGGTGTTTGTGTTGCCATCTGAAGCTGCATGGTGTTTCCTTCTTTTGGAGTGGACACGCTGCCCTGAAGTTGTTGAGCAAAGGCCTTTGTATTTGACCCATTGCTTTGTAACTTCTCCAAGTACTTGTAAGGTGCAAACCCTCATTACTAAATAGTTTTACTTTTTAAAAATTAAGACCTTTTCTGGTCCTTACACCTGAGCATGTTCATCATGCAGGAGTCACTGCTGTGTAAGAGCATTTGGGAGAAAGAAGGGGGTCTCCTCCCCATTTGCATTATCTGTCTATGGAAGCTGATCCTGGGGTGGTTTGTTCCATTCCTGTAGAGCATGGTTGCCCTGTGTTTCAGCTGTCTGCATGGGGGGGCACTTGTCCTGCAGGCATTGGTCACGACACATGGGTTTGACCCATTCTCACATAGCGGTGCCAGACTGTCACAGCAAATAAGCATTCCTCTAACATAGTTCCCGTGGGGTCAGGCAGGACTCTATGGCTCCGAAATGCTGCTCCAGCAGATGCTCTGGACATATGCGGTGTTATCAGAGACTGTTTTGAAAGCTGTGGGCAGTTTTGGTGACTCCATTACCACATTTTAAAAAGGCGCGATGTTCTATGGAGAGGTGCGGCAGCTATTATCGCGGCCAAGTTATCCAGTAAAATTAGAGCACCGAGATATACAAGCAAGTTAACATGGGTGTGCCTTTGTGCTGCACAAGTTTGTTTTGGTGAGTGACTACTAGCAAAAAGTTTGAGCTACAAAATTCAGATCTGGATGAAAAATGGCATGAATTGAATGTATATTCACTGGTAGCTTCTTCTCTTTCACCCCTAGAAACTATCAAAGAGGTGTTGAAAAAAACAAGACTGGAAATGAGCAGAGAAAGAGTTTTTTCATATTTTTCTATGGATCTCTTGACTCTAAATTATCTCAAACAATTGATTATATCCCTCAATATAGGTCTTGTTTCAGAAATGACTGTGACTTCGTGTCAGGAATGAAAGTTTTTACACCAGATGTTTATTTTTAGTTAGTCTACCTAGAAAAAGGGATATAGCAGAAGCAGAGAGGCAGCCAGGAGATGCGCAATGAGGAGATCCAGCGGCCTGAAAAAATTCTGCCAAAAGAGAGGCTGGGATGGTTTGCTTTGACCATCTGTCAACGGTCTTGTCCCTGCAGACCAGCATGACCCACCTGGGGAGTTGGAGCAGAGCAAGGTTAAGTCGGCCACTTTTGCTGGCTCTGGCTCATAACCATTTGTGATGGTGAACAGCTTCATGTTAGCAGTGATAAAGGAAATACTTCTTTGCAAAATACCATTAAGCCTGAGGAACTCAGCAGCAAGGTATCACTAAAGCTGAGGGCTTAACAGGGTTCCAGACGGGTGGTAACAGAGCACATATCTGGTTTGGAAAAAAGCTAGTGATACTGGAAGGGATTCAACCTCCTGTTCTTTGGGGCATAAGACAGCCTCTAATTAAATAGGTCTTAGGAGGTGACCTCAGAAGGTTCTCCCAGGGGGGCTGCTGCAGCTTGTGTTGTCTTCTGACCATCCAGTCCGGGCTGTGGGGAGAGGCAGGGTGCACTGCCCCGGGGCAGTAGCATGCCCGAAGGGAAAAGGTCAGGCTGATGTGAGCTGCTGCATCCCGACCTTCCCTGTGTCAAGCTCCCCCTTCCATGCAGTCTGTTCCTTCTGACCATTTCCCTCTCCAACCTGCCTGCTCAGGTGAACCTCTACTTTTTCTTGATACTCCGCACCTTATTTCTCCGCCTCCATGTGTGAGGAACAGGAGAAGGAAGATGACTTATATTCCATGTAATTTTTAGCATCAAATAACTCCCAGTTGGTTCATCTCTCCCTTAAAGCATTAATGAAAGTGTTTAGATGTAACAACCCTGTTTGTCTGGCCTCCCTGCTCTGTTCTGAAGGGATAGCACTGTTGCTGATAACGGGAGAAAAAACCAAAGAGATGAGGGGAGAAGGCTGGAGTGACTGATGCTGAAGTTGAATTAAAATGTTCTCATCAGAAGCCAGGATTTTAAGTTGTGTTGGTAGTTATTCAAGCTCACCCTGATGATGTGCCATTACATAGCTACAAACTAAAGTTACCCAAAGTCTGGGAGGAATAGGGTCCAGGCTTTTTATTACAAAGCCAAGAGTTACATTAGAGGTGTAAGCATTATTTTATAGCAGCTATATAAAGACATAACTGTCAGCAATTATTTTGGATGAAGAATGTAAGTGATTAGTTTGTGTAGTTTGCGTGTTTGAGGAATAGAGTTTTTAATCATACTGTTTAGTCATGCATCTTTACAGCACAAACTGGCACATTTTTAAGGTCATATTTGCTTTTGTTGCATCCTTGAGTCTATCACGGAATAGTCCTTTATTCTGTTGATACTCTGTTTCCAAATCTACCAGTATCTCTTCCCAAACATATGTGCATAATGTAGTGTGTATGTGCACACAAGGAAAAGGAAGCAGATGACTTGTGTTCAGTTTAATGATTGTTTTGTGCTTGAACTGCTGCAGGCTCCTTGTTGAAAAGAAACTCATGCATCCATACATTCATGAACAAAGCTGCTGTTGTGACTGTGTTGATCATGCGTTGACTCTTTTGTGTAGGGCCTTGGTTAGCGAAAGAAGTCGTCTCCTCCCTGCTTCATAGCCTCTCTCCCTCTTTGCTTTCCTCACTGTAATCACAACATGCTGTTCAATGCCTCCGTGATAAGTGGGGTCTCAGCTGAGGTTCCCATCAGTAAAGAAGAGAGGAGAATGGATGGTGGTTAGTGGAGGAGTCTAGGTGGGTTATTGCTGAGTGGTGCTTGAGTATAAATTAGCAATGTATGTGTCTGATCTGGCGCTTAGCGCAGGTGGATAGGACAGCATCCAAAGACACATGGAGGCAAGGATCAATGGAGTTGCTGTTGCAAAGGAGGAGTCAGAGAAATGGTCAACTTGTGTGGGAGTTCTCTGGAAGTGGAGAATTTTTCCCTAAGTGTGACAGCTTTGATATAGCAACTTCACACGTGCTTTGCTCCAGTTTTGGAACCAATTCTTGCCTTCTCTTCTGATGTGTGGTCTCAAGATGGCCTGTGACTTCAGTGCTGAGCTGTGGTCTCCATGTCATGCTCTGTACTATCAGACTGTCCAGATGGGAGCCTTCGGTATCCTCATAGCCTTTTATTGTTCAAGATGCTCTAAAAACCCTTAGTGATTTACAGAGTGGGGATTTGACTAACTTTTATTTTGATCCATAGTTCCTCTCTGAAGTGCCCCTGCTTTTTTTTGCATTGAAAGTTTTTTACTTATTACTCACAGCAGATCTGAAGCCCTTTTTTCCCCATTCTGCTTTCAGATTCCATAGGTGGGTCGTTTTCGGCTTCCTCCCACCGATGCCACCACAAGCAGAAGCACTGTCTCCCCATCCCACAGTGTGGAGCTCTGTCCATCAGCCCTCTGCTTTTCCATCCTCACACGAAGGGATCCCAGATCATCATGGACACGACACAGAAGGCAGTGAAGCGCCAGGCTAGTTTCTGCAATGCCATTACCTTCAGCAACAGGCCCATTGTTATTTATGAACAAGTCAGGCTTAAGGTGAGTAAACGATACCTTCCCTTATTGCCATGGGAGCTGCTGTGAATGAATGTTGGGGTGTACCAGGCTTTGGTGCTTGTATGAGATCTTTAGCCCTTCCTTGAAAAGCACAGTAGTGAGATCTTGTCCTTAAAGATCTTTGTTGGTACTTCTGCTTTTGTCACTGTAGCTCTTGGAACCATTGGTACAGACCGGTGTAGAAACTGGGAACAAAAGGGAAATCCACACTCCAAAAGAGCTTATATTGATGTTAGGCAAGGAATAAGAGATTAAGCTGAGATTGCTTGGAAAACAGCAAGAAGAAAGGGCTGTATTGATCAGTCCAAAAGGCAGCAGCCTCAGTATCTCTCTACGCAATGTGTCCTCTAGGCTTGGCATGCATCCTGCAAAGGATTTTTACTGGACGGGCTGAGGGAGGATGAGGAGTTAGTTAACACGTTCACATGTCCACAACGAGCACTTTTCTTCCTGTAAACAAGGCAGCAATGAGGGCTGGTCTCATGGAGGTTGGAGTCAGCCTCTCCACAACCAACAAATAAGAGGTGAAAAGGACCTGGAAGTGAAGGTGCTTGGCAGGGAAGAAATATGGGTAGGATGAAAGGAGCAGTCAGTGCGGTCACAGTTGCTATCTAAGAAAATGATCTTTCTGGCAGTCTGCTGACTGCTTTGTTGAATCAGCCGCCTGATAGCATTAAGGTCAGAGGAGAGAACATTGCAGGCTTTACATTTTTCTTGCTGGCAGAGGCTGATTTCACTTCCTTTGTGTCTGTGGTAGCCCGAAGGATGGAGTCAGTACCCCTTGTGCTGCAGCTGGCATGGGAAGTTCAGCTCCTCCAAGACAGTTCCGTGCCTCCATGTGCACTGGGAGCTGCATCCTGGTGAAGAAATTAATCAGTTCCCTCAGGAACTGAAGCACTTTTTAGGCTCTCGGTACCTTGAAGGAGCTTGGGGCCCTTCAAATTTCATCCACAGGTATTTTCTGGTCTTTATGCCCTCTAGTTTGTGGGACTGCATTTTTCTGTTCTTAGCTGATTTCACGCCTTTCATTGGCACAAAGTAGGTCATCTTCTTTGGCAACTTTAGTTCATGGCACACATAAAAGATCTGCCTGCAAATCCTTCATTTAAGCACAAGGAGTTTTCCAGGAGGTTTATCTGCATATAGCTGCTGAGTCTGAATGATCCTGCTGTTGCTCATTGCTACAGGTTCCAGACTGGGACCTACAGCAACTTATCAGCCTTCCCTGCCTCTTCCCTTACAGCCGGCAAAGGAGCAAGAAATGAGGAGGATGCTTCCTTTTGAAAATACAGAGAGATTTCAGTGATTGCAGGCTCAGGTCCATACGTAGAAAGTCCCTCTTACAAGTTTGTTATGTTTCCTGTGGAGCTCTTAATGCTTCCATTCAGGCTAGAAACCCAGCAGGACTCACTCATGTTGCCTAATGGGATTTTTTCCCACATTGGCCAGCAGTTTGGACAAACAACTGCGAAAAATGATTTGGGAAGAGATGAAAGCAGCATTTCATTTCTGAAAACACCATCAAAGATATGAGTGGGTTTAGTGGTTTAGGCAAAGGTTCTGGGTTATTTCTTCCTCATTCTGAAACAATGTAGCTGTCTCTGGAAATTCACACTTGTTTATCACTGTATAGTTTAGGATTTTAGCTTGCATAACATGTGTGAAGAATATGCATGCAAATCTGCACAGGGGATTTACAAGCAGAGCTCCTGCTGAGTGCAGTGGCAAGGTCTCATGGGAGTAATCAACAGGCTTCAGCAGAACTTGTACTCTAGGGATGGATGGAAATGTGAAAACATCTTTGCTTTTCTGGTAAGTCCATCCTGCAGTTGCCTTGTTGTTGTGTGTGCCTGTGGAAAATGGCATCTTAAACCTTCTTACCACCTAAAGACTAACCATGAACCCAATCATTCAGGTCCTATAAACTCCCTTTGGAAAACTAGAGGAAAGAAGTCAGGAGATTTCGTTCTGTTTATTAGGTATTGTATCTCGGGCTTTATTCTGAGATTTCTTTGCAGCTTTGGGAATGCCATCAAGCAGCCAGATTTCCTCTTTATTTGCCTCTGAGATATATGTCCCAGTATGGTTTCTTCCATGTCATTCAGAACACTGCTCAGGAGTGGAGTGAGGTTGTCAAGGGTGACACAAGGCAGTAGGCAGTAAAGAGCAGGAGCCTGAATCTGTGGAAGCAGCCATGGCTTGGCAGTTTGGATGTAGATCATTGTATCTTCTCCTCCCCTTCTGGTACCCGGCAGACCTCCCAAGCTTTTCTGCTCACAGTGGCTGCTGAAGAGAGAATTTGGTCCATCATGAACCATTGCCTTTTTTAGCAAAACTGTGTACCCTTTGTCCAGCTGTGTCTAATTCTTGGCAGGCTTTATACTAGATTTTAATTTGGATATTAGTTTGCCTGTGGTCGGACTGTATTGAGAACTGTTTAGAGGTGCTGATTAATACATGGAACATGTGCAGCCTTGATTACCATATGAATATTTGCTTCATGTGGCCTGTGATTGCTGTGAAGTATTGGCAAGAGACTGTGAAAGAGCAAATTGTACAAATAACAATGAGGCCATATTTATCTCAGACCGAAAAGCTTTTAGGGCTTGCAGTAAATTTGCTGCCATAAATAATCCAGGCTTCTTGGAGTGTGCTTATATTCCCCGTTTTGTCATGTGCATGCCCCATCCACCGTCCTTCCACTGGGGACATGCATGAACCCATCCCATCCTGGCCAGGCATATAAAAGAGCAAATCTGCTGCAGTCCTTTTTAGTGCCACCCGAGTACCCATCCCGCAAACAGGAGCTTCCCATAGTTCCTGGGACTGAGGTCAGTGCTCAAGTACTTCATTTAAACAGTTTAGATGGTTGGCTCGACTGAGTAGGGCTAAAGAGCAACACTCGCTTAACTGAGGAACTGTCTGTTGATTACTTTTTTTTGAAGCTCTGAATTATTTTCTCAGATACTTCAATTATAAACCAGAAATCTCTAGGCTTTGAACAATGTCTCTGTTGTGAGATTGTTGTGCCCCTGAGGACACACTTTCCAGATTTGCCTTGGAGAGGGACATGTGAAAGAAAAATGCAATATTTACAAATGTGATTAGAAGAGAATTCAGAAGTCCAAAGAAAACATCTTGGAGAATCCCTTGGTGAAAATCCTGTGCTTCCAAGCTGGGACACAAGGCACTGCTGCCAGGCTTTTGAGGACAAAGTCCTGCAGTCCTGGACAGTTCAGTCTCTGGCATTGCCACTCATCTGAGCCATTAGCATTTTGGCAGAGCAAGAAATTACAGTAAGGTAGCAAGTTTTGTGTGACATCTGGTAGGTGGTACCTGTCCATGTTTCTGCTCCTGTCCTGCAGCCAAGAGTGAAATTGCTTGAGGCTGCCAGGGCTTTGATGGGAGAGGGCTATCTCAAGTGCTCTCATGTTCGCTGCAGGTTCAGTGCATGAACAGAAACACCCGTTATGTGTCAGCTGGCATGCAGGAACTGTCCTGGCCCCACATCAGGGTTGGATCCAGCATCCTTAGGTCTTTCATTTCTCAGTCTGGCTGCTGACAGGCTGAATCCCTTTGAGAGGAACAATTTCCAGAGGGTTCATAATCCAACAAAAAGAGGGAAAAAATTCTCCAAGGGCATCATCTCCATCTGGGGACCATACTAACCTTGGAAGACTCCCTGCTTCCATGGGAAGAAAGAGACCTTGTAACTGGGTGGTGTTTTGGATGTGCTGCACATGTTTAGGACCCACTGCCTGTTCCCCTCAGATCCTCTTCAGTCCAGGGCTCAGTTCATGTGAGAAGAAGCTGATGACTCTGGAGGCATCTGTGATCCTTTGTCCTGCTGTCTCTCAGGTGCAGACAGGTAGATATGACACACGCACCATCCCCAAAACTACAGCAGATCTTCCTGACCCCAGCCAGACACACTGAGTAACCACATACTGACAGGTGGGGTGTAGATGGGCACAACATATCTTGAAAATCACCGCTCACAGCTGAAATAAATAGGTTTTCCCCAATCATAACACAACATCTATCATTGCCTCCTAATTGTGTATTTAATACAGTTAAATACTTTAAATTGTGCTCCCCCCCCCCCCCAAGTTCTCTGCTGCAAGGCTGTGATTTCATCTAATCTGACAAGCTAAACAAGGGTAAGACTGTCTTATACTTGGCTGGGAAACCCAGAAAACCCTATGGTGATGACTGTGATTCTGGAGCCAATGCTTTTCCCCGAGGTCATGAGAGACCCTATCATCCGAGCACCACAGGGGAAGAGCTCTGCTGCTGCAGGTGCTGAGATAAAAGCTCTTATGGCCATTTTTGGCACATTTTGCGAGAGGATGATTCTTAGGCCAAAAGGAATTACCCTAGAAATAGAAGTGAGTCATCGTGCAGCTGTAATTACATTTCACCTCTCTGCATAGACTTAATTTGATTTTTTTTTAAAATATGTGCATTGTATCCTAACTGTGCAGCTGAAAAGGGTACAGCAGTATTTGTTGGGCAAAATGTTTCCTAAATCTAGTGGGGTCATTTGCATGATGGCCATTGGTGCTCGATGGCATAGAGCCTGTAATGTGTAAGTAGATGCTGAAGTGCTAATCGCTGTTATTGCTGCTGTTATCTTTGCAGATCACTAAAAAGCAGTGTTGCTGGAGTGGGGCTCTTCGACTCGGGTTTACTTCCAAGGATCCATCGAGGATTAACCCTGACACTCTGCCGAAGTACGCGTGCCCTGACTTGGTTTCCCAGAGCGGTTTTTGGGCCAAGGCTCTGCCAGAAGAGTTTGCGAATGAGGGAAACATCATAGCCTTCTGGGTGGACAAGAAGGGACGGGTTTTCTATCGGGTGAACGACTCTGCTGCGATGCTTTTCTTCAGCGGGGTGAGGACGGCAGAGCCCCTCTGGGCTTTGATCGACGTCTACGGACTCACCCGCGGAGTGCAGCTCTTAGGTGAGTACCTGGCTCCAAACGGGCAGGGATGATGCTGTGCCATCCCCAGCGAAGGGCCAGCCTGACACTGCCTGTCCTCTCGCTGTGCTGGGACAAGCACAGGGAAACGGCCGTTGTTCCTCCCCAGAGCATCTCACGACCTCAGCCTGGATCAGTCGGTGTTTGAAACTTAGCACGTAAATATAACATGAGTGGGAGGTGGGAAACAACCGCTACAGTATAGCACTAGAAGCCATCTGTAAGTAAGTGGATTTCTGCTCAGAGGTGTTGCTCTACCAGAGCATAGACTGGAGTGGGGCATATACCTTGTAAAACTTTCTTTTTACCTCATCTGCTGTTTTTCCCATGCCGAAATGGGGAAATGCATTTCATGTGTTATGGATAAATCCTTCCTGGATGACACTTTTATGATTTTCTGGCTGGTTTAATGGGCAGATTTGAAACATGGATATCTTCCAAATTACCTGGGAGAAGCTGCAGCTGGTTTTGCCAGGATGTTGCTTTTGCAGAGGAGTTTGATTTGTCCTCTGGAGCCTGAAGTTTGGATATACAGTTGGGGTTGGAGGACGAGGAGTGCTGCGTGCCTGTGCCTTCTGCCATCCTCCGCTGAAAGGGAGATAGTTTGGCATTCATGAGGACTCTAATCTAGCCTCAAGTATGCAGGCTGTCAAGGTTTGGGCTATTTGAGTTTATACATCTTAGAAGAACTGAAAAGAGTCTCCAAGGACCCATCTTAAGGGGCAGCTAGGTTGCTGGGGGACCAGAGGTGTCAGCATGCAGCCTTAGACTTGGCTTTGCATTGTCACTGGGGGGCAAATCAGAGCATTTCTCCACGTAACAGCAGGTTCATGGGTCTTGTTTTCACCATGGAAAAGGTTAGATGGTACCTGGTGACCATCATCAGCTGGAGTTCCTTTGGAAGATGAGATGATCTTGCTAGGCTGAGAGAGATCCTGGCTTTTTCCTGTCATGCAGCCTGGTAATCTCTACTAAAATGACATCTTCATGCCATATGTCAAAAACTTTAATGAAGCTTCTTTCTGACAGTTCTGCCTCCTTTCTGCACTGCTTGCTGTATTAAAAAATATGGTAGCAGGACTGCCCGTAGCAACCTACACAGCAGGGAAGAGGGATATGGGTTCAGGAGGTGAAGAAATGGGAAATACTGCAAAAACTACTGGCCCAAGATTGCACAAGGCAGATGAATTAAAGAATTTCTCGGCAGCTTTTTGCTCTGTTTTAGGAGCAGAAAGATTTATCTTTGTTGTGAATCAGCTTGAATCGGAGCCACTAGGCAACTGTTCATATGCCAAGGTGATGATATTTGAATTTGGATCTAGAATTTGGGCAAATGTCATGCCAAGGATTCAGTTAGGAAGAGCTTACGAGTGACTCCAAGTCCTCTGGGCGTTCTTGCGAGATTTGGCACCTCAGGACTCCTCTGCGTGATTAATGAGGGCCCATAACTCTGGATTATGTGTTTCCTTTTAAAACACCTAAGAAATCATTTCCTATCCGTAATCTGCTCCTGCGTTGTCCTAGCATCTTCCACATCCCCTTTCACAAGGAAAATGTGACTCTTGCCAGCCACTGACTTACCTCTAGTCTAACAGGCTCCGAACTCTCTGGTGGGTATAAAGTCCCTGAATGAAACAGTCAGCTTCTGAGTTTACACAGTTGGCATGGAACTCAGATACATATTTATAGCTCATTCCAGCAGGCTTCAGCAGGCTTTAAGCCTAGCAACTGTGCCGAAAAGTCTTCGACTTGAGTCCTCTCTATCTCCATTCATTATTACACAGCACTAAAAGTCAGAGCAGGGAAATCATCAGCTATGTTGCCTCTGGATCCTATAGACATACCCACTGCAATGCTCAGCATGCCTGTTTTAGTGTAGCAGACCACACATATAGTACAGGACAACTTGCCAAAACTCCTGGGACTTGACAAATGAATTTCATAGCTTAGCTCCAAACATATGGTCGAATTCAGCCTGGTATGGCATGCAGGGCATCTGATGGAGGCTGGGGATGCTGGAGTGGTGTGTTGAACAGAAGAGCCTAGCATTTCAGATTCCAGTTCAGTGATTTATTCCCCCTTCAAACTCCAAACATGTTCCTTGTTCTTGAGCCTCACCATTTTCCCAATGCCTGTAGGGTTGCAGGGTCATACTGTACCTCTGCACTGCCTCCATTTGCTTTTATGTGTATTTCACCCAAGAATCTGACAAAAAGCTTTATCGTTTCTGATGGCTGTCTTTCTGTTTATCACAGAATTATTCCCTCCCCACTCACAATAATGTAACTTCATGACCAAAATCAGACTTGCCCGAAGGAAAGACGTGCAGCGGTAAGTCTTGCGTCACTGCAGGATCCCAGCTCTGCAGGGGAATGCACAGTGTGCATTTATGTCCCCAAAAGTCACAACTTCCAAAACTTCACATTCTTGTTTTGCTTATCTGCATTACGGTAGCAGTTCCAGCCAAAATAAGGAACCTGGTAAAGCAGGGCAATGACCAAGTCTAGTGACACTGTTCCTGTCTTACAGATTTAATAAAGAGAGACTTGAACAAAATGGGGCCCAAAGGCTGGGAGAGTTAAATAATTTGCCAGAGGTTATACAGCAGTGTCACCAGATTCAGGGATGCCATCAGCCTTGTTGCCCAGCTCAGTCCTGCCTCCCTCTCTGTCAGCATCGCAGGCATTGCACAACACTCTGGCATCACTAAATTGCGCCTGTGGACGAAAGAGAAACAGCTGGTTTGTACCTTAATTTTTCATTTCCTCCTGCTTATGGCTTTACCCATAGCATCAGCCTTACTGATAATTACCCACATGTTATTACTGCTGTCAACGCACAGGTTTATGTGGCTGTCACAGATGTTGCAGGGTCTGACTGCCCTTGCTGTATGTTCAGAAGCAGAGCCCTTCAAGCAGCTTCTTTGCCTGCTTGATTTTGTTCTGAAAAAGGTAAAAAGGGGCTTGCAGGGTTCACTGCATCGCAGCCGAGGGGAGATCAGGAGCTGAGTTTGGACCACATCTTGTCTGTCACTGCTGGAGTGAGTCAAAATGAGAGACTGGCTTAAATCCACCTTGCAGGTGGCTTCAGCGATGAGGTTCGCAGTGCTCACGCTCGGTCACAGGTGAGAGGCTACTCCTTGCTCTCCTTGCTTCTACCCACGTTACAGAGATGAAAAGGCTTAAATTCACCCAGGAATCAGGTCTCCTCTGACCACAAGGTCTCAGCTGGGTTCCTGCCACAATGTAAAGGCCCGCGTAGGGGAGGTTGTTGCAATCGAGTGGATGCACGCTCTGTGTTTTAAGGCATGAGTTTCAGCGTAGATGCAGGCTTACGTGACCTGTAAACATGCCCTTATACAGTGACTCTCTTGCCAACACGCTCAACTTGCAGGCAGGATGGCTTACAGCTCTGCTTCCCTTTTTGGGCAGCTAGTTTTGCACAAGTGCACTTTTACATTCCAGGATAATTTAAAGCAATATTTACTAGAAATGTGGCTTAGCCTTATGTTATCACTTCAACATACACACATGCTCATTCACACTTCAAAAAGAGTCCGAGAAAAATGGAATATAAGCAATCTGCTGCCTCGCTGCTATAATAAAGCATCAAAAAGAAAAGGAAAGGAACAGCTGTTTAAATCCTGGGGTCTTCAGAGCCCTGGAGGAAGGATGGCAGCTCAGGGGAACCAAATGGTGCTGTCTCACATTAGCCTGCTTCTTTCAAGCACTTGGCTAGTGAGCCTGGCATAGACTAAGAAATGTTCATGTACACTTTCTGTGGACTCACTGCAGAACAGCAAGGGTGGCAGCTTTCCTCAGTGATGTGTACATTAAAGCATAATGTGTGTTTTCAGCATTTTCCCGTACCTTTTAGTAGGGAATTTCAGGTTTACCTGTTGTGTGGTGCCTTTTTGAAAATTGCCCCATTTTTATTGGCAGTGTCATTGTAGCACAGGAGTGCAGAATGGTTAAGATTGGAAAGGATCTATGAAGATCATCTAGCCCTACCATCTAGTGTCTTTTCTTTCAAAGCACAACACGTGCTCTAAAAGTGTGGAAAAATGGGACTGCAAAGAAATTATGATTTCAGCATACCCCTCTACCCACCCTGTATTTCCAGTGGGGTAATGTGAGGAACAGTCTGTTCATTTTCCTTAGCCCCGTTCATTAATAGTATGGTCAGCAACCAAACCTCTTTACCGTTTATTACTCTGTTCTCGCTCTTCTCCCATCCATCTGTATTTTCATTCATGCAGTATTTCAAAGTAAGTAGTCTTGGTCTTTTACCAGCACAGTCTTGGAAAACCAAGGATAATTTTATTTAGATTGGCACACTGAGAGGCACCTGTTGAAAGCAAAGCTTCACCACCTCTTGTAAATATAAGATATGTGAAAAACTAGTAAGACCTTGCAAAGTGGGAAAATTTTAAATGCATATGTATTGAATGTGCATGTATTAGATTTACCTGAAGTAGAAACAGTACAAATACATACTTCAGTCATAAATACATATACAGATCCTCCTAGTAGAATTAACTGGCAGTGCTATATATTATATCAGATATTTGGGAAATCTTTTCTATCTCCAGATCCCCTTCCTAGCTTCTTACTGCTTCATGTTTGCAAAGTATCAAAAGTCAAAATGTGAACTGATCATGGATGGAAGCGTACACATCTCGGCACTCAAGCTAGTGTATATTTGACAAGGAAGTTGCACATTTTGTAGGGAAAGAAAGAAACGTTTTTCTTTCTTCACCCCTGTCAGTTTTTAGGTAAATTGAATCTCTAGCTCCAGGGCACCTTTAGAAGAAACATTAAATAAGCCTCAAATGAGGTGGATTTATGGGCAAATTTCAGGTGTGAATGGTAAAAGACTGATGATAAATCTAATTTATCGTATGCATCTGCAGTTTTACCATGTGGTTATTACTATTTTATTTTCCAAGTGCAAAACTTATTTTCCATTGCCCATGGGGATCCATTTCTGTTGCTATTCTGACACATGCAAATAAGCAGACTGATCTGCCGAGAGTGCTTCGCACTAAACACAATTGGATAATCAAATATGACTGCAGTGTATTTTTATAGTGTATTGTTGAAAGTGGAAGCTATAAACTATTTACTCTCTCTGTGGAAGTCTGCGACTATCTGATGAAAAAGAGTAATATGTGTTTAAACAGAGTCCTACTTAATGAAGGCAAGATACACACGACCTGCAAACAGTCAGTTGTCATTGTTTTTCCACATCTCCTAAGGGGAGAGGGAATTTAAATTGCCCATAAAGTTTTATTGTCTGTAGTTGTTGTCTCTATAGCAGCTGCAGGAAGCCCTCCAACATGGCTAAAAATGTGAAAACAGTTTAATAAATAACTCATCTCTTGCCATTTTAATTAATCCCTGCTTTGCCTTGGCACCTCTGGAGGGACGTATTTTTCCAGATGTGGTGGGTACCTGAAAGTTAGCCCACAGCCCAGAGGCAGCTCCTTGTGCTTGAAGCTCTGTCTGTCCTCCAGGTCTGTCTGTCTGTCTGTCTTGCTTGTGATGCTAAGGCTGCCGGACACAGCACTTTCAAGCAAGCCAGAGCTCATCTTGGCCGTGTGAAGTCAATGCCTTTTTTTTCTTCTCTTTGCGTTTGGTTGTGAACAGCGGCGAATTTGTGCCCATGAGCTTGGGCTGGCCCGCGGGGGAAGGCAGCATCTCCCCATCCCTGCCCTGCCCTCCCACTGCCTGCGCTGGCAGCACTGGGGGGTTCAGGCTGTGCAGTTGAATGGCAAATACCAAATAAGTCAGAACAGCCAGATGCCAAGTAAAATAAGGTCTCTGAGGGATCGGCATTTCAGGCTTCAGCGGGTCTCGATGAGGTGTTGAATTATGAAATTGCACAGAGCTGTGTGCATTACTTCTATTTTATCATCATTGCTCGTCGGTGTACCTGTTGCTTTCAGCTGAACCACCTTTGCCTTCGCAGGGCTGCTCGCGGAGCTAAGGCATTGGTACAGGTGAACGGAAAGGACAAAATCTGGTGCATAATGTGCTATTGGGCACATTATATCCCCAAAATATCCACATCAGCGTCAGGAGAGCCTGCAAGTGAACCTGGGTAGGAATAAATTTAAGAGGGATTAGTCTGGCTATTATTGCCTAGACTGAGAAAAATGAAGACTGTATCAAGACAGAATGACCAGTGGAAAAATAAATTCTGTGCTTTATAAAGTTCCTTTTGTTCTGGTAAGCTGAAATATTGTTCCTAACACAGGCAAGAAGGCCTATATAATAATATTTTCCATGTTACCCATAAAAGCCCAAGGAAATACAAAACCTCTGACAATTGTAAGTGGTGTTTACATTATGGGTATGTATACACTGTAGTTCAGATGCTGACACTGCAAAGATAGGGCCCTGTGTTAAAAAAAGTGATGTCTTCACATTAATTATCTGTTGTGATGATTGATTTGGCTGTTGCTTTAAGAAGGTAAATATTGATGGTTTACACTAAGAAATTTATCTTGCCTTTGCTAAGTGTTGCTATTTTTTAGCAGAAGTGTGGAACCTTTAGTCTGGAAACAGTGATTCCAATTAAAAGGGCTTTTGCCTTTTTTTACTTCCACTAAAGATATAAACTACTGGAGTAATTGAATATATACTGAATTTATTACACAGCTATAGTTATTTACAGAAGTTTCTAGTATAGACAGGGCCTTAGAGAATAATAACACGCCACTAATGGAGCAGTGTATTCTTTTGAGAAACATTTTGAAGAATTCCTTATGTTAGCAAAGATTTTGGCATTTTTATTTAAACCATTAGGATAAGCTATCTATGCTGTTTTTAAAAAAAATACATTCTCTTAACTGATACCTAATGCTACATATAATTGTATTTTCCTTAGTTTGTCTAATGTGATTCCTATTGTAATTCTGTAAGTAATAACTGTCTTTAAAAAGAAAGATGGAGAGAATATGTTGGTACAAGGAATTAATCTTTACAGCTTTCTTAATACCTTTCTCCAAAATATTCAGCAAAATAGTTTAAACTGTGCAAACCTTGGGCTGTAATGCTGAAAGCTAATTCCTCTTCATTCATAAAGCTATAGCTTGACAAAAAGAGCGCATTTACTCTGGTGTAAGACAGTTGGAGCTGGAGGTAAGTTTTGGATGTGAATTGAGTAGATGATCTGGTAAAAGTATAACAATTGTGCTAATCTTGCAATTCCAGCTGTTCCAGCTGTGGAGGCCATTTCCCCTAAGCCTGTATGACAGATGATGACTAAACATTGCTTATATGATAAAACTAAACACTGGCTCTGTACAGTATGTCTTTGCTGGCGTGAGATAGCACTTTGTCATTTCAACGTCTAATTCACATCACAGCTGCTGAATATGCAATTTACCATACAGAGGATATGATTTTGTTATCCCTGTAGGTGTCTGGGTTATTAAAAAAGTTTGACACCTTTAATAAAATTAAATTAGCTTTTCCATCCATATCAGCAACAGAGCTAAAAGTGAGATTTCTTTGTACTCCAAAGTCTCAATTTTTTTTCCCAAACTGTATAAGCAGGACTGTTGTTCTTGGGCTCAGTCTGGAAATCCTTACTGATAGCCCAACTCTACTCCCAGTTTTACCAGCCTAAACTTGCAGCCACCTCTGGAATCCTTCTGGTTTCACACTGTGAGCGGAATCTAGCCCCATTTTTTTTGCTTATTCATCACTTCTCCTTGGCCAAACACTGAGCAGCAGAAGCTCCTCTAGACCTTGCCTGGTTTGTCCTGAAGAAAAAACCCATTTTGACTCAGGGAACCTGTGCTGATTCAAGCCAGGACCTCTCCTTCCATGTACCCTTGTCCAGACCAGGAGAAATGAGCCTCTCGGGGTCTGTGTAACTGTAACTGTTCACAAGTGGCTGAAAGATGGCAAAAATGCAGGTGGTGTCATCTGCTTGTGCAGACTCAGAAGAATTTTTGTGAGCAACTCAGGTCTGCACTTACCGAAAGCTGCTCTCCCAGCACTGATGGACTGGTGCAGCAATGTCCTGCCCAGTCAAGTGTGCAGTGCCGCCTGCCCCAGCATTAAACTCTCACCAACCCATGCTATCAATTTAACTGTTGATAAATTGTGGTGCATTTTTGCATCAAAAAGTTACTGTCCATGTGTGATGCGTGAGAGTGTGTCTGATACCTGCTACCAGTAGCTGCCCTTAGACACCAAGTTTCATACTAAATCACGATGCTAATACATGGGCTAGAATGACTCGTTTGTTCATTTATGCCAAAGATATTAATTAATTGGGATTTCATAGGCAGACAGAGCCTCTCTGTTCATCAGCTGTATGTGACTCTCTTCTGATGTGTATGAAATGCAGTTCATGTGACTGTGTGTCTGTACAAACAATACAGTGCAATTTGGGGGGTGTCTAAAGCATGCACTGAGGCAAATGAAAGAATTTCTTAAAAAGTAAAATTTTCAGTGGTGCTTCCAGGGCAGGCAAATGCAAAGGCATCACTGGTGCTCTGGGGCAGTGGTTAAGGAGAATGGGAGCGTGCATGGAGGAGGGATCCCTGCTGTCCCACATGTGTGTGCACTCTACCCTGCAAATTTGCTTCACCCCATGCTGGAGGTAGAGCCTGAGGCTGAGTGGGTCCTTGGTCTTGCACCACTCTTCTTCTGTCCTCAGCTTGTTGCAGTCTTGTTCCAAGTCCTGGCCTTAGCTTGGGACACGCACACTGGGTCACTGAAGGTCTGCTGAATCCAGTGACCTATCTCTGACAATAACCAGCATCTCTAGGTCCTCCTTGGAAAAAATTCTGCAAATGCAGGTGTTATTTTCTCCTGCCTTTCATCTTTAGTCATGCTGAGCTACTACTTCTGTTCTCCAAGATACACTACCTGCATTGAATTGACTCCCAATTTTGATGCAGATGATACGTCAGCTCTGCTTATAATGCAGCTGATCCTGCAAGGTGCTGTGCTCAGTGAGATGCTGGGCTCCTCTCTCCTGCTCAGACATTTAGAAAAATCTGCATCTTGCATTCTTCTATCACACCACACTCTTTTAATCACATTTTCATTATATGTTCTTCTGACAGTATTACATGTTTCCCCTATGTTGTGGCATTTGGTGAAAATATCATCCCTTGTACTGACATGTGCTAGGTAAGTGCTTCTCCCTATCATCATGGGAATTCTAGCAGGGTACTGTTTGCAGAACTCTGCGAAATTTATAAAAAGCATTTCCATGTATATAGGCTAGAACAGTATGTCCAGTCACTTGCAAGCTCTGATTCTCATGCATTAGCATCGTTTTGATGTTAAAGGCCTTTACAGAAATATTTCAAAAGAAATTTCCATTCCATCTGATCCTATTAGATTTTGAAATTAAGCTTATTTGGAATTGGTGAATTTTCAGTCTGTAGCTAGGGATAAAAGATTGATAAATCAGATTGCTGGCCACTGAATCGAATATTGTGCTACTGGCTATGGCTGGTGTGTTTAAGAAGATGAAAATCTCTTGTGATGTATCTGGCCACTGGTGTGACCCTTCACAGACAATTAATTTTCTTCAGGAAAAAAAAAAAAGAAGTTTAATTGCTCTATCTTCTTTTAAGGGGATAAAGACCACTCCAGGGAAAAAGCCTTTAGAATCCAATAATCCTATTCCGGCACTGGTAACATGCCAATAAATACTGCATCACTTGCATGAAAAGATCTGAAGCCTCCAAAATCTTTAATGCAGTGTTCCCTCTTTCTCTGCATGCCCAAGTCCAGAGGACCCCAGCACTTCAGAGCCATGTAAGTGTTTACTTGAACCAGGAGACTGATGACAGTTTGTTCCATGTGTTTCCATAGACATCTGCATTTCCTCCTCATTCTGCAGTGGTGTTTTCCTGGTTGATTTTCTTTGCCCTCTTTGCTGTCTGTAGGCAGCAGCCATCACCCTCCTGAGCCTTTTACAGGCATCAGTGGATGTCTCTGTTATCTGTTGTGTGAAAGCATCTTTTTGACAAAAACACCGGCCCTGTTGGTTTCTGCTCCTGTTTCTAGGCCTGGTTGGTTCTAGCTGGACCTGAATCAATGGCTCTGTACACGGGAGTATGCTCACGTCCGAGGTGAGCCTCGGTGTTGCCTGCATTTGTCAAGACACTTTTTTATTGCTTCGTTCCTAACATGGTAGAGTCTGCAGATCTTGACTGTAATGCTGCTTGGCCAGGTGGAAGGAAATTGGCCTCATGCTGAAGGGCAGTGCTAGAAACACTTGGAAAGAAAACTGAACTGATGGAGAATTTCACTGCAGAGCTGCAGGGACTGGCAATTTCAACTCAGCCTAATTGGCTCACTCAAAACAAATACATAGATAATTTGGTTTTAGGCCATAATCACTATTATGACTATTTGTATGATGATTTCTAATGCTTCATTTTTGGATGTGAGACCTAAAAGACCGGGTAAGCTCCAAAGAGTCAAAGTAACGATCTAATGGTGAGGCAGAGGGTGCTCAGTGTTGGCAGGCTAAGGGATGAAAGCTGATGGAGGAAAAATTCAAGTGGGTAGTAAAATACCATTTTAAAAGTGTGTCGTTTCCAACTGGACAGATTACCCATTCTCAGTTGCTCAGAAAAGAAGGCTGTATAGGCTGCGGGGCCTGAATTCAACAGGATGGTTAACTACTTACCCACCTCTTATGCATATGTAGTTGTATCTGGTATGCCAGAAATCAGGTATATGCTTGAGTAAGTATGTTAATTCACATTCCTAAAGATAGCCATGTGCTTAAGTGCTTTGCTGAATCTTTTTCTTTGCCATCTGCTTGTTAGTGGGTTCTGTGCAGGGCTTGCTAGGTCAAAACCAGTGGTCTGTGGTTAATCAGTAATCAGTGGTTATGCAGGGATTAGGCTCTGTGCTTAATGGTTTTTCTGAGAAGCAAAGAGTCTTTTAGAAGGAGAAGGAGGAGGAGAGAGATGAACTGAAGTTGGAGGAAGGTAGAGAAGTTGCTTCCCAGCAATGTTTACTTTTCTTGGAAAACTTTCTAATTTCTGTGCAGGAAGGTTTAAGAAGGGGTCCAGAAGCATGAGGGGAGCAGGAAGATGAAAGCATGGAAACAGGGTGAACTGCTGTCTGAAAGCAATGGAAGAAGGACAGGTTTGGCAAAGAGAAATCAGGTTATATTGATGGGGAAGGCAAGAACAACCCAGTGACCAAGACACCACCCCTTTCTTGCCTGGTTTCTTCACTCATGTAAGGTTCAATTGACACTTGTAAATCACTGGCTCATAATTCATAACCCAAAGGCTTTGGTTTCCTTTTTTTTTTCCCTTTATCTGGACAGCACAGAGTGTTAGGTGTGTTTGAACTGTTTTGCATGGGTCACTGTGGATGCCCGGCATGTTCCTTGAAGATAAGTGAGCTCTTTTATCAGGTCAAGTACATACTACTGACACTCTCTCTATCAAAGGGATCATGAAGATACAGGAGAAAAACAACACATGGGGAAATATCTGAATCTGATGAGTTTCTTATGTCCTGAATTAGATTGGTGCCTTTTTGTTCTTGATAACACCTATTCCTCTTTCTGCAGTGGCTCTTTTTATCCTGTAGTTAACTTATTATAGAAGTCTTCTGCTAATAACAAACATTGACAGATCTGTCAAAGGGGTGTTTCGGATGAAGGTGAGCAGACTGTGTGAGGAGAGAGGAGATACTCTTGTTTGTTAGTGCTTTGTGGGGGGGCTTCACACTCCTCAGCCTGTGTCGGTGGAATTTGCTGCCAGATAAACTCCTGTCCGTTGAATTGCACTTTAGAGTCTAATCTTCCACTTAGTAGCATCTGTAGCTTGCTTGGCTGAGAAAAAAAAACCAACCTCTTTAAAATACGTACTGAGTGCAGTATTTTCCTGCAGAGGGTTTAGTTACAATGGACAACCTAGAAAATTAATGCAAATTAATTGCAAACATGGCTTTTAAAAAGGACTAGTTATGCTAACCTGAATAATTTCTATGGGCAAGCATTTAGAATTGAAATAGCCTGACTTTGGTTTAGCTAGATTCAGAGTGAGCTCAGCTGACATTTGATTTACTTTAAGAGTTTTGCTGGCACCCACAAAAGTGAGAAAAAGCATCTTAGCCCCTCTCTGAGACAGGCACAAGGATAAATGGCGGCCACTGGAGAAACCCAGGCAGCCACCTCTTCCTGGCTTTAGCAGAAGGGTGAAAACCAGCAGTGAATGACAGGAGCTTCTCAAACTGTTTTGGGTAGACCGAAAGATAACTTCACCATCACTCCTGGAGGTGTGTCACTGTTGGTTATTCTGGCATAAGCGTCGTCCAGGGCATATTTGCAGCCAGCAGTCCCAGATGCTTACAACTGCTGTCCCCTCCTCAGGATGTTCCTATTGGCAGCTATTTGACTAAGCTATTATTTTATGGTATATTTAGTTCTTTTTTATCTTTCCTCACTGTCAGTCTCTTCAGACCAATAATCATGTTTTCTTCTTTACCACAGCCTCCATATCCTGCTGTCATTCTAAAAATGCTTCTGTGATGTTAAACCTTTTCCAGTTACATGATGAGAATTAATTCATTCTGACACAGCCATGAAAATCTGATTCAATTCCTTTTTTTGGTATCTCAGTCACAGTCCTTGATCACAAATCAGCATGAGTCAGAATTTCCCAGGTTATTATTTCCTCAGAAAGGCTGATTGCAACCCTGTCTCCATATTTAATATCCTTTTTCCAAGTGCAGTGGAGCCAAGCAGTCGAGGCTGCAGTGATTTTGTTTGGAGACCTGTCTGTTTTTCTGGCATTTGATGCCACAGGTGGAAAAGGTGACACCAAAGAATATCCCAGACCAGTTTTAGGGTTGCAGTTTCCCATCATCAGGTAGTTGAGTCCATGCTGGCTCTACAGCATAAAGATGACTACAGAAACGAGCAGGATTTATTTCTCTGGAAACTAAGAAATCCTGGGTCATAGGTGGGGAGGGAACACAGTGGCTTTATCAGCTTGTGCCAGGACATGAGAATTTAGTAACAACAGGTTTTCAAACTGGCCATACTGTGCAGAGATTGTCTGCCAATACGGACTGTTCTGAAATGTTTCAGATAGATAGGTTTTGAGTCCTTTTGGGTTCAACTGGTTAAATGAGTAGCTTATCCGGAGTTACTAAAAGTAGACCAGAATGAAAAATAAGTGGGGAGTACTCTCTTTGGGCCCTTATCATTCCTTTATTCTCTCCAATACATGTTTGTCTCTCAAGTTTTATGTCTGGAGGCCAGGACCACGTTGACTGCCCATTGAAAGAGTGGAGTGCCATCAGTCTGTTCTTCTGCGTTGGGCTGTGCTGTGGCCAGGAGGGGTTTGGAGGCACCAGAAGGCTTCCCTTTCCTTACACAGAGCCTCTGGCTCTGGAAGCAAACACAGGAGGAAATCCTGCTTCCACATCGCCATTGTACCTCTCCTTATTCTGAAGGATGTGCTGTCGGCTGAGCAGCAGCTGAAGGGGCTGCAGGAAGGAGCAGGCATTGCTTCTTGCAGGTCACAGGAGGTGGGCGAGATCCCTGAGCCTGCCCCAGGGGGTTTGTCACTGCACAAATTCAATGTCCAGCTTGAGGACTAAGGAACTGTTTCCATGTTTTCTGTTGATTGCTGCAGCTTCCTTTTGTGGTTCTCTTGGGTTCTTCAAATAGGGCGATAGTAGCTTTAATACCCACTTGGGTTTTTTGCTTGCTTGTTTGTTTCCTACCAAGCTCTAGCAATATTTTTATTTTTTCACATGAAAAGAAAAAGAAAAGGTCCAGACAGAGTTGGTCCATTATTTTTATGAGGGAAGAATATTTATCAGGGTTTAATTGTGAAGGAAAAGCAACCAAGCACTGCCTGCAGGGGAAAGCCTTTACACACTGGTGTGAGTACGCCAGATCAACAACTAATGGTTAACAGGAAGGGACAAAAAGCCATCCTTAATTTTAGTGGTAAAGGATTCAGGTCCTGATTCAGGCTCAGATTTCTCATCTTCCCGAGACAAATCACACAACAGCCTGATTTCTGCAGGATGGAGATACTGCTTTTCTTCCTGACAGGGCACTGTGGGTTTCAACGCCTCTGAGTTACTGGACTCCTCATGTGCTAAAGTGGGCAAGCCAAGCTACCGCTCCAACAGAAGTGCCTTGTCTTTGTCTGACTTGCGTGCCTTGCGAGTGTGTTTTGGGCAGAGACACGAGTTACTGTTTCATGATTCGATTTTCTATTGTGTTGCATACGCCAAAGGCTGTGCAGCGATGCTCCTACCCTGTAGACACAATGGTTATTAAAGCTTAGGTGAGTGAATTCAATTTCCCCTAAAATTTCCAAACAATTCCAGGCATTATTGGTGAGGATAATTAGGATAAGATGCTGGTACGCTGAGCAGAGTGGGTGGCCTTTGTGAGGCTCATTCATTATTAATCAGCCATGTAATTGCCTTTAAGTGACAAGGTGCGATTGCTTTTTTTTAGGCCCAATTGCATCTTTATGCTACGAGCAGAGATGAGATCCTCTCGCCTGCATTGTTGTGAATTACCCATTTGGGAAATGAGGATGCTGTAGGTTGGAGATACTGCCTGGGAGCTCACTTGTGACACAGAGAGACAATCAGATGCTGAATAAGCAAGAAATTAATTCTTCCTTCCCTTTCTCCTTTCCGCATAAGAGACGGGTTTGTTTTTGCTGGAGTTTTGCCTGTGTAAAGGCTGCAGTATGGAGCCAGTGTGTGCCGTCGCACTTAACCTTTGGCGTGTCAGAAACCAGCTAATGGTGGGGGCAAAAAGCCCTCTCTGACGGCAGTATCTGCTGAGCGTGCCTCCAGTGTGGTGGGGGCCTGGGGGGAGCGGGCTGCAGGGCTACCAGCCATACATTGAAACATTGGAAAACAAACTCCTCACAGATGGAACAAACGTAGTGCTCTGATTTAATGCAACCTAATAGCTGTGCTTCAAATGACTTATAATGAAGACAAAATCGGTATAGTCTTCATTAAAAACAGAGTGATAACATAATAAACATAACCTTATTGAACTCAAGGAAGCATAAATCAATTGTAATTCAAAAGCATTATAAAAAATAATTATGATTCACTGCTGAACTCTGTTTTACAGTCTGTGAAAACTTTTTATGTTTTGCTTTCAAAAAGACATTTCTCTTAATCAAAGTTGTTGCAATTAGAGGGGGTGGTAATGATCCAGAAGATAGCTGAGTGATGTTGCCTTTTGAGGATCTCTACGGCTGCCATTTTCATAGCGTGAACAGTGATGCTTGGTGTTGGCAGAGAAGCTCCCGCGATCAGAGCTCCAGCAATTGAAAATGTTGTGTTTTGCAATACACCCCCATTCCCCCAAACCTACCATGATGTTGAATTCCATCCACTTAAAACAGAGCCTATGTTTAACAATAATTTAAATCATTATCCTGCCTGTCAGCTCGGAGTTAAGGGGCTATGCAACTGCGATTCTCTGTTTAGAAACTGCCTGGAATAATAACTTTCAGATGTCTCAAATATGCACCACTTATCTATAACATCTAAATACAAATGTCTCCCCGCTGAGCAAGCCCGACACTGTTTACCTATCGTGTCCAAACCATTCCAGAGGGTTTGCTTGGCGTGGAGCGGAAGGCCCTATATCCGCAGCTCCGACAGCGCTGTCAGTGTAATGTTTTTCAACTCCTCCTCACCTTTAGGTGACTGCAAAGAAAGAAACAGCCTAAGCCTGGGGGTGACAAGTGAAGAATGTCCCTGCGTGTGCATTCCCCCGCTCCCACCCCCACGCCAAGGGTAAAAGTGCATTACGAGCAGCCCCGCGCTCTTGCAGACGGGATGATGCTCGCGCCGCTGGGTCCCTGCCAGCCTGCTGTGAGATGATCCAAATGCCGAATCCCGCATGCCCCGGGCGCGCTGGGGCCGGGCAGAGTCGAGGCGCTGTCACCGGCTTGGGGGCCCCGGGCTTTTTCTCCGCGTGCAGACCTCAGCGGGACCTGTCAAGTCTCATTGAACGTCAGGCTCCGCAATTGGCTTGCGCCGTATGCTGCCCCCAGCTACGGCGTGCCAAAGCCGTGTGCCGCGCAGCCGGATCGCTGCCGCCCAGGGAGCTGCCGTGCTGGATGCGGGCGCTCAGCATGTCCCTCGAGGGGCTGCGGGGGTGATGGGCCGTGGTGCGGGGCTGCCCCTGCAGCGCGTCCATCAATAATCAGAGCGGGGAGAGCTGAAAAAACCGTCCTTGCTTTGCTGCGGCTGACCTGTGGCTTATTGTGGGGGAGCCCCCGTGACTTTTGGGGGCTCTCCCAAAGGCATGGAGTGTCTTCTACCACCCACACCTGGAAAGAGAGGAGCTCCATCCCCATAGCTGGCGTTGGGTACCAAAGGCCTCTCCGCAGTGCTCTGCAACCTAATGGGATATGCTGCATAGCCTCCAAATTTCCTAGTGCATCCCAGGGAGCCCCACGCAGTGCTTGGGCTTTGCTTCCCCTGGGCACACAGAACACCCTTAGCTGGTGTGGACTGTCCTGATGCAGCCAGCAAAGGTTAAATAAGGAGAAATGAAAAGCATTTAACGCATCTTTGCATCATCTTTGGTCCCTAGGTGAAGTCTGAATCACAGCTCTTATGCTGTATACCAGATCTATGCAAATGTTATTGACATTCTTCCTGGGGCTCTTATCCCTTTGCTTTCAGTTAACTCCTGGATTACCTGTTGTCCAGCCCCTGCAGTGCTGCTGCTGTCCTCATATTACACAACAGCAGGTTGTCTGAAATGTATGTGTTCTGGGCATTGAAAATTGCTATTATTTTATCAGTTTTTATAGAAAGCGTGAAAGTTAAACTGTTAGCAGGGGCCAGACGTGGTACCAATTGTTTTACAAGGCTATGGTTATGGAAGCAAGCCTTCCCCCTTGTCCAGTTTGGACAGCAGTTAGCATGCGTGTCCCTTCCGCAGCCACCCAGGGCTGCCACAAAGGAGCACTGCTGATCTGCTGCCTCTGCGGCCAGGTTGAGCCCATGGTAGTGTTTTTCAGAATAGCTGCAGTTAGTGAAGTATGCATAGCATTAGCTGAGCTCAGAACATGGCTGCTTCTTCCTTTTTCTTTTTTTAATGTAGGCTTCCTTGTAGGGATGTGGCTTGGAGAAGAGTCCTTTATAGCTTGCTCTCAGCCTGCTCAGGAACCCAGATCAGTGAGGTTCAGTATCTGATGGCTTTCTTCACACAGCACGCCTGCCTCCATGCACATGAGTATACAGTCCAATTTACTTGCTTGAAATGCCCAAATTGTTTTTCTGTTCTTCATGAAATATTCATCTGCTTGGATGTAGTAAGCCAGGTTTTTCTGGTGGTGGTGTTTCTAGACAGAAGCATGCACAGGCATGTGGCTCCAGTGCCCGCTCAGCTTGCTGGAGCTGCCTGTCCCACCTACTGCTCCGACACGGTGGTGCTCGGGGAGAAGCTCTGCCTGGGGAGCCGCACAGCTCTTCCATTCTCGGGAAATGAGCTGCTCTGAGGCCACCTTCCCTCCATTCATCCTCCCACTTTGTATGGTCGGGGGCTCCAGCTTTATGGGCCTGTCTTCACATATGCCAGTATCAGAGTGGCTGGGGTTGGGAGTGAGAGCAGCATGCAGGACCCGTGGGCTCTCGGTCCTCAAGCTGGCTCCTCCTGTGTGCTCTTACACCAGTTACTTTATCAGCATCTTGTCACCTCCTCAGCAGCTCTTCACTGACTTTCCCACCATCACCCATGCCAGAGGGCCTGGAGCAAGTTAGCACAGCAGAAAGATTTCATACATTTAACCTGTTTATCCATCGCTTGTGTGGGTCAGTTAAAAGCTACCTATATCACTTGCACAGAATATCATATTTACCAGGTGTTCTCTGATAATGGTTTGCAGCTTGGCCATGTATGCGGGAAAATAATTTGCAGCTACTGGAGTTGCCTTCATGCTGTTTGTTGCTCTGAATTTGTGCTGGGTGTTTGCTGCCCAGACGGAAAGAAGGCTGCAGTCCTGGGTGCTGGCATCTCAGATGTCTTCAGCGAGAGATGACCAGTGACGTGTTTCTTCCCAAGTGGCATCCCGAGGTTACATGACAGAATGACAGACAGATGGTGTTAGGTTGCACAAGAAGCACTGCTGGCCAAAAAGGTGTAAGCAGCTAGTGTGAACCCGTGTGATCAGGTCCAGCCAGTCTCCATAAGGAGCTGGGGCTAGTTTCATTTACTGGGGGTGGGAATTGTTTCCTACAATAAACTAAAGGTTCAAAGCTGAATTGAATCTCAGCTCCTCCAAAACCCCCAGCGCTCTCCGATCTGGTGTTTTGATTACCTGAGCCCATTTTAAATGCTAGCTCAAGCGTCAAGCCCTCACATTTCCATTTAGCTGTTCAAGGAAAACAATTTTAATAGCTACCCAGCTATTCATCAGGATTAGGCCCTGCTGGACTAGTTTGGATAACGCTCAAGCTAAGCGCAGTGCGGTCCGAGCTTAACTTGGAACATCCGGAGGCACCAAAAACCATTTGCTTCAGCAACTCAAGCGTGTTCCTCAGCCCCCGCTCTTCATGCCGCTGGCCATGGCCAGTACCAGGAGAGGAGGGGCTGGGGAAGAGCCCGGTCTCCTGTTATTCCTGGCCCCGACGGAAACAGGGAGAAGCAGAAATGCCAGCAGGAAGCGTGCATTTTTGAAGCTCGCACCCCCAAGCTGACGTGGATGCAGAGGAGAAAAGCATCCACATACTTGGGCGCTTACCCAGCTGCCCCCCATGGCAGCACCTCTGCCCGTTGCTCACTGTGTGCATCCCTGCGTGCCCCGCTGTTGCAGCATGGAGCACAGCAGCCCCCCGAAAGCACCTCTGGGATTCCAGTGGAGCAGGAGAAGTTAATTTGTTCTGTACCTATTGTCTAAGGTTAGATAGCTAGTATACTGCTCTGCCAAGTGTTGAGGGAGGAATTTGTTGTTCCACCTTATATGTTTCTTGGAGTGGCCTGTGCTGAACTGAAAACCCCCGGCCAGCCAGCACTGAGCTAGGTTTCACGTTGGTGCTGAAGACACTGATTTGCTGATGGCTTCAAGACTTGGAGGTGTATATGGGTTTCCTCTCTTGTCCACGTATCTTCACGCAGATATCAAGAAGTTTTGCTTACTTAACCTCCAGTATTTAGTGGGAAAATGCTAGAAAATGTTCTTTTTTAAAAAAAGAATTAGTAGAAGTTGAATAGATTACGGTTGCTTTCATGCTGTTGCTGCTGGCTGGCTTTTCCCTATCCAGACTTCACTGGAAAACATTGGAGGAGTCCTGTGAGAGGCTCAGGCTCCCAAACAGATTTGGACATTTAATTGCTGCAGTGGTGGGGACTTGTCAAGGGTGATGCTGGCTGCCTTCTGTGTAATCACTGAGATCTCGAAGTGGGAGCTGGAAATCCCATAAGAATCTGGTTTCTTTAAGTACTTTGACCCTTTGGATTGGCTATGGAGGCTCCTGGGACAGCAGAATTTATGTAAGACATTTTGCAGTGTCATCTTTTTTTTCAGTTTTAGGAAGTGTTGAGGCTGGATGGAGTTCAGCAGGGTAAAAGGGACAGTTCTCTTGCTTTTAATAACTGCTGCCACTTGTTTCTGAGGCACGTTGGTTGTTTTACAAGGGGAGGCAAGATAGTATCTGCTTTCTATCTGGTAGGACAGCAACCATTTTATTCACAGAATGGTCTGAATAAAGACAAATTACTGAATCTTGTAGAAATCTTGATGGTGAGACAAAGCCCTCTCACTAACTGAAAATAATAATGGGGTTTTGAAGGTCTCTATATAAATATTTACAGCTCTGTCTCTCTCTCTATGTATAAAAGCAACCAACCATCTACCCCCCCCCCAACCAAACACTGCATAAAGACCAGAAATCTTTACCATTTTCATGAAAAGCAAGGGGATAATAATATATTAAATTGTTCACACTTTTTTCAGTTGTCTAGACAGTGCTATACTGAAATAACCCAGTGTGTCTAGCTGAAAAGGGAATTCGCTTAGGACTGTGGATCCCATGCAGACAGCAAGGAGGTATTGTTGAAAAGCTTTGGAGAGCGGTGAAAGCAAGCTGTCCACTGTCCACCTGGGTGTTACGTCTCGGAAGAGGTGCTGCAGCTGGAAGTGGCTGTCAGCTATCCTACCACTCGGTGCCATCCTTGGCACCACGTCCGTGGGAGCGAGGAGGAGTTCAGCTGGGACCTTCAGCACAGCCAGAAAATAGAAATGATACAGGAGAATGGGCCTTGTCTCTGCTTCTCTGAAAAAGAGAGACTTACCCATGTTGAAAGTAAAGTAAAACTGCAAAGGAAGGAGTTTAGCTCTTATAGGTCATGTATTCACAATACTTTAAGGGTCTGAAAAAAGGAGAAGAGTGAATCTGTTGTTGCTTCTGTTGTCATGGGACTGTTCTCCTGGCCCTGTGCTTCCCTGTGTTGCACAACAAGCACAAGATGCAACTTCTGTGGAGGGGGAAGTGTGGCAGTTCCCTTCAACACTTAAATACCTCTTGATTCCTCCCATTGGACGCGGAGCAGCATGCTCTTGCTGTTCTTTCCATCCTTCCCCCTTGCCTCCCCAGGCAGGGAGACACCTGGCACTTCCCAGTGAGCCTGGGCAGAGCTGGAGCCATGCAGAAACATTCAGGCTCTCCCACCTGGGTGGCTCTTACAGCAGGAGCAAGCGTGAAGACAAATGTCTTCTTAGAGACTATGATGTCCTCTCTTTACCCTGCTTACTGCAGGCATGGGATGAGACCTTTTCAGTTGAACACATGCAATGCAGGGAATAATAATCAGAGCAGGATGTGATGTGTTTGAATTTTAGACATCATAGAGTTTTGTAGATCATAGCTACTCCATTTATTTTTAATGTGGGCAGAAGATTCAGCACCATAACTCTGCCTACGAGCATGAAGCCCATCACCTATTTCAGAATGATCTTCCAGGAGAATACTCAAGCATGGCCAGGGTAGACCCGCATGTTGGGAAGGACATTTGCAGTATAGGATGGGAGATGCCCTCAGTGAAGAAGCACTTAAAAGCTATGCCAAGTGTCTCCTCTCTGTGAGCATCATCTTACCTGAGCAGCAATGCATTTAAGCCAGTGCTTTGTGTTTCTCTTTGGGGAGCTAGGAGATACCTCTGTGTGTACCTGCTAAAAGCAGACACTCAGATCTGAGCATTTGAGTCATCAGACATAAAGTCTCTGATGATTTTACTTAGATACTGGATGATGACGACAAATTTGGCCACTGTGGAAACTTCAAAGCAGAGAGCTGGCTGGGGAGGGAGAGCTGATCCCAGGAGTTCCTCCAAAAGTAAGGAGTAAAAGTTGCCTGCAGCCCTAGGAAGGCTCACAGGTATGTTGAAAGCACTTCATGCTCAGCCACAAGAAGGCTGCTGAAACAGCAAGGACTGGCTGGATTGTAAGCGACTGCCACTGGTTACTATGCAGTCTACAATAGATTTATTTAAAGTTTTTTAGGCCATGTTTCCCACTTAAAACTGCACAGATTTCCAGGAGAAGTTCAGCTGCTGACCATCTGCTCCCCAGAGAAACACTTAAAAGGGCTCTTTGTCCCTTTTTAACACCTAAAACATTTCCACATTTAACAAGGCGAGCATAGGTTCTGTCACTAAGGGCTCCAGGACCTCGCTCCCTGCAGACACCTGGGGGGTGTTCATAACACTGGGAGCTGCTTGCAGGAGGAGGACTTGAGTCACAGATCACAGAGATGAAATGACCTCCCAAAAGCTCTGCAGGGAGGACAAAGGACAGGAATAGAAACCGTGGAGCCTGACTTTCCGCCTCTTATTCTCAAGCACAATTAAAGCACAGCCTGTGCACATGGTGCAGTTGGTGACTACAGATGTGGTGGGAGAGCAGTGGGAGGGAAGCTTTGGGCAGAGGTAGGATCAGGAGGAGTGAGAGACGGGAGAATGGGATGAGACAGAGGCAGATGGTTGTGCGTATGGAGAGAAGGGAACCTTAATGGCAAAAGCAGAGGTAGAAACCCCACCAAAAGGGTCATTACAGAAAATACTAATTTTGCTCATTTTGGAGAATCCATAAATTATTTTAGAGCACGCTCACGGGACAACCTGTCCAGTGTTTCTAATTTGAAATCCTGTTGTCTAACACGTTTTTGGCTGTTAACATTTTCCAATCTATTGTGTAAATAGATTCTATTTTAACATTTTGGCAAACGGCTTCCTGGGAAAAGCCTGATTCCTCCACCACTCCTCCAGGGTCCCATTGTCCGGGGTCTTATTTTTCCTTCCTGTTTTGTATGAACGTGAAGACCTTTGACAATTGCACTTTGTAGTCTTGAAATGTGAATGCCTTCCAAGGCTGGAAGGAGTCTCTCGGTTTCTGAGAGTGACCTTTGATTTCCACTGACAGCCAGGATGGATTTCTGCAATTTTTCATGTTGCCCAGGGCCTGACATTGACTAATAGGACTAGATATTCAGCAGGAATGGCAGGAAGCCCTCGGTGATGAGATTTATTCATGCTGTCCATGCATAGTTTCAAAACTGTAGGGCTAAGTTCCTGTTTGGGGTGAGTGGAGCAGTGTTACAACAGGGGTGAACTTAGACCATTGCTCCTGAAGGCACAGAGCAGCTCTTTCATTCAACCTCCCCGTTGATCTGTCCGATCAACAGCAAGCAGTCTGTGCTGCTTCAAGTATTGCAATAACGTCATGCAAAATCACATGGTTTTGTGCTGAAAACCAGCAGCGATCCCATTGCATTTGCCTTTTGTTTATCTTTCTAAAGAAAACAGTGGATTCTGCCTAGTTTTACTGGAATAGTCCCTTGCTGGCTGGAAATTACTAGCTATACAAAAAAAATATGACTATGACAAGACGTAGCTCGCTGTGTTTGAGAAACGTTTCTGCAGAGCTTCTGCACTGACCAAACAGAGGGACACATGGGGGAGACAGCTCACAGGAACCAGGGTGCATCTGGAGAAGCTATTTTGCATTCTGCTTATGTTTTTATGGCCAACTGGGGTTGCTACCAGCATCCTTGTGACCTGCTCCCTTCTCCCCTGGATGCCTGGGAAGACATCAGAGACCATCATGGCTGTGCTACAGGGACAGCTTCTTCAGGGCACCTGGGGGGTCGGCTGTGCCACCAAAAAGGAAGGGTGCCAAGCCCCCATGCCGTGCATGGTGGGGGACTCTACATGGTCCAGCTTCATCTTGGTGCAGCTTCATCTTTCCCAATGGAGCAGATGGGGGCTGCAGGGGAGAAGAAGGTGCTTTTTTGCTCTGCAGTAACTCAGAGATCTCTGAAGCCATTTGCAATTGTAGATAAATGGGGTAAATAGACCCTCACATGGAGCTTGTCAGCAGAGCACTGGTGATATAGTGGGACCTGGTTACATGGGGGCTTCTCTTTCAAAATTCTTCATTCAGCTCTCTAGTTGTCCATGAGTATAACCTCACGTGATTAAAACAAAACTGCTTTTAATAATTGATTCATTCTTCCCTCTCTTCCGTGTCTGGGACAGGGAGAGTGAATGAAACATTTTTTTTCTCCTGTTTGCTAATTAACCTTTTCATCTAACCAGCACTGGCTGAAATTAAGGGAGACTTTGATTTTTATTTTTATGTAAGTGAAGCAGTATGTGAAAACAGTCCTCTTTTACCTTAGGTTTTGTAAAAGGCTATTGCTATTTTTTACAAAACAAATTTTGGACCAACTTTGATCTGACAATATTATTTTCAGTCTAGGATTGCTTTGAACCAGCCACTCATCTTTCTTTGTCCTCAAGGGCACAGTGGTGGATTTCATGGAAGTTGAAAATCATGTTTCCGCCACCATGTTTAAATACTCTCAGCATCCATTAGGGGCCCTAACATGGCTCATCCCTTGCGCAGCAGCCAAAGGGATGTGTGGGATACTTGTCTTCCTTTCTCCCTCCTCTGTATCACTTGGCAGGCAGTGGCTGGGCTGTGGATGCGGAGCCAGGAGGGAGGATGTTCTGACTGCCCCTCTGCAGTACAATCCGAAGGCAGCGCTAGCGCAGCACGGCATTTTGCACCTCTTTGTAATGCTGCACAACCTTCTCCTTTCTTCATGGGCTCTGGCACTGGGCATCCTCCTGGCCTGGAGAGCATCCCCACCCTGGGAACCAGCCCAGAGGCTCAGCAGTCCCTCCCAGGGAAGTCACTACTAAAGGATCAGCAGTCATTTACTTGGCTTTTTAAGTGCCCCTTTCGGCCCCTTAGATCAGAATTTGACCCCAGTTCAGGCAAAACAAGAAACAAGCAGCCGCTTCTCCCTCATTCAAAGCAATGCGAGAATTTTAAACCGATTTCAAAATAAAGATGTTCAGCTGACAATTCATTTGGGCATAAACACACACTCACCAAAGAAAGATCCTCAGAGAAATTCAGCTGCTGAATCCTTGACCTCCAAAGGGCCCCTAAATATAGTGTTGTATGCAATGTGCCTCTTTTTGTGGGTGAGATATTAAGAGCTTATTTATTTATTAGAAAGTGGTTTACAATGTAAGTAAATTAGTGAGTTCCAAGGCCCTCTCCCAGCTGCCAGATGCTGGGAGGATGTTTATGGCCACTGTAAATAATTTCATAGCTTAATACAAATACATTTTTAGAAATCAAGGGCTGATGGATGCATGTTTATGGTGCAGTTGAGGATTTATCAATTCCTCTAGAATATGAGAAAGAAAACAAACAGTATTTCAGATATTTTAAAAATTCATAGGAAAGAAAAAGCCCGAAGATGTTCTTCATTCCCAGTGCTGTGGGCGCAAGTCTGCGTTGCTTTGGCTGAGATCTCCCTTGTCTTATCAAGTCAGTGAGATCAGAAAACGCTCAGCATCCTTCAGTACCCAGCCCGTGTGTTTTGGAGACTGTGAAGGCTGGGGCTTTAATGCTACAGACAGGTTTCCCCTGCCCAGGATATGTATTTGCAGATCACTTTGCTGCTGCTGAATGACCTTTGCCAAGGTCAGCTTTAAATGACAGAAATCAGATCCTTCATAGTCGGCAGGGCAGCAAGGTGGATCAGCACAAGGGATTTGCTTTATGTTGTGGCTAAAAGGTAATAAGGACCGAGCAGCACCTGGGGGTAACAGCAGAAGGTGGCTCTGGAGGGAAACCTGCTTTCCAGACAAAAATAGGACATAGAATGAAAATGGGGCTGGAAGGAATTTCCTTTTCGAGGCATGTGTGCAGTGAGGAATTAGAAATCAGTAAGGTGACGTCAGAGCGTGTGTGGGATGCTTGATACGATTTTTGTGAAAAGTCTCAGTGCCTTGGGGATGGATGGGCAGAAATGAAGTATTACAGATGCTTCATTTGAGCTTTAGGTCTGTTTTCAGCCTTTGTGTATATGGCAGTGGAGGGCCTGCAAGTATCAGCAGAAGCTGTGGTCTGCTTCTCCTGTGGTGCATTGTGGTGGCTGCACATTCCTGTGCTGCGCTCTCCATAGCAACATATTTTCAATGTAAAACCACAGCTGAATAGTTATGAGCGTTTACACTCTCATGTGCACAGGGGAAAAATGATGATGCTGAGCTGCTGTGAGGCAGAAATGATCCTTGCTTTAAGCTGCAGCCTAAGCTGAGCTTTCGATCTGGAGCTGAAATGCAGTTTGATGATGGGAGGTGCTCAGACACATGCACTCACAGATGCCTTGTTCTTTTTTGGGAAAAAGCAACCCTTTTTTTATTACCCAAGAAGCCCACCAAGAAGCACCTTGTTTTGGGGGCAGGAGGCTGCCCCGGGTCTACAGCAAGCCAGAGTTAGATGCCTTGTCACAACAAGGTTTGCCCAGGCTAATGGTGCCAGTGCTAACTACAACTAATTTAGGGCAAAATAACTTTTTTTCGCAATTTTGAGATAGCAGTGAATCCCATTGCGACCCTGCCCCAGATCCAGCAGGCTGAGATTTGGGTACTCTCATTGCAGCAGGGCATTTTTTTGCAGCGAGTGTTGTCTGGTGCCTTCCTGATCCTTTTCCTTGATGGTGTTGGATTGCCCGGCCTTGAATTTACCTGCAGAGGCTGCAAGCTCCAGCGAAGCGAAGGCAGCTGTGCAGCGCAGACAGGCAGGCAATGCACGGCCACGGCCATGGCACCGAGATGGCCAGGGAGGTAAAGGGAAGGAGCCTGCAGGGCTCAGTGGCTAATCCTGCCCATGCCTGGCTTGCTTCTGTCTGTCCCTTGAATCATTCCCCTCCTGCCAGTTTCTGGGAATGGCGGTATGTGTGCTGGTGATAGCTTTGAGGTGGTTTGGGAGGTACTGCAGCAGCAGAGCATCCTCCAAGTGAGTGCGTAGCCATTGTCAAAGGACCCGGCTCCCGTGGCTCTGCCTCCCGCCGCCTGTGGAGCAGGCAGTCTCGGCAGGATGGCAAAGGCACAGACAGTGAAAGCGTTCGACACGCCTTTGCTGAATGACTGGAAGTGCTAGGGAGCGAGGCTGCTGACCTGGAAAACAAGCCAAGATTAAGAAATGTCAAATTTCTGGGGAGAAGAGGGTTTCCCGGAGGGCTGAGAGGTGGAGAAAGTAGACTCTGGAGGTTACTTGGGATGGCTAATTTCAAATGGACCATGAACCCTGTCGTAGTACTGGTGCCTCTGGGAAGGGCCACCCTGACTCTCTAAGCTAGCGTTCACCTCCCAAAACTGGGCGCTGGAGCATGGGTGGCTATCGGCAGGAGGACGTAAGTGTAGAGGTGACTGTGTCCTCCTGGGGACAGAGCTGGAGGATGATGCCTTCTAATTAGCAGCCTTTGGGGAGCTTCTTGCAGGTTTAATGTCGCAGTGGACAGCACAAAGTGGGCAGATGAGCCATACTGTCCCTTGTGACTTGCACCCATAGGTGCTGCAGCTAGCTGGGGCCCAGGCAGAGCCGCCGTGTGGCAATAACTGGCACCCTCAGCTCTGCAGCAGTTTCCCCTACAGTTAAAAATCCTGCTAACCCCATAGATGTTTTGATTGTAGTAGATGTAAAAGTGAACCCAGCAGCCATCCTGTTACTTGTTTCCTTATTAAATTCTGTTTGCTTCATTTTGCCCATAAATATGAGTGTTCAAATTGCTACAAACCTCACTCGGGAAGGAATTTGCATTGCCTGAGCCTGGGAGAGCATGGGTGACCACGGCAGCTTTAAGAGACCTGAGTGAAATGCTTCTGGCAGGACGAAGCAGTGAAATGCAGAGCATAGCAAAGTTGTGATTTATCACCACTCCTGCAGATCTGTGCCAGGGTGGCAATCTCTGTTCATTTCTCTGCAGACAGGGCTGTTTTTCTGCTGCGGGCAGCTCTCCCGGCTGCAAGGTAGCCGTCGTGGCAGAGCTGGCGAGGCAGAGGCGGCGGGTTGGGTGAACCTCACTTCTCCCCAGAGGGATGCAGGGGCTCGGGGTGCGCCCTTGCTGGCCGTCGACCAGCCGGCAGACGGAGATAATTTCTGTTCTCGGTGCTGTCAGCCTGGCCCCCCTGCTAGTGAAGCTGGTGCGGTGCGTTGGGTATAGGGCGGAGGCCGTAGTCACTCGGAGCCTACGCAGTGGGGGTTTCTCTTCGCTGTTAAGCCCCGTTGCTCTCAGGACAAGTTCATGCCTACTCCAGCAAGCCCTCACGAGGCCCCCGGGTTCTCCGTGCCTGGTGGGGGACTAAGTGCTGCCCGGTTTCCCCGCGGGTGCCCGGCGCGGTTGGCAGCGGCGGGTCCCATCCCAGCGCGCTGTCCCGCCCGGCAGGAGGCGAGGCGGGGGCTGCGCACCACTGCGACCTAGTGGAGGGAGCGCCGCTTGGACGGGGGGGGGTCGTGGGCCCGGCAGCTCCTCGGAAGGGCCGTGGGACGGGCTCGGCTTTGCCTGGAGAGGCCGTGGAGCCCGTCCCAGCCGAGGCTCTGTCAGCGCCGAGTGGCTGCGGCGTAACGCGCCAGCAGGAGGCTGGCAAACCCTGCGCGGGGATGCAGAGCCCTTACGGTGTTTAACGGGAAGACTGAAAGGGCGGACAGGGCGTGTACGGGGCATCCCGCCATCTCGCCGTGACCCTTTTCCCTGTGTTCATCGTACCCTCTCGCTGTGTTACGTCTAATTCGGGCCACAAGCTCCGCTGGGATGGGACTCGCCGTTTTTACCTGCCGGGCGCAAGGCACACCTGAGCCACCTTATAAATAATATTTCTGTGCGGAGGGAAACCTGACCCTGGGACGTGAAGGGGCGGCTATGGCAACAGCTGTCCGGGCGCTTTGTGTCTCCTGTGGACGCGGAGCGAAAGGGGCTGGTAACACGGCGCATGTACAGCTCCGTGGGGCCCTTTCTGCACATATCCACTGGCTTCCTCCTGAGCATAAGTCATCTACGCTCCTCTTTTGGATTTTTTTCCTTCCCCCCCCCCCCCCCTTCCTTACTTTGATATGAAAAAGAGTTACAGAACAGAAATACAGACAGTAGTAACCCTTTCTCCTCTGTTTTAAATATTAGCATAATTTGAGCACATTGTCTGCTTTTTATTCTCGTCTAGCTTACAGAAATGCATGGTTTTTTAGCTATGTGCCTTCCCAGTACCATCCTGTGGTGGGCAAGAATGAATGCTAATGTGAATTATCCAGGCTTTTCCTCTGATGACTAGACTACATCTGTGCTTGGAAACAAAGAATATTTTCCCAGTTGTAAATAAAAAAATAAAGCATGCATTTTTAAAGTCAAAGCTGCTATAGTACCAGGAACAGTGGGACTGTACTGAGCACAGTGGAGAGAGGGACCATTTTTCTCTGATAACCAGGTCCTAGACAGACGTGGGATTGGTCCCGGATTCCTTAGACTGAGCAAGACATCACTGGTGCTGGTGGTAACATTTCGGTTGATGTAAGCCCAGTAATTTTTATTATTTTGTAACAAGGGTTTGATAGTTCCTTACAGTAGTTCAGAGTATGTGCAGAAAGGTTCACAATAACATTCTCACCAAATATTGCTTTAAACTGATGCTGAAGGAGCCAGAAGCTGAAAAGAAATGAGTCTATTAATGGGATCAGAAATCCTTGAGTTTTGGAGAGTCACCCCTATATTGGTTACCATCTTTCTAGCGCATATAGAGATCAGCAAGGGTCTTGCCTACAATGTTGCTGCAGTATTGGCTCTTTTTGTTGCTGATTATACCTGGTTCAGCCTAATCTCCAAAACTAAGCTTGTTCACGGCACTCTGGAGCTAACTTTACCTTTTACAAACCATCAAAGAGTAGAGGGTTGCTTAGCTGTTTCCCAAACCAGAGAGGTATAGCATCAAGGGCTCAGGAAAATAGAGGGTAAAAATAAAGGCATGGGAGTTTAACAGATTGAAACTGGACAAGTGGATGAATAAACACTGGTACCCATTCCTAGCCAAACTGGTGCAAACCCAAGACATTACCAGCGGGGAAGGAAGAGGTTTAGATCATGTGTCAGTCAGAGAGAGCAACCTTCGGCATAAGCTGAAATGTTAAATCCTAGTGAAAATGCACTGACAGTACAACAGGGCATCATGTGCCAAAAGGAAGCTGCTGAGAAATGGCAGACATCTGTCATGGGAGTTCAATGAGAGGTCAAAGAAGAAAAGGAAAATCACCCTGCATAAAGTGAAGAGAGCCAAAAAACTGTGTTTTAGGTGCCTGTGTGTTACCCACCTCCCGACCCCTCCTTGAAAGGGCTCAGGGATCAGTAATAGCACAAACCAGTTGCAAAGTCAGGCATCTCTCCAGTGCTGTGCTTATAGCTGGCACTTCACCGGTGCAGTGTTTTTGCTGGGAAGCTCTGAGATGGTCAGTGCCTGACTCCCATCAGACAGTCCAGCTTTGTCCACCACAGGGCCTGTGCCCCAGTTTTAGGATCCAGTTACCCTGAAAGACCATCCTCCATCTCATCCCCAGGATCCCAGCAGGACCAAGCTTGCTCACGCTTATCAGGTGAGAAAGGGAGAAAGAAGAGGAGGAAGAGGAAGAGAAGCAGTCCTGTGGGAAGATGGGATGTGGGGAAAGCAGGAACCTTTGGGAACCGCAGCCTCAGGTCCCCTTCCTCAGGGGGCTGAGGAAGGTTTGGCTACTGGGCCTGCAGCTGCATTTAGCATCTGGCAGCATATGCTGGACCTTGCTCTCCATGTGAATCCTGAATCAGCAAGGTGATGCTGCCCTGACTGGCAGCCAGACTGTGGCCCTCTGGCTGATTCTTGTCTATACTTTCAATATGCAGCTTCAGAAAAGCCTCCTGAATTTCTGTCTAAACCTTTCGAGGCCACATCCTATGATCTGTGCATTTAAATTAGCTTTACTGATAGCCAAGGTGTTGAAGCTTTCCCTTGGGGTAAGTGAGAGCGGAATTTGTCTTTTTGCTTGTTAAGGAATTAGCTGAAGCTCTGGTAACAAGATTCAGCTCTTTAGTTCCTTTAGTTCAGGGTATCAAAATAATTTGTAAAGAAATTATGTTTAACATAAAAAAAATGTTTAAAGGTGTTTAACATCTTTGTCAGTGACATGGACAGTGGGACTGAGAGCACCCTCAGCAAATCGGCTGATGACACCGAGCTGTGTGGTGCGGTCGACGTGCTGGAGGGAAGGGATGCCGTCCAGAGGGACCTTGACAGGCTTGAGAGTTGGCCCGTGTGAACCTCGTGAAGTTCAGCAAGGCCAAGGGCAAGGTCCTGCACCTGGGTCAGGGCAATCCCAAGCACAAATACAGGCTGGGCGATGATGGATTGAGAGCAGCCCCGTGGAGAAGGGCTTGGGCATATTAGTGGGTGAAAAACTGAATATGAGCCAGCAATGTGCGTTCACAGCCCAGAAAGCCGATCGCATTCTGGGCTGCATCAAAAGAAGTGTGGCTAGCAGGTCAAGGGAGGTGATTCTGCCCCTCTACTCTGCTCTTACGAGACCTCACCTGGAGCACTGTGTTCAGTTCTGGGGCCCCCAACATAAGAACAGCATGGACCTGTTGGAGCAGGTCCAGAGGAAGGCCACAAAGATGATCAGAGGGTTGGAGCACCTCCCTTATGAGGACAGGCTGAGAGAGCTGGGGTTGTTCAGCCTGGAGAAGAGAAGGCTCAGGGGAGACACTATTGTGGCCTTCCAGTAATTAAAGGAGGCCTACAGGAAAGATGGGGAGAGACTCTTTAACAGGGAGCGTAGTGATAGGATGAGGGGTAATGGTTTTAAACTGAAAGAGGGTAGACTTAGGTTAGTTATTAGGAAAAAAGTCTTTACTGCGAGGGTGGTGAGACACTGGAACAGGTTGCCCAGAGAAGTTGTAGCTGGCCCATCCCTGGAAGTGTTCAAGGCCAGGTTGGCTGGGGCTTTGAGCAACCTGGTCTAAGTGGAAGGTGTCCCTGCCCATGGCAAGGGGCTTGGAACTAGGTGATCTTTAAGGTCCCTTCCAACCCAAACCATTGTATGATTCTAAATCACAAGCCTAATGGGCATTTGCCGTGACAGAACATATGAACAATTTATTGAAGAGATGAACTTTTCAATTACATACCTTAACAGAAGTGGGCATTGACTCTGTCTTTGATTCCTCCCTAATTTTGTCCAGCCATGACAGCTAGAATAGACTGACTGATTTAGGGTTACTGTTTCAGGAAATCTCCTTTGCTGTTCACTCCAGTGGCATGATGCAATGGGACAGTGATAGAAAGTGAAGTTTAGCATAAGAACTTTTTTTTTTACATGGAATGTAGTTTTTAAACCTTATCCTGTGCCCCTGCTTTGGGACTACTGATATGCTCATGTGTGCGTCCTGTTGCCTTCAGTGGGATATAAATACTTGTTTAGGTGAAGTGGATGTTTAAGTGCTGTCATGAAACAGAACAGACCTAAACATGTGCTGAACTCTTCTGAATTGGTGCAGACTGCAATAATTGTGCTATTTTAAAACAAGCTCATCAAACAAAGCCTTGATTTACTGTTTCCATGCATAACAGGGAGAGCACATCTTGCAGTCTGCACCACCTCTGGAACGGGAGTGGGGTGGATGGAGTGTAATGGCTGCACTGTCATTTTGTACATGTGGAAAGTAAGTCATAAATTTTTTGAGAGCTTCTTCATGCTGGATTCTGGTGTGGAAATTCTCCAAGAAAGAGCTATTAAAAGGAATTAAAGAAAATGTTCTGGACAAATAACATTATGTGCATTCTTTCAGAAGTATAGTTGTTGGATCTTTAGGTGAGGAACCATCTTGGAGAAGCAGAGACAATCTGTAAACTTAATTAGTCATGGCTGAAAAATGGAAACACTTTTGGCAAATTCTAGCTGTTTTCTTTCACTATTTTCAAAATGATACGTTTTAATACTGAGTCTTACAATAACATTTTAATCTTTAAAATGGCAACAGTGATTTCCAAACCAGCTCCAGAAATCAACTGGAGAAGCTCTTGGTCCAGTATTCTTTTGCTTTTATAAAAGGAAGTAAGACAAACCGAGCACTTTGTTTCAGGTTAGCCTGAAATACTGTATCTTTCCAATTTTTTTTATTTTTTCTTCAGGCAGTTGACTGAAATATTACATATTTTCACTGTCTTTCACAGGTTGTGTTTTCACAAAAAATGTTGTGCTCTTAGCTCTGGTTAGTGAGGTAGCTGTGGGGCACCAAAATCCTTGTGGTGTCCAGGCAATTTATCATTTAGCAGTGCCTTTGGGCAGCTCTGCCAAACCAAACAGGACTGCAGCGAGCCCAGGAAGGTGATCGCCAGCAGTTTTTCTTGCTTTCCTAAGGAAAAGGGGAAGACCCAATGGCGTTAGTTCAGTTCAGTAAGCAGTGGTGCTGGGTAAGATGCTGGACCTTGGGGAGACCTTGTTGTTGGGTTGAATTCTCCCTGAGCAGCTAGCTGTAGAACTGTCAGTGATGTCAGAGCATTTCAAGGGGAAATATGGGGAGAAGTTGGAGAAGGAGTTGTCATCTCCATGCCTGCATGAAGACACAGCGGTAAATGAAAGCAAGTGAAAAAGGATAAATGCAGGATACATAAATACCACAGGAGGGAGGATGATGGATGGGAAGGAGGAAGAAAGTACTTCTTTTGAGGAAAATTGCTGTCAGATGATTCAGGGAATGAAAGGATGTGTCTGATGTAGCTTCGGAATTGGCTGTGAGCACTGAGATGCTATGGAAACATTCGCACAGTAACGTAAGGAGGATTGGAAATAGAGTTGTTGGAGGGCCCATAGCAATCTCTGACACAGTGCATGAAGGTAAGGTTGTGGGGTTAGCACTGCATGCAATGGTGACCTACTGTCTTACCTGAATAGGTGAGATAAGAGGGTCGAAACTTCTAGGAGGAAGGGAGGGTAAAAGGGATGATAGTGCCAGGAGTAAGCAATGGAGTCACTGGGTATGAGAAGAGGGCTCTATAAAGTTATTAGGCAACCAGGAATTGCAATTATTGCCTTAATTTCCCATGAAGAAGGAAAAAAAAAAAGAACTTTTCTACAGACAAATTTACATCTCTTAAAGATCAGAAAGCATCAGGTAAAGTGACAATTGACAGTTTCCAGGGAGAATTAGGTCTTGCACAGGTAATTAAAACAAGTAATAAAAGACTTGCCAGCTGTATAAAGAATAAGAGGAAGTGGAAAGAAAAGGTGGGGCACCCTACAGAGAGAGGCAGGACTGAGATTAAAATAATGTCAGTGTGGTCCTAAAAGTGATGATTGTTTTGCTGTGATTTTCAAGAGGGATAATAATAGCTGATAGGAGGATAGTCTAGGAGGCCTGGGGCAATGGAGGTGGAAATCATTGCAACAGAGTGGGAGTAAAGTTCAGAGACTTCATGTGCATGAGTGGGAGAGAGATTAAGGAGAGAATAACAGGGATTAGGTGATCTCCACAAAATCCAAGGTACATGATTTCTGCTCAAACCATATTTCTCCGACTTCATGGGGAGTTAGAAAACATCAAGTGGAAACCCATGAACACAATAAAGGGAATCAGACAAGGGGGTGCCAACATCCAGAGGTGGCTGTGGCAGTGGTTAAGCACATCTTCAACCTGAAGGACATTTGTCAGTCTTCAGGACCGCTGGCTGGGGAGGATGAGTTTACCCTGAATTAAAAGCCGTTCTGAACAAAACCCAAAATGTGTTGTTTGTAACACAGATGTTGCCAGCACCCTGCAGACTCTCTCTGAGCATCAGCTTTTGTGGAAAACAAATCCACGACTGTAACACGCATATGGAAGTTTGTTCTTCATAATCTACTGTTAGACTCTCTTGGAACATTCATGTTCGCTAAGGAAAACAGTAATTTATTTCAATTTTATGAGGCTAGTTGTGCTCTTTGTGCCATTTCATATGTGCAAATCAATTTGACGTGCTTACAGATGTTAGGCAGAATTGTATGAATGTTTGTTATGAATCAGACTGGTTCAGAGCACTTTATTAGATAGCACATGTCCCCAAACTACAATTTATCAGTCAGTACTCAACCTTCGTACCTTCAGCTGTAGTCTTATTCCTGTATGAGATTGTATGCTTTCATTCCTTAGATTTTATTGAAGAATGTGCAGATGATCAATTCAATTATTAAGCTGGCCTGGAAACCACAGTTGTTCACTCTGGCTTAAAAACAGCTGCAATTCCCTAAAGCTCAGGGGTTTGTATTTTTTCTTTCTGAATATTTCAACTTGGAGGTTGGCAGTACATGAGCTCACATTCTTCTAGAATCTGGATTTTTGTTTATTTGTTTGTTTCTGTTTTGTTTTGCTCTGATATTTTATCTGTACTATTGATACAGCATTGACAATCCATGACAAGAAATCCCTGATAATCCCAGTAAACCAAGCCAAGAGGATATTTATGTCCTTAAAAAAGTATTCTGAACAGATCCTAAGGGTTTCCTGAGATTCACCTGGCAGGACGCCAGCTGCTCTGTGCCTAATGGTACAAAGGCACCATTGCCTCAAAGCAGGATTTGGTGCTAAATGGCCACGGGAAGCCATCAGATTTGCACAGTTTATCAAACACCTAGCAGTTGATAACAACTAAAAGGCTAAGTTTATTCTTTTCCATCTCATTATTTATTACCTCTCCAAAACTGAATCATGCAAACCAAATAGCTTTTGTGCTCAATCCCTCCCAAAATGACTGGAAAGAAATGCTGATTTTTATCCAAGCAAATGCAAACGCAAATGCAAACACAAAGCAAAGACGAGTCCAGTGAGATGCTCGTTACGCACTGTTGATTTCCACTAATTTCTGTTTAAGTGGCAGATGTTTGTAGCCTTGCAATTGGTTCCACAGAGTCAATGGTCTGCCTTCTTTTGTAACCCAGCTTTAAAATCTGGTAGACAATTTTTAGTGTAAACATGAATGCTTTCTCCCACAGACGAAATCCAGCTTTGGGCTCTTTGAAACCCTTGGATTGGAATTTGACTTCTGCTTCTTGGTTATAGCAGAAATTCTCTCAAGTGCTCTCAGCAATATTGGAAAAACACCTGAGTATCTTGTCGGAAAGCTAATTTGGACTGTGTTGGTCACAGGCAAACAAATGCACTCAATTGATTTAAATATGTGCCAGTCCTGCAATGAAAATGGCTGTTATGAAATATCAGTTAGCTTGCCTTCCAGATTGCAAGGAGCAGGAAGCCAAAATTTGCATGTAGCCATTAACTCATGCTTTAATGATGTGGATACACATGAAATGTATGTTTGCCCTCCACTGACTGTGTGGTGATACCAAGCCGGTGGTTGGTGAAGGAGGAATTCTTAAACAGTGGTTTCCATACTGACCATTGAGATCCCATAATGGATGAGGAGTCCCAAGTAGGTTGAGTTTTGAGGTAAGAGGAGCAATCTGCACATGGAAGCAGAGGAGCAGCAGGTAGATAATAGGGCATTGAATGGAGAGTTAGGAAATGAGAGGGTGGACTGTGGAATACGGAGTGGTTTTGTCGTGCACTGGGCTAAACCCCAAGAGGTTTCACCTAAGAGCTCTACCAGAGTCGTCATCTATCCCCTTGGACAGCTGACTCCATCCCACAGTCTCCAGTCTATAAAATAAGAACATTAATTCTTCCTGCCTCCCACTCACCATTTATATATCGTTTCTGTTTACATGGTGAGGAGTGTCTTCTGCTGCAGAGCCCAGCAGCTGAGTCCTGATCTCAGATGCTGTTTGCCCCAGAGTCGATTTTACTGTCTCTTAAAGAGCAGCCTGGGCATCTTATGTATATAGCTGGTACAAGTGACATTGTCTGTTGGCTGTAGTTTTGCGTATATTCCTGTAAGTGTGTGCAAAAAGAGAGGAGCCAGAGCAGTGAGAGCAGAAGGAAGCAGCTTTATTTGAAATGGGCTATTTATACTGTCAATGAAATAGAGACATCCACATATGCAGGTATTGTATAAGTACGTATTTACTTAACTGATGTCCTTGATTTGATGTGGGTGTTTTCAAGAAGGAATTGTTGATCTGAGGCAATAACTCAGGCAGTTTGATTTCTCGGTTGTTCATAAAGGGAAATGTACTTTGTAGAAGTGAATTCCTAAGTATATGGCAAAGGAGGTTTTTAGTCTGAATCATTCCTTTGAGGGATTTTAAACATTTGCCTCCCACATGCTGCAATAATGTTCTGAAAGTGGCTTCGTTGTATGATCTGAGAAGCTGCATTCTGGCGCCTGATGGTTTATGAGAAATAAATGCAATGGAGTGGTCCCAGATCATATAAATTCAAGATTTTACAGTAACAAGCAGGGAGGGGAGGGGGAGTCCTGTGTGCAGCATCAGAGCACAAGCATCCATCCGGGAGCGCGGATCTCTGCAGCATTACGCTGAGCGTGGCAGAGCCCAGCCTCCTCTCCAGACCTCACATGGAGAGTACAAGTTTGCAGAAAAACAAATAGTTTTACAAGTGTCTGCTCAGACACATTGCCAGCAGGCAAGAGCACTTTGGACATGCTCTTTGAGTGGAGCTTTGCCTCTTAATGACTGCGAGCGTGGCCTGGGCTTTCTTCACTTCTCAATTTTTCTCCTGTGTTTATTTTAAGTAAGGGTGATTTTCACTCTCCTGTTTGCTTAGCTCCTCCTGGTACAATAAAACATTTAAGATACATGGGACAGAGACTGAGACAGCCTAGATCAGAGCATCCCACGGTGGTGAGGACATCTTTAACACCATGAGCACAGCAGGTGCATGAAGATCTGCTTCCAGCTGCCCTTTACTTTGGGAGGATTTTGAATCCAGGGCCACACAGCAGTCCTTCTCTTCCCAGTCCCAGTCCCAGCTGCTCTTCTTTCTAGTGGAGGTGATTCTGTGGACTGGGTGCCACACACACATCAGGCAAGCTGGTAACCAAAGGGTTTGGGAACAGGTATCACTCCTTGCCCCCAGTCACAGTGATATTCATCCTTATTTTAGGAGGGATAAATGAGAATATAAATTGAATTTTCAATCCTCAGTCACCTTAAAGTACATAATAAATTGAGCTATAAACAACATACAGAAATTGTTCTGGCTACTTCTGTGCTGAAGTGTGGCAGTTCCCCGGCAGTATACATCAGCTCACTAGGACTGAGTCAGCAAGGGAGCAAAGATTGCCACAGCACGACACAGACAGAGTTCACAAGGCTGGCAGCTGAGCTGGGATTAATACCTGCACTCGGACGATGGGGAGTATGAGGCTGTGAGTGACAGAAGGTTTCCAGAAGCACAGGTTTATTTCTTGTCTTATGACTGGTTGCTTTTCCCAATTGCCTTTTGAGTGTGATGTTATTTTACGGCGTGGTACATCTGCCTCATATTTCAAACACGTCTCCCTGCAATGTCAAAGTCTTGCCAAATGGGCTGTTAGCTGCATAAGTCTACTGTAGACAGTGGAGGACATAGTGCAAGATTCCAGGTGTTGGAAGGCCAGCTGTCCTCCCTGCATAACCCCTTGTGACAGGTAGCACTGGTGGTGGGAAAAGGATCCTTCATCTGCGTTCCTGAGTAGGAATGGAGCCCCTCCAGCATGGTGGAAATAAGACAGTATACATCTTTTTGCAGCTGTAATTTACATAGAATATTCTTGTAGGGGCCACTGTCTTCAGTATGTCTTTTGGTAGCTTAGCACCTCTGAGGTTCCTTAGTTCCTTACAATAAGCAGCAGTACTCACTAAAAATACTATTACCCAGTGAAGTGAGGGATTAAGAGAAGAAAAATGCACTTGTGAAGAAGTAAAGCAAAGAACAGAAGCAAGGAAAAACACGAGGCTTTGCATGGGAAGGGAGGGAGCATGCCGGCAAAGTTCTGACCTTACCAGTTTTTTACTCTTTGCTTAGTAGCTGAGGATAGAAATGTTCTCCAGATGCAAGGAATCACTAGGTTGTTCCTTCTCAGCATTTCTCTCTCCTGGGAGGGAGGATCATTAGAAATGGGATAGGTTCTTAGGCTATCAGTCAGATTCCCCAAATTTTAAGTTATTTTTTGTCATAGTAATTCTCAAGATTGGTTTATTTATACTACATCTTCCATAGCTCATTCTGGAGAGTGGTTGCAGCCTTCATACTCTGAAGAAATACAGTTCATGTGAGGCCATAGGATTGCACCAATCTTAGAAAACTCATCAAGAGGAGGAGATCTGTGTCCCTAGAGCTTGCAGTTAAATACTGGACTCTGCAAGTTTCCAGCATGTGTGTGCATGCGTGCTGAGTTTGCTCTGCTTTCTCAGATCCTTTACAGGTGTGTGAGTACTGGCTGCTCATGACCTTGGAAAGTCAAGCCTTCAGGCAGTAACAGACAGTACTGAAAAAGAAAAAGAGGAAGGAAATAATGATTTGACAGTCTTGACAGCAACACATCCCCTTCGGGTTTGTGTGGGGCTGAGATGATCTGTGTATGCTGGTGGTTAGAAATGCATTTGTGTATGGATGTGCATGTAGCTATATTAAATGTGTATGTATGTGATATCTATAATAAATATGCATTACACATATTCTACATGTGTAAGGAAATAGATGATTTAAGAAGACAACATTTGGCAGTGGTTCAAAAAAAAGGTGGTAGTGAAATATTTCTGATCTGGATGCAGTGATCACAGCTTTATCTGGCTGCTCACCAGCTCCTTGTAAATGCTGTTTTAAAGTGTTACTGCAGATGCATTGAGCCTGCATGAAGCGGGAGGCTCTTCCATGCCCTCTGAGCAGGAAAATGGAGAGCTTTGAAGCCTCTGGTCCAAGGAAGATACTTCAAGTTAATTTTCTGTGTAAGGAGTCAGCTGCTGAGGATCTAAATTTTGTGGATAAACCCCACTAAAGAAGAGGAGAAAACAGAAGATAGCTGAAGTGTTCAAGTGCCCTTCATTTCTTCTTTGCTAAATGAATTAGTCCTGCTTACTTTTTTTTTAAACAAAGCCAGAAAAAAGATATAAAGGGATTTGTGAAGCTAGGTATCCTTTACAAAAATTCAGTGTCTCAGATTCTCCAGCTGAGGAGCAGAAAATTTGTATTTAGTAGAAATCCTTTCCACTTTGGCTATGTCTATATTGCTACCAGAAACTTTTAAGTCTCTAAATCCAGCATTAACATCGTAACTGCACTGATGCAGAGCTCAGCAAAACCTCTCTGGAAAGTTACTTGGGCAGCCAGCCTCCATCAAGCTGCCGTGGTCATGGCCAGCTTGCTGGTGGTACCCCAACCATCTGGGTTAAAGCTTCCTCTGGTGGCTCAGTGAGAGCTGTGGTCTTCACTCACAAGTCCATCTATTCTTACCCAAGGAGGTCTCTCACGAGTTGACTTTTCCCAAAGAAACACTGCCAACTGCCTTGTACAGGAAATTTTATAACCTTGAATATTTAATAAGAAGGATTGATTTCTAAATTCTTCAGGCTGAAGCCAGATGATGTCCTCGGTAACGGGCAATTGGACCCATTTTGTATTTTACAGTCTTGTCACATGAAGTCATTCTGTCTTTTTGGTGTGTGCTCCACGTTTGCCTCTGCAAATGTAAATGTGCCTGAACACTCCTACATGGAGAGTCGCTCCTTTGTAGGCATTAAAGGTCAGTTGTAAATGTTCTGCAGGAGTAAGGCTGTGTTACAGACCACTCCAGCGTGAACAGCTTGGTCTGTGTTTAAAAAGTGACAACTGAAGCTTTAGTGGAAGAAAACAACTCGTTCCTGGGCATCTTCTGCTGAGAGAAACTGCTCGAAGTCACCTTATTTGTTTCACATTTCACCACAATTGTTCTTTCATAGCCCTTGGCTGTTATCAGTTATTCTGGATAAATGGCATTCCACATCTCTTCCAACCACCCCAAAAGATGAATCCCACTTTTGTTTTACTTTATATTCAATGGTATTTTTTTTCTTCTTTGGCTAGGTATTTTGTGATTTCTAAAAACATAGAGCCCTGGAGCAGGCCAGCATATCTTAGAGACTCATCCCTCTAAATTTTCACAAACTCACTTCAGATATCAGTAAACTGCAAGCCTTTCTTCAGTGGGCATTTGCAAACATTAATGAAGTAAGTCTCACAGTCAATCGCATATGCTTGAGACATCTTAGCTTTTAAGTGGGTAGACATCTGAGCTACCGATGGATTTAAGTAAAACAGTTGGATATGTAACCCTGGTTTGCTATCACTGCCATGTGTCTTGTCTGCAGAAGAACTCCATCTCTCTTAACCTCTTTTCAGATGGAAAAAGAGATTTTGTCCAGCAGCCAAAGGGAAATGCAAGCATCCTGGTGGAAAACAAGCTGTTTCAAAACCCTGGCTGCAAGCTACCCACACATCACAGTTGTCAGCCAGGCTGCACATGCATAGTTACAGGGAATAAAATAGAGAGGACCTTCTGTTCCTATTCAGAAAGGTCTCTACCCATTCACCTACACCAGAGGATCGTCATCAGCTGCCAGTATTAATTTGTTCTCCTATGTAGTTTTCCAGCCAAAGGAGGGTAAAATAAGTCTAATGCTATCCAGCAGGAACACTTGCAATGCAAATGCTTGCCCATATATTACAAAGCATTAATGCGACCCACTTCTAGATTACTTGGGGTAATTTCTGATTTTATTTATTCCTCCTTTTCTTTAATTAACTTCTGGGAAGAGAAGCTGAAATATCAGTATGGGGAAAATCAAATATGAGAAACAAAGCCCATTTTTATTTTGAGACTGTGCTTCCCTTGCAATAGCAGTTTATTTAAAGAGGAGCCTGGAATAATCCAGTTTAAGCAAAGCAAAGAGCTCTACTGAAGCCAAACTGTGTGTGGGTGTGCTCTTGTCAGGGCTCCCAGAAGAGGAGGGCAGGAAAAGCTGTTAGTCAGACCTCAGATATTGCAGGAGATGTTGGTTATTCAGTAGCTGGCATTTTTCCTTGGTATACCAGTACAGAGCCACTACTCTGGTGTACTGGAAGAGGGTGCATCCCACTGGGAGAATCCTCAGATAACCTGAGGTCCTACTCCTTTGTTATTGTAAAAGAAAATCCCAAGGACACGTGGCTGGAAGAGGTGTCCGCTGCAAGGGGCTAGGAGGTGGGTTAGGAATGAGTCTCTGCTCCTCTGCCTTTTCTTGTTGTTCCACCTTGTGCTGTGTTTGTGGCAGGTCCCGGGCTGGGGTCTGGTGGTGTTGCTGTGTGCCACCTGTGGGGGATTGTGTTGTATGGGGTGGTCCCACCTCATACCATTTGGACCCAGGCTTGAAGCCACAACAGTCTTCAGGCAGAGTTCCCGCAGAGCAACAGTCAGTATGGGTCACAGCTTATCACAACGTTTGTGGAGAATTACCCACATGCTCAGTTTTCTCACAGTGAATAGTCTCCTGATGCTATGGGCTTCTCAGAGTTCAGAAAGTCAGGCATAAGCATAAATCTTTGCATTATCTCAGCTTACTTTTATAATCTGTTTAAATAATGTGGGTTTTTTTCCTCAGTATATTGCTCTTTAAAAAGTTCTATGGCAACAGTGTAGCTAAGGATATGTTAAGTAAAAGTAATTCAGGCATTAGAGGCAAGTGATTATGTTCCTTAGAAAAAGAATCAAATAAATTGACGATTAGCTCTTGAAACAGCAGGTGAGACTAACAAAGAGGATAAGGTGCAATTCTGTTGCCACTGGTGGATTTGAATGTGTAAGAATCATCTTTCTTTGTTATATATCCGTGGATTTGATTTTTAATTATTTGGCTTGGAGATAATAAATGATTGTATGTTATTTATAGAACACTGCATATTCCCAAGTTCTGCACTGTGAAATCCATATCTGTACTGGTTTGCAGTGGGCACCAGCACACTAATGATTAATTATATACAGAAATATTAATTAAACTTCATATAATGATAAATAAATTAGAACTGAACATAGCATTGTTTTTTAAATTTAAAAATGTGTAGTTAGGTATTTATTTCCTAGATCTATGAGAATTACTGTAGTCAATAAAGAGGGCATGAAAACTTGGAGCCTGTATAGATATTGATTGGTATGTTCAGTGTATATTTCAGATATTTACCCTCTGCTTCCCCTCTCCAAGGAGAGCCTCCCGTGGTCAATGCTTTCCATCGATTTTGAGTCTGCCTGCTCAAGAAGCTGAAAATGTTGATGCTGGTGGAGAAAGTACAAGAACAGCAATTGATGGGAAATACATTTTATGATACTCTGCTTCCATATTTTAAAGGGGAAAATTTATTAATGGCAGCAGGTCTCCGATTTTCCCTTTTAAACATATCAATCAAACTGACAGCGATTTGCAAACTCCTGGACATTTTCATTTTCTCTGAAGTGACCCCTTTTTTGTTTTCTCTCTCTCCGCAGACAGTGAAATCATTCCTCCCGACTGCCTGCGGCCCCGCTCCTTCACAGCCATCCGTCGGCCCTCGCTGCGGCGGGACACGGAGGACACGCGCCTCTCGGTCAGCCTGTGCGACCTCAACCTGCAAGAGGAGACCTTCCACGTGACGGCTACCACGTGTCCCATCCCGCAGAACTCCCTCAACTCCCAGCACTCCCACCTCCTCCCCTCCCAGCTGGAGAGCGACCTCCGCTTCCACCACCTCCGGGGACCCCACGTCAAAATCCTTGACGACCAAACCGTGGCCCGCCTGGAGCACGCCCGGGAGGAGAGGACTTTGGTTTTCACCAGCAGACCCCTTCGGATCAACGAAACCATTTTTGTCAAAATCAACAAGTCCAACGCTGTGCGCACAGGGACGCTGGCCTACGGGGTGACATCCTGCGACCCTGGCACCTTGCGCCCCAGCGACCTCCCCTATAACCCGGAGTCCTTGGTCGACCGAAAGGAGTTCTGGGCCATCTGCCGAGTCGTGGTGCCTCTCCAGAGCGGAGACATCCTGGGATTTATGGTGAATTCGGATGGTGAGCTGCACTTGAGTCACAACGGTGCTGGCACTGGCATGCAGGTCTGCGTGGACTGTTCCCAGCCCCTCTGGATGTTCTTCGTTTTACACGGCGCGGTCATGCAAGTTCGATTGTTGGGTATGTTGGACCCCCTTTTTCCGAACCTCATGCACAAGAAAGCGAGGGGGGATATATAACAGGGGAAGGGTGGAGGGAATGAATGGCTCCCTCCCTGCTCTAGGGCTGGGTACAAATTTTGTTTTTGTAAAAGGGAAAAAAAAATATACAAAGGCACATACATAGCACGTGGATATGAGTTACAAGACTTACCTCTTTGCACTTCTCTAGCATCCTTCACTTGATGGTCTCAAAGCTCTTTTCAGATAGTGAATTAAGCCTCAGAGACCTCCATTAAAGTGCAGATGAGTCACAACTGACCTAGGAGAAGCAAGGAAGGGAGAGGAGAGGTGCTTTGAGCTGTCCTTATGTAGGGCATAGCCAGCAGGAAAAATGAGATCTGATGCCCTTTTCTGCGTGTTAGCTATCATCTGGCATGACCGATTCCCAAAAAGAGTGGTCCCCTTGCTTTCCCCAGGCTTATATGTGAGAGGCAGGCTAGCAAGCAGAGAGGAAGCCCTGTGCTTCATGATCCTGGTGGTGCACAGAGCATGACACTGACCAGCTCAACAGGAGAGGGGTTCCCTTGTCCTCCAGCCCTATTTAAGGCAGTGTAGCTCATACAGGTTGATGGACCTCTGAAGAGTTGGCCTCTTCCTCTTGGTATTTTTGCTCTGGTTTTAAGCTCTGTTAACTGAAGTACTTCATTTAGATGCTGAAATTCATGTTTTGAAGGTGTGGAGGGGAAAGCCTTGAAATAGCATTTGCTCAGGATCAAATTTACTTTTTCTGTGTGTGTGTGTGTATCGGACACAAGTGTAGGATGTGTTTGGCCATGAATTTGGACCATATCATGGTTCTGCTGGTGTCAGTGTCAGAAAGTGAACGATCAATTCTGAGAACATGATGTAATTCCTGGTACTCCTCTAACTGGAGATGATTTAAAAATGCTCCTTTCTTGTTTATACTGTTGTATTCATATAACTTTAAAGATACCTAAATTCCTTTTGGCTTCAAATCCTCAGTATTAAAATGCCCCTCTTACCCAATAGGAAAAAAAACCCGAACCCAAAAGCCAACCAACACCTCCTTTTTTAGGATTTATAGACAGTCTTTGAAGATAAATTGTGGTGAACACACATCTGTCTGCAGGGTCCAGTTCAGCTTAATCACAGTATGAAGTGCCCTATATAATTTGCTTAAAGTTGACCATAGGCCTATGCTGTGAGTGTTTTGTGGCTGTTAAAGGATCACAGATGACAAATGTAATACTGCAATTTATTTCCAGGAGCCCAAGACTCAATCCCTGATAATTCAGCCTGATTGCATTTGTTGTGGGTACTTCACATAATCCGCAGCTAGCTCTGCTCTCCACCAACATGTCATTGTGATAATAGTAGGTGAAGCCAAACAGATCCCAGTAAAATAGGAGATTAAATGCTCCTGTATACGTTAGAAGGAAAACATCCTCTGGTCGTTGAGCTGCTGGTAAAACTAAGTCATCGACCAGTGCTTCCTTTCATATGAGCTCACTAATTCTGGCAGTTTTGCACAGAGCAAATAGCCTGCTTGCAATGGGTCCTGAAACAGGGCAGCAAGGATGTGTTTCACCAGAGGGACAGAATCATGTCCTCATACAGAATTCAACCGAGCACGAACTTAAACACAGGCCTCCTGCATTCTAGGCAAACCTCCTGCTGTGCATACCCTGTGTATGTCCTCCCTACCTGCTCACAAGTTCAGCCCAAACCAGTACGCTCCCAGCGCATGTTTTAGATAAATCTGCATTTGGATCCATGAAATGAAATCTGCTGTGTTGGAAAACACCTCACTACCCGTATTTGTGACCACATAACAGACTTTCCAGGACTCAGTCACTGGAAGAGAAGCTGAAAATGGGCTATTGTTCTTAAGTGAGATGTAAGTGGAAAGAACCAGACTTGCTGACCTTGCCCCTCTCAAGGAAAGGGTAGGACCCTGCTGAGTGTACAGCTTTATCCACATCAGCTTGGGCAGCAAGCTGCTATCTCCCAGTTAAAAGCTACAAAATTGGAGCTTGCCTAGTATCTTTAACAGGTGTTAAAGTAAAAATAGAGCTTTTCAGACCTATGTTTCCAGTATAACAATGCTAGGAGCAGCATGGTCCCCATATCAGTATAATATCAGTACAGTAAACTGCCCAGAGAGGAGCACTGACGCTGTCCCAACACTGCATATCTCTGCAACTGCAGTAATTATATGGATCAGCAATATCCCAACAGAAGGCAAAGAAAATAATGAGCTCCCATCTCTAGCTTTTGCAATATTATTAGGGAGGTGATGTGCACTGTTTGTATTGCGATGGAACAGATTATGGTGCTTGCCATAATATCTGTCATTATAATATTAGAAAATGTAAGAAGAATATAAAGTATTCATCTTTCTAATGACAAGCTCCATCTTCAGAATGCAAACAAGAGTAATTTTGTGTGATCTGTCTTTTGTAGTTAGAGCTTTATATCACAGAAGAAGACATGTTTATAGTCATATTTTTCTAGTTTTAATAGAAAAAGTGAAGTTCCGTATCCTTGAAAGAAATGGGACACAAATACTGCAAGAGTCATAATTGTACCAAAACTATCTTAAATAGCAGATGTCATTCTATTTCTGGGGGCATATCATTATTAGATTAATCAAAGCAATGTTATGCCATGTTAAAGGAACATCAGCACTACAGCAGACTATAAAATGAAATTAAAGTTGCTGGTTTTGCTGCTTCTCCAGCTTTTCTGTTTTGTTTGGAGGATGGAGAAGATGGAGGGCAGCAATGACACTCTTGCACCTAGCGAAGGTTTATTTTTGACTCAGTGAACAACATGGCTCAGGGTATTGATCACTGGATACTACATTTCACGCCTTGAGATGAGTTATTTGGTCCTGACCCAGAGCAGGACCAAGCTCAGGTCTCTCCTGGCTTGTGGCTTTACCATAGAAGCTGACATTTGCTGACGGCAGTTATTCCACAGTGTTGGGGATACAACATTTATTTCCTAACCTAAATATCAGGGGAGGCCATCTCTACCCAGGCTGATGGTCTTAGAGAACTCTTTATGAGAGGAGGGCAGTGTCGGGTTGGTTTGATAGTAAAGAATTCTGACTTCTGTTTCCATTTTATCAATCTGGCATCATATACTGGCAATATATTTGCTGTAGGAGAAATAAAAAAGCAGAAAATAAAGATGAGGTTGGAAACACTGTTTTTCTTTATGTCACCCCAGCAAAGGGAAAATAAATTAAACACAAGCCCGAGTATAGCATGGTGAGCGGCCACAGTCATCTGTAGTGGCAGGTGGAATGATGTCAGTTTGTTGCAAAGAAAAGGTTAAAAGGCAACTTGACCAGCATGGAGGGAAGATAAATGAAAGAGAAGGGCACTTTAATGTAGCTGATAATAGCATAAAAAGTATTGAGCTGCTGGAAAATGAAGGGACACAAATTTATATTAAACATAAGTGAGGGTAATTAACTACAGGAACCAGCTATAGAGGGGAGCAATAGATCTTTTTGTCAGGTTTGGAAGCCCTTCTAAATATTTTGTATGTAAAGTGCTGGTCTTAATTCAGAAATTCTGTGGGTTATGCACATAAAGACAACCAAACAGAAACCCAGATCATTAGGCATGTAGAAATGAAACAGTCTTTGCATATCCTTTAGGAATTCCATTAGTTCAGGCTTGGGTTGATTTTTTTTTCAGGCATCATTCCTGTACATTCGACAAACCAGCCTATTAAATTTGATTTACTGCTTTCAGCTTTTGCTGGTACGCATTTCAGCTCACACACAGTTTTATCGACAGCTCTGAAAGGTTGAAATGAGCCAGTCTGGATACATTGGTCTGGTTTTGGTCTGGTTTTGGTGGTGTAATTCATTTATGAAGTTAAATTGATTGACCCCATAAGGTTTAAAATGTATGACTCATGTCTGGAGGAGCTATCACAGCAATAAGTTTATATATTTAGCATTTGGGGATCCAAATGGTTGGGGATATGCTTTCATTTTCTTTTGTCTCAGAGTGAATCACCAATGTTTAAAACATCTTCCTTCATCTCCTTTTTTTTTTTTTTTTTTTTGGTGTGGTTTCCCTTGTGAATTTCATCCTTTCCAGTAATATTGAAGTTTTCTTTTGAGCAATGAAATAACATGTTCCAGCAACAGTCATACTAATGAAGCTGAGTTGCCAGTTTATCTGTGTCCTTTCTATCCATGCACTTCAATAACTCCAGCCCCACCAGAACAGCTGCACAATATTGCAGCTCTCTGGATGTATCCTAATGCTGGCCAAGAGCAGCATTAGACCTGAAAAAACCCACCCAAGAGCTAACATTTGGTGTGGGTAAGTCTGTGTTCACATCCATGCTGGATAAATGCAGAGTGTGTGGGCTAAACTCTCCCACCTCCTTTACCGTGGGTATACGAGTTGGGGCTCCTACTTAGCTGCCCATTGCAAAATATGTAGAAATCAGTTGTTGCTGAGGTTTCCATTCTTCTTTCAGACTTTCTTGACATTGGTCAAAGGGCTCAAAACTGGGGGAGGGAGGAAAGAGCTGACCAGGGACTTGCAGACAGAACAACTATGATTCCTTGATTCCTTGAGATTTCTGACAACAGCAGTTGGCAAAGGACCAAATTGGGGCTTAGTTCACCAGAGTACTGTGGGACAAAAGGTGCTGGCAAAGGGCTCTTTAAGTCAACAGTGAAATTTGATCTGAAGTGGCCTCAGTGCCAGTGTGTAGAGGCAAACTGCAGTCAAGCCCATTACAGGCAGGTTTACTCCAAGCTGTGCCCATTAGGACTCTCGCTGGTGGTCAAGCTTAGCAGCCCTGGTAGTGCTGTCCATGTTGCAACAGAGCCCTTATCCCGAGGAACCAACTGGAAAGAGTTGCAGTTTCATGGGTGAACAGAGTAGTGTCTTGCTTAGGTGACACAGAGCAATGGTTTAACCAGGGGAAATTACTTTGCCTCCTGTGACGTTAATCACACTGCCCTCTTTGGTTTTCTTTGACTTTAGCTCCATCACAGGTGAGTGACCAGCTCTCCACGGACCATTAGTGATTCAGAGGCCATATCTGAGCCTCAAAGACCACCCTCTCCTTTCTAACCAGGATTATTCCTCTGAGTCCCAGGATTCCTCACTTACCTTGCTGATACAGTTCCTGCAACTCCTGTCTCCAGATTATCTCCAGGGGAGACTTTCTCCTCTTTTTCTCTGGTCTCTGCTGTGGCACTTGTCTGGCCTGATCCTCCTAAGAATCTGTAGGGCTTTTTGGGAGCTGATCCCGTCTTGCCCCCTCTCTTCCCAGGCTTTTGTCCCTTCCTATGTAAACAATTATCTTAGCCTGTGGTTGCACCTTGACTGTCCCAGGACTCCAGCATCCCATGGCAGAGTATCCATCCCTTCCAAAAACCTACTCCTGGTTGAAGTTACATACTTTGCACATGCAATTACTGCAGCAAGCATGCAAAATATTTAAATGGTAATTGGTATGCACAGTTATACGCACTGCCCATAGCGCAGACAGTAGGTACAGTTTGTAGAAAAGTATCTCACACAGGCAAGGAGATCTTGGTTCTCCAGCTCTGAATTTGTAAGCTTCTCCTATTTGAGAGAATATAGTTCTTTGCAGTGGTGAATCACACACCCTCATCTCTGATCTCAGAGGTGGCTGGTACTTTACCCACTTGGGAACTTGATGCTTCTCCATATTGGTTCGTTCCCATGATGTGGAAATTGCCAAGTTAAACACAGCACAAGAGAAGCCTGATAAATGCATAACATTGTTGCACAGAAATGCATGTAATCAATCTCTTCTTTTAACACACATTCAATTAGAAGTGCCCAAGAGTTTTATCATCCGTGCTTTTTTTTTATTTTGGAAACATTTCCCACTTGTATGGAGAATGGCCTCATTAAGCTGATTGGGATCTAACAGGCCTGTGTTGTATGGCACTTAACTGCCTGGAGTTCCTATGCATTGCAGGCTACGTGGTGTTTTATGGTTTTAGAGTCTAGGAGGGAAGGAAGAGAGTTAATATTCAGTGCCTCTTGGAAAGAAATCCACTTGTATTAATTGATGCCTCCTCATAAACCCTCCTATCATGCATGGTTTTATCTTTTATTGCAAGTGAAGCACACATTACTGATGTTAAGTTGCAAGAGCTGCACAAGAGCATTACAGTGTCTGTAACTTCTGGGCTTGATTCTAGCACTGCATGGGGCTCTTCATTCATGTCCTGTTTTATGTTCATTGTTTTAAAGGAGATTTAGTACAAAGAGAAGCTTTTGTGTTAGAGAGGACAAGTTGCTTTATAACTTGTGCCTTGGAAAACCGCACAGTCACAGAGAGTTGGATGCAGTCAAATGCTTGTCCCTTGGGGTCAGTGTCAGCAATGTCAGAACTAATACCCGCTCATGGCACCTTTGTACCATCCCTCTAAAGATCTCATCACACATGACATAATTAACCCACACCTGCCACGGGTAAGTCAGTGACCATTAGCCTGTGTACTGAGGTATCAACCAGCATCTGGGTAAAGGCAAGGTAAAGCAAGTGGACTTCATCTAAGCAACAGCCAGAGGGCTTGCAAATGTCTCGTCCTCTGCACGCTCTCCTCCACAAGAGCGGAAATTATCATCATCACTAGGATAATAAACTATCCCTAGCTGCAGTGAGATGTTCATAGTAAGTGATGTATAGCTCTCCCTTATAACACCTTTGCCTGCCTACAGTGAATATACAGGATATGGGATCATATACCAGCCTCTTTGAATTGCAACTTTTCAGAACTGATAAAATCTGCCTATTCTTTGAACTAACACTGGCATGAGTTAGTTATTCTGGCTACTGTGAGAATGACATAGCAGACTAAACTCTTTCTTTTCCCTCTTTATCAGATGCCTTTTCATCCAGCAAAGTGTCCCATAGAAATTCAGAGCAATGCTGGCCAAGACAAGTGAAAGTATTTGTTTCCTGTATGCATCTACCACCCTATGTATACATGTTGCTCCTAGAGAAGCACAGAGCTTGGAGGTGCTGGGTTAGGCAGCCATTTTCCTTTTGCTCACAGAACTACTTTTGCTGTGATCTCCCAAATACTCTGAGCCAAATGGGCCTTTTGAGATGGATTTGGAAAAGGTGCTGTTTATGAACAGAAACATTTTTGGCCAGGGTAATTAATACCTGTGATCTTTTAGAGGGCTTTTTGTTTTGTTTTTCTTAAACAGGATGAAAGCTCCAACTCTCATTTTTCACATGGTTCAGCTACTGTTGCAGTTTAACCCCCGTCAGCAACTAAGCACCATGCAGCTGCTCGCTCACTCCCCCCCACCCAGTGGGACAGGAGAGAGAATCAGAAAAAAGTAAAACTCGTGGGTTGAGATAAGAACAGTTTAAGAGGACGGAAAGGAAGATAATAATAATAATAATAATAATAATAACAACAATAACAATAATGATGAATTGGAATATCCAAAACAAGTGATGTACAATGCAATTGCTCACCACTTGCTGACCAATGCCCAGTTAGTCCCCGAGCAGGGATCTGCCCCCTCAGCCAACTCCCCCCAGTTTATATACTGCGTATATGGAATACCCCTTTGGCCAGTTTGGGTCAGCTGTCCTGGCTGTGTCCCCTCCCAACTGCTTGTGCCCCTCCAGCCTTCTTGCTGGGTGGGCATGAGAAGCTGAAAAAACCTTGACTTAGTATAAACACTACTTAGCAACAACTAAAAACATCAGTGTGTTATCAGCATTATTCTCATACTAAATCCAAAACATAACACTATACCAGCTACTAGAAAGAAAATCAACTCTATCCCAGCTGAAACCAGGACAGCTACTTAATCCAGGCTTCTTTTTTTACCTCTTCTTGATCTAAGCATCTGTCTGGGTGCTTTGTTCATCTAGTATTTCTCAGGTTGAGAGATGGAGCCCCATTAGAGGCTCTTTCACTTCAGTGTGTAGAACTAGATGTTCATTGCATGGTGTCCATGCCCTCAGGATTTTGCAGGATGAAGTGCTGACTAACTGCTGAACTTCACCTGTCAGGTCAGGAAAGATACCCTGTAAGTTTACTCTGTGTTCTTTGCTTTCAGACAGCGCATTGGGCTTGGGCTGTAAGAGCTGCTGAATCAAAAGCTTCTGTGGTGTTTGGAGCTTCCAGGTTTCTCCTGCTTAGCTGGAGTGTGCATGTGACTGCAGGAGAGTAATAGATGTGCTGGTGCCCTGCTGCCCATCTGGACACAGCAGACAGCAATGCTCCCGTGAAGCCATAAATTACACTCCGTTTCTGATCCACATGAAAGTCTGAACTGTTGTTCTCCATGTGGTTTGGATCTAGCTTTTACTTCCCTGAACAGCGATTGTCTGACACCCATCTGCAAACACAGGCCTTATAGTTTTCCATGCAAAATCTGCCAGGCTGCTTTTTTGACCTATTTCTGGACATTTCTGTAGCACAATGCAAAATCCCTTATGTTTTCATGGACTTGTAAAGAACAAAATGTAATATTGTTCTATTCAGAACAGCTTTTAAATCCTCCAGGAAATACTTCAATGCAAAAAACCCCATGGATCATCAACTGATGTCGGTCACCTGAGAGGCAGAGATGAGCTGCAGCACAGAGGCTGGGCTCTGGGGGCATGGTTGGCCAAAAAACATTGAGCCCAAGGGGAAGGAAGCTCTGGTTTCTGGTCAATGTAGTATTGTTCCCATCACCGTGGGAACATAATAAATGGCTGTGTAAATACATATATTTTATAGCATTCAGAAGTGATGTATATGCTTATATCCTTCCCTTACATTATTGTTGATCTTTAACTACCATGTGCCCAGGCAGCAACAGGTGCTTTGTTCCTTTGTTTTAGCATGATGGATTCAAAATTGTTGGGCAAGACCTGAGTGGCCCTGGGGGACAGAATAACTCTCCTGCAGCCTTGGCTGGAGGCAAGAAAATGTGATAATGTGCGGAAAAGTATATGGCTGCTCTTCAGACCAGAGAGCATGCTGGGGTGGGGGCTGTCATTTTAGCATTGAGACTATCTTGCTGAAACCATGTTTGGTATTTGCAGCTCTCTCTACATCTGGTGGAACATTTGCATTAGTGAAAACCATTTACTGAAATAAAACATGGAAGGATTTAGCTCTTGCAAAGCTTGTCTTGTTAAGACCCACTTTTTGGTGGATGTGCCACTCATGGAATACCAGGGTTCCTAGTGTCAGTGTCAAGGGAGAGGTGTTAGTCTGACATCTGCCTGGGGAACATCCAAAGACAGAAACTTTGTCTTTCTGGTAGAAGACAGAGGAAAGAACCCAGGAGTTCTCAGTACAGTGTGTCTTGCTGCTAGATTGCAAGGTCAAGAGAATAGAATCATAGAATCACAGAATGGTATGGGTTGGAAGGGATCTTAAAGATCACATAGTTCCAACCCCCCTGCCATCGGCAGGGACACCTTCCACTAGACCAGGTTGCTCAAAGCCCCAGCCAACCTGGCCTTGAATACTTCCAGGGATGGGCCAGCTACAACTTCTCTGGGCAACCTGTTCCAGTGCCTCACCACCCTCACAGTAAAGACTTTTTTCCTAATATCTAACCTAAATCTACCTTCTTTCAGTTTAAAGCCTTCACGCCTCATCCTATCACTACGCTCCCTGTTAAAGAGTCTCTCTCCATCTTTCCTGTAGGCCTCCTTTAATTACTGGAAGGCCACAATAGTGTCTCCCCTGAGCCTTCTCTTCTCCAGGCTGAACAACCCCAGCTCTCTCAGCCTGTCCTCATAAGGGAGGTGCTCCAGCCCCCTGATCACCTTCGTGGCCTTCCTCTGGACCCACTCGAGCATGTCCATACACATTTGGTGTACTGTTCTAGGTTCCCCACTACATGTTCAATATTGGCTTTTGTTCCTGTAATATGCAAAAGAGCTGTGTAATTCCACCAGTCTGCATTCTCTAATAGTTAAAAGTATATCTCTACCCTTTTCTGAAATGGGTGGATGAATGGAGTGGGAAAGTTGTACACATGCTACATCCATGAGCAGAAAAAAAAAAAAGACTTATATAAAAGATTTTTCAGTAAAAAAAAGTAAGATCCAAAATTGAGGTCCCAGTCCTACCAGTCTTGCACATGGTTATTTATCAAGGGTGTTCACATTCTAGTGGTCACTATAAAGCCAAAGATCTGTAGCACATTAGATTATGCAAAGATATGACTCTTACAGGGTTAAGTTGCTCTAGTATCCTGTCCCAGTAACATCACAGCCCACTCACACTGCAGAAGCTGATGTGTTATGGGACAGATCTCCTTATGCAGATGTTCACATGAGCTCAGTACCCACAATTGTGCCAGATTTTTGAAAGAACCTTGATCCTATTTAGATAACAAAATCAATGGCCCTGATACAGTGAGAGTGTTAAATGTGAGAATGGATATTGAGCAGTTTTTGAGATAGGGGAATTATTTTAGCTGACAGGCTTAAAAATCTGGCTCCTAACAAAGGGAAATCAAGTTGAGAGTTTTGAAAGGCATCTAAATGACTATGACTGTCAGATGCCCAGTGCTCACTGGACTAAAATGTTTGAGAAGTGCACAGCTCTCTTGAACATCCTTAAATATGCCAGTTGAAGGCTGCAACCGGATTTCAGCAGCTGTTCTAATCTTTTCCACTGTGTGCTGGAAGCTCTGGGACCTGTGGATGGATGGAACAACACTGAAAATCTGTGATTACTATTGGTGATTACGTGATCTTTATTAGCTGTCCTATTTAAAAGAAGGGGCTGTCAGTGTGCTCCACATGATAGTCAGCATATGGGCAAGTCAGTATGTTGCATAAGACTTTATCTTCCTTAGAAACTATGGCAGGAGGCTCCCATGTTTTGTCTTTTAGGTACAATGTTTAGTTAAGATCCTGGTGTAGTCCTTAAGATGGGTATGAGTAAGAAAAGCCCATTTAAAAAGGTGGAGATAATCAAACTATGTGAACTGAGAGTCGGACAGTAGTGGTCATTTACTGACAGCATGCTATAAGCCAGGAAAAACAAAGTTTTTGGATGGGTCCAAAGGGGAAAAAAAGGATAGCTCTGGAGGGCAGACCGAGTGGTTATGGATTATTCTTATAACGCTTGTGAAATAGTCATTAAGAGCCTAGACAGGTAATGCAAATAACAGAAGGTGAGTGTGATACCTGAGGTGGTGTTTGGCATTGCCAGAAAGCATTCTGGGGGCACAAATCATGATATTCATTCCTGTTTGCAGCCAGCAAACACTGGGTATTGCTCATTTGTTTCTTTTCTACCTTGAAAGCAAAGTTTCCAGACTATGCAGTACCACATTTCCACTTCAAAGCAGCAGACATTTTCAGCCTGTGGAGCCTGGTTTCTGCAAGACTTCCACAAGCACAGTCCCAGTGCTCTGACAGGAACATTGTGCTTGCAGGCCTTTTGGGTTAAGATCTGAAAAAGTGCAATGGGACTATAAAATATTGAATTTAATTATGAGAGGGAAAAGGATAAGACAGAGAGAGAGATATTTAGTAAAATGGGTTGAGTCTTGCTTGTCTCCTTTTGAACATGAACACTCCTCCCCATACTGGGACAGTATGAGGAATGCCCTGATCAAATCCCAAGAAGTTACTGGGCACCTTTCACTGGCTGATGGATGTTTTTCACAATCTGATGGAGTTCAGCCTGTTGTCGTTATTTAAGTCCCAGGAATGCCCCTGCCCCTCTATCACCTCTCTCAGGAATACATACTAGATTAAGAAATGTGTTATGAACACCTTAACCTGCCAGTTTCCCAACCTTCAGTGATCCAAAGTCAACAGTAATAAGGAAGCAACATGCTCTTTGGCATTACTCTACTTTTCTCTCCATCTCAGCTGTAGTTTGAATCTGGGAGTATTAATATACTGCTTGCTAGCAATGGGTTGGGAATAGCTGCAGAACAGATTCGTGGCAGCTACTCCCTGCTCTGGGCCACAGAGATGCCCTGGGGATTTACTTGCATCATAGCAAATGCCCATAAGCATATTCAGAAGGAGAATGCAGACAGCACATTGCTCTTCCCACCTGGTTTTGTTGTTGTGGTTGTTTTCCAGTTCTCTCTCTAGGGCTTATGTGGTAATAAGCAGGTCAACATAATCACATTGTTATGAGAAAGAAATGTAGACATAATATTTTTATAAATTAATTAAGGGGGAGAGTTAATTGAAAATTTTATTTATTTTTAGGGAGTATTGACTTTGTATCTGGCCTTCTTACCAACGTAAATCCTTCAGTGGTACAGCTTTCCCCAGACAGCTGCCATTAAGAGAGATGCTTAAAAGTTGGGACAGCCTCAGACAATATCCCCTGAGAGTGGATTGCAATGTGCTGGGAAACCACCCTGTTCACCACAATAAATATAGAGAGCCAAAAGCATCTCTGACAGCCACAGCTGCTGTATTTTGGCCACAGTTAGGACATTCTATAAAAGGGCAATTATGGATACAGATAACCACTCTCATAAAAATCATAAATGCTGGATAGTATCCCAAGAGACTACCTACTTCAAAGAGCTCTAATCATAGAGATGCCGTAGTCTTTCTAGGAAGCCCGATTGCTTTACAGTGCTTCACTTTCTACATAATGTCTAATCTGAATACCTTAGGAGTCTGAAGCCATGATTTCATGCCTTATCCAGAAGTTTCACGAAGAACAGATTGTTTCTTCTCTCCTTTTAGCAGCCTGTGAAAAATGCTGCCATATAAAAATCGTAGAATCATACAACATTTTAGGTCGGAAGGGACCCCTGGGAATTATCTAATCCAACCTCCTGCTCAAAGCAGGGCTAACTTCCAAGTTAGTACAAGACCATGTCCAGTCAAGTTTTGAGTATTTCCAGGGACAAAGATACCACAGTGCCTCCAGGCTCCTGCTCCAGTCCCTAACCAGCCTCATATGACCCTGGATTGGTGCAACCTTTTCATAACAGAACGGCATTGTTGATTTATGATCAGCTGGTGACCTCCAGCAATCCCCAGGCCTTTTTCTGTAGGACAGCTGTATTTCTAATTGAATGGACTAATTCCCTGTCCTGTGTTTGGGTAGCTGATTATCTCTGCTTAAGTGCTGCATTTTGCATTTGATAGTATTGAATACCATCCCATTTATTTCTGATCCTATTTCCAGTTTGGCAAGACCATTTTGAATTACAAACCTTTAGCATACTAGCAGCCTTTCCTGGCATGTTGTCTGTACATTCCATGGTAATGCTCTCTTCTACTGAAAATATAATATTCTTTTTCCTTTTGTGGGTGGATGTATAGGTTCATTTGTATGCATCTCTCCCAGAGCGATGACAGAAGTGCAGAGAAAGAGTCAATCTGCATTGGATTTTGGTAATAATTGGACTTTGCAAAGATAAAACAGCAAACGAATTGATTCAAAATCCACTTAAAGGTGATTCCAGTGTGTTCAGCATATTTGAGAACAAGCATGAGACAAGTTAGCAGCAGAAACAATTTATCTGGGGCCTTTAGAGAGAGGAAGAATGTTTAAATTTATTTATTTAGGATTATTTAATTTTTTAAAATCATGGTTTGAAAGCTAGCTCTTGGTGGGAGCTCTGTGCACACAATGAGCGTGTTTGGCCTTGAGCACATGTATCTGGTTTTAGTTAAGCCAAGCTGGCCACACTCATTCCACCCTGCACATGATCTCATTCCATGCTGTCATGGTATCTGCACACCATCCAGCAATATATTAACAGCGTGAGTAACGTGTCTTATGTTGATTATTCTGTCACCAAGGGAGAAGTGTGTCTTGTCTGGTAGGAAACTCAGTTTGTTTTAAACAAAGCTCTATACTTATGCTGGAGAAAAGTCAAGAGCTGTGCCTTGTGTTAGGAGAAAGAATTGGGAATTGGGAAGGTGTGTGCTGGCCCTTGGGTCTTGGGTAAGGCCATTTTGGGACTCAGACCAGCTACAACCAGAGAAGATTGCAGCTCCTGCACTGACAAGCTCTCCTTACACTGCGGCAAGGCCATTTGCACTGCTGCCATCATGCTTCATCAGTTCATACTCTGTGACACTTGGGGCACCTCCAAATTCTATTAGTCCAGGAAGAAAAATGCTCCTAGTAGCTTTTATTTTGCATTTAATGAAATGACCGGGTTGGTGTTAGAAATGCAGTGTGCTGTGTGTCAGCCGAATGGAAGAAATGTCTCCAGGCTGCAGGGAGGAGAGGGAAGGCTTGAAAAACTTGTTCAGCTGCTCAGTGTTCATATTTGTTCTGTGTGCAGTGAACTAGCTGAAATCTGTGCCCCTGCTGGGCCTGTTTACAGTGTGTGTTACCCACAGGGCAAGTTTTCTGCTACGGTCATCTGTCAGATTGGAGGGGAAGGGCCATTGCTAGTGGCTGTCATTAGAGGCTGCATCATTCTCTTTGCATATTTACTGAGCTAAACTCCAGCCTCAGCTCCCATCTGTGTGATAACGGAGGTGCCTCTCTACAGCATCTCAAGTGTGAGACCCCCAAAGCCCTTTATAATGTAGAGGCTAATTCAACTTCAGATTGTGCCTGGGAGCAAAGCACTCCTCATTTGAAAAGGGGTAAAACTGAGGGACTGAAGGCTGAAGTTAATTGCTTCTCCCATACACAGTCCTCAGAACAGATTTCGATGCATACATGACGCCCCCTCCATCCCTGTGCTACACTTAAACTGGTCGGTCTTGTTCTACTAAAAAGGGCAGGAGAATCTGGCATTAGCTGCTGCTGTACTTTTTCTTTTTTTGCACAATCCACTGTTGGCACTTGGTTCCCAGGTTTGGTCCTCCTTGTCTTGGTAGCCTCCCTGCAAATAGAACTGAAGGACCTTTCTGGCGCACAGGGTTTTCCTGGCCTCCTACTGCTGCTTTTTCTCTGGAGAGTAGCCTCCGACTCATCGAGGACACTGCAGATCCAAACCCTCTGTGTCTCTTGACTCCTTATATGGTAACATGAAGAAGTCTTAGCATTTTATTTCTGATTTGGAGTTACCCTGGTTGTCTTCTCAGCTGGGGAACTAGAAACTTTAAAACCACAGGCAAACTAGTTCTTACCACCAAGAAACCATACCTTGGTTCATGCATGTGTATGCCACTGTCTCACCACTGTCTTACTGAAGACCAGGCTGCATTGTTAACAATTATATTCCCCCTACAAAACCTTTGCAGCAGCTAGAGTTTTAAGCATTCCCATTTTTTCCCCTTCTGGAAAGGGCTTTAAGATACTTGTTTTAACAGCAGAAGAAAGAGGCTGAGATGGAGGGAGCATGCCCAGCAGGCTGTGGGGCAGAGCTGGCTTTTCTGGCAGAGAGCACACTAACACAGAGGTGATGGTGGGCAGTGAGAGCAGGAGGTAATGGAGCTGGGGACACCTAGAAGGGGCTTGAAGGGGCTCTGTACTCTTGAGCCATCACATCCAGACATGCACAGAGTGGAGAAAACATTCCTGAATGGGGGCAGAGGTGTCCTTGTTCATCCCAGAGCCAAATGCATTTTGGTGACTTATCTCCACCTCTGACAGAAGCCATCCTACAAAAGAGGCAGAGCAGTGAGCAGACCTAAGTTTTCCTGATTGCCAAACCCTTGTGTTTGTCTCTAGGAAGTCCTTGAGTGACTTTGATGAATTTGTGAGAGCCTGGAATGATGCAGTTTTGCACTGGGTTAGTGAAGAGTGCTTTGACAAGGTGATATGTTCTTGTGCTGGAGTCCAGCCCACCCTACTGCAGGCTGTCCCATCTACTGGCTAGAAGCCCATCGCTGGATATAGTGCTGGGGGTGCATACGAGCATGAAACCGTAAGGAAAGTAACAGCACTTAATGACTTGAGACACATTTAAGGGCAGAAACAAAGCGTTATGATGGCTAAAGGAGCTCCAGCAAATTTCAGAGGCTGTGGGAGCTCAATGTCTCTTCAGGGCCAGCTGCTAGCATTTAAAAAGGCATATGAGGTTTTTTTTCCTTTATCTCTTCCCTAGATTTTATGCTGATGAGACACAACTCCTGACAAGCACTGAGAGCTGCACCCCTGCCACATATCCCCAGTGTGTCATCACCCCAATTTTTAAAAGTAACTGTAGGTTTCTTTTCTTTTGTCGCAGGTTCCACCATATTAGCTGAGCGGCTGGGACTGTCCACACCAAGCTCGCCCACATCGACACCCAATTCCCCCACCGTCCTCTGCAGCGGCGTCTCTGACCCCATATTGTCTACATGTGGCTCTGGCCCCCTCTGCAGCTCTATCAGTGGTAAGTGTGGTGGGATCCCCTGCTGCCTTGCCTTTGCCTCCCCCTGCCCGCTCCTGCACTGCTTCCCTTCACGGTCTCATACTTGTCTCCCAGAAGGACTCTAAAACCACAATGATCAACAGAGTCTCCTGACAGCTCCCTTGAGGGGGGAAGGGAGAGCCTCTGCAAAGGCTGTTTTCAGTCTGTTTTACGTGGAAGCTGCTTAGATGCCTAAACAGCAATATTTCTCCAACCCTTTTCATCATGATCGGTCCCAAGGGAGGAAGCAGGGTTTCTGTTATGTGCGTGGCCCTGTGATGCACAGCTCCTTCTGGAGAGCTTTGTGGCAGTGACATGTTGCATGCTAGCTTAGACTGGAGCTACGGATATTCCCCCCTTTCCCTCTCCACACACCTTCAGTACGCTCTGCAGAAAAAGGCAGTATTGATATTTCTAGTATGCCGATAAATTCCAGTGATATTTAGATAAATGTACATGCAGTAGTAAATGATAGGCTGTTCCGCAGCATTTTTTAAAACCCCCAGGCACCTGCATGATCCCAAGGCATTGATGGTGGGATATACAACTTACCAAATCCTTGTCATTGTTGTCCAAACCAAGGTTGTTTTTCACTGAAGGTACCTACCAGTCTCAAGTCTAGTAACTGGTGACAGCAAACATTCAGATTTTTAATGGGTTTTGAGGGAAAAAAATAGAAATTTTCTCATTATCTTGGTACCTCATCTGGCTTCATTGATGAGGCCTCATTACAGATGTGCTGTGAGCATTATTACTGCAGCCCATCACAGCTCTTGAAGCAATGACCCACTATGAGCTAGATGCTGTCCATGGGGGTACCACCCCCACCCCTGTCCTGAAGAATCCACACGGGGTGATCTGTAGCTAGACATTGTGGTCTCACATCCCTGGATCAGCCCTAGAGATGAAGCACTGCTTGTCTTGGGAGCTGCTGCCACCATGTGCCACCCAGTCTCCCTTCTCAAAGCAGTTGGCTTGATCTGCCCCTCCTGGTTTTTCCTCCCTTGTTAATGTTTAGACAGTAGTTTGAAAACGTGAAACTGCTCTTTGTCCCTGCTGCGTGGGAACAGCTTTCTCTTGGTTTGCTCTGTGTGGGCAGCAGCTTCCAGTAGTTGCTGCTTTTCTGCTGTCCTAAGCCTTGGCATGTGAACCAGGGCTCAGCGAGTGGGACAGTAGGTCACAGGAAGGCCCTCTGATCCTGGAGCATCCATTTCTGCTAGGGCATGGTTCCTCCCTCTGTAGCTAGCTTCAGGGCAGAAATTACCTGGGATGTCAGGAAGCGTTTTAAGCGGCATGGTGACCCTGTTCTTTGTGTTTCAGGGACAGCTCCCAACTCTCCAATCAGCTTGCCTGAGTCACCCATCTCCCCGTCTGTCTCAGGGCCCTGGGGAGACGAATGCACCATCTGCTACGAGAACATGGTAGACACGGTCATTTACTCCTGTGGACACATGTGTCTCTGCTATTCGTGTGGGCTGAAGCTCAAGAAGATGGCCAACGCTTGCTGCCCCATTTGCAGACGGGCCATCAAAGATATCATCAAAACATACCGCAGCACTTAGAGCAGCAGATGCTGTGGTGGGGACTGGGCAGGTGGGGAGGAGGCTGTGAAACCATGGAGGTCTTGGCCTCTATTCATCATCCAGGAGATTCAAAAACCATCACCACCCACCACCCTGATCTCCTCTTCCATGGACAACAGATGAGATGAGCTTAGATGCTGCTCTTCTACCCTCCAAGCAAGCCCTGGGGCTGAACTCCAGTGTGTCAGGGAAGTTACGATGGACTAATCTCCCTTGTGGATTTTAAACTTTATCTCAAAAAAACCCAGCTGGTGCGATCATCCCTTTTCTACACCATGCACAGCGGAGGGGAGTCTCCAACGTTTAGCAGGGGCAGCAAGTGGTAAAAGGTTCAGTGCTACACATCTCCTTCCAGAGACACCCCACGTGCAGAGGACAGCTTAGCAGAAGAGGAGAAACAAGCAACATGTTTCCATGTACAACCAGCCTGACTGTGGGAAGCCCCTTAGAAAGGACAGAGCAAGGCAAGCTTTGACCCAGCGAGGGAGGTGCAGTGAGCACATTCACAGCGGAAAGGCCAGGGCCAGTGCAGAAAAGGACCCAGGATTTGCAAAGCAACACCTGCCCCACGTCCGCAGGCAGAAGAGCGGCCCCGTGGCTGTCCTCCACTCCTCCCTCGCTGTTCCCTGGCAGAGGCATTCATGGCGAGTTTGGCAGCCAACAGTGGCACTGGCCTTGCCCCCCTCAGTGGCATCCAGCCGTCTCCTGTTGCCATCCCGTTGCATGACGAGCGGCTCTCAAACCCCACCGTTACCAATTTGCGTGTGGTCTCCACGCAGCACAAGGGATTCAGCAGCATCTCTGCCCCCACTGGCCTGTAGGAGAGGGAGATGCGTCTCCCTCACCTTTCCTCCCCCTACCATCCAGACAGCACTTGTGAGGAAAAAATAAAAGAAAAAAAAGAAACAAAACCCCCAACCCCAGTGGGGAAGAATGTATAAACCCACACGTCTGCGGGTTTCATTTACTGGTAACTTTATCACTGTGCTTTAAGACAAAACCAGCCAGGTGGTACTGAGCCCTTCACAGCCAGCCCGCCGGCAGGACGTGGCTGTCCTTACATGTTAGGAAGAAAGGAAAGAAAAAAAAAATAGCTTGAGGGGTTTAGTTTGCTTTGGTTTATTTAAATAAATCCCCTTCCCTCCAGCCCCAGTTGGGAACCCTGCTGTCCCCATGGTGGGTGCCTGCAATGGCCGCCCCTGTGGTTGCCATGACAACCGCCACTCCGCCATGGCCCCTGGCCTGTCCAGGGCTGCCGGCCCCTGGGCCCAGGCATGGTGGCTCCGCAGCAGCAGGAGCTGTCGGTCTGCCCCTCCAGCCTGCTGCCTTTCAGGGCTGGGCGGGAGGTAGAGATGGTGCCTGGTGATCGGGCTGGAGTGCAGCAGCAGTGGCATTCACCCTGCCATGTTGCCCACCAGGCCAGGCTGGGGAAGGCCATGAAGTCGCACCCCTCCTGCCGAGCCTTTTCCTGCACCCCAGCATATGGCCGCTGATAGGACGCAGGGGAACAGCATGGCGTAAGGATAAAGGCATTTAATGTACACAGCCGCTCGCTGCAGGGGTTATCGTACCCCCCTAGGCGGCAGGTGGGTGAAGAAGCACTTGCAGAGGCTGCTCCCAAGAGCACCTGGAAAACATGTCCTCGCCCTGTCCTCTCGAGGAAATGAAAAAAAGAGGCTACTAGTTGGAGACCGCATTGTAGAGCCTTTCTCTAAAGGCACCACCATCACTGCAGCCTACCACGGGGGTCTGCGGCTACCCCCGGCCCGCCCCGGTGGGCAGTACTAACTTGAACTCTGATATTCTGGTTACAGGGATTTACGTTGTTTCTTTGCATACCTCTCACGCATACCCCTAACCCAGCCCTGCCCTGCACTCCAGGCTGGCTGTTGAAAGCCCCGGAGCATCATGGCTCCTGTGCCCAGACATCCTCACCGCAGAGTGGGAGGAGGCCGGGTTGGCACGAGTCTGGGGGAAGTCACAGCAGCCATGCCAGAAGCATGGCTGGTCCGCAGGCATGCAGCCAGCCTCCAGCTTGCCTGAGGACAGAGCCGGGACCGGCAGACGCAGGGAGCCTGTTTCAGTAGTTACACAAACTCCAGTGCAAAGAACTCCAAGGGGTAGGATGGTGTCAGTAAAATAGTGGATGTGGGGAAACGTGCAATAAGCAGCCTCCCGAGCCTTCACCACACCAGTGGGACCGGTTCCCCTCCATGCAGGGCAAGCCAAGGGGTACATTTTATTTTTCAAGAAATTCCATCCATGGGTACCAGTGCAGTGGTGTGAATTCCCTCTTCACCTTTTAAATTCAGAGTGTTTTAATATATAACTGTGTTTGTTTTACTGTGGACCAAACTCTAAGAGTTAGCAGAAGCTGAAAGCTCCCCCAGCAACCGAGCTCAAAAATTGGGGTTAAGTCCTGCTCCTGGCATCAGCTGGCCTCCAGCTGTGAACAGGGAGGAAGAGAGCAAGGGTCTCTCCAGGGAGAAAAAAAAAAAAAACAACCAGCAAAAGCAGTAACAGTAACAACAATCCTAACCTTTTGTTTTGTTTGGTGTAGGTTCCCACGTACCTCCGTGTTCTTGTGTCATTTGCATTTCATTGCTTTACTTTAAGATGTTTTGTGTTCTGTTTAAAGAGAAGAATAACTCATTGTGAAAAAATTGGATAACTGTGATTGTGAATAAAGTTAATTTAGCTATCCTGCAGCAGCATGGGCAACTGAGTATTTACCACTTCCACAAGCACGGCAAAACATGATGGGCATTGCAGTGGCAAGAGGCTGAGGTAAGAGCAACAGTGGCATGAGTGCCTCTTCCTTGGGGGGAGCTGGGTGGAGAGAGCTCAGGCTTTCCTTCAGTGCTTGAGGATGAGGGGGTGTTGAGAGCTGGATAATGAATAGCCCCCTGATGGACCCCATACACATGTAAGGAATAAAGGAAGCCACAAAAGTAAAAGAAAGGGCTAACCACATTCCTGCAAACTTAAGCCCCATGCTCCTGAGCCTCTTTACACCCTCCCAAGAGAGAAGCCACAGCTTCTTTACTCTCATTGCTTTGTTTGCACCATCTCTCCTGAGTGCCTGTAACAGCATAAAAAGCCATCCGCCAGCACAAGAAAGAGAAAACGTGCTGCGAGGAAACCCAGGACCATGCTGCTCATCCTGGTAGGGGCCAGGTAAGGTGGCTGCAGAGGAGGCAGAGCAGTAACAAAATAGCCTGCTATCCCCACCCCAGCTCTGCAGAGATATGACAGTCCAACACCTGACAGGAGTATCCCAGCCCTGAACTGAGCAACATGTTGACAAGGCTCACTGACAAGCCGTGGTCTGGCCAAGGGAGATGCTGAGGCAAGATGCAGATGCTTCCTCAGCATGTAGCAAGGGACACAGGGACCCAAAGGGGCTTTGGATTCTCCAGAGTGATGCCAATTCCCCCAAAACCCAATAGCTCTTCTGCTGCAGCGATCTGTTCAGGAGCACACCTACAACACAGCTGTGTGAGATTTCCTCCTCATCTTTTTGTTTAGCTATTCAGCAAATGAGAGACCGGGTGGATCACTGTCTCTTATCTCAGGACATATTTGAGTTGGCATCTTCTCCCTCAGTGTGGGTGGTCCATCTGCTAAGGGACAGGGACATCCCAGAAGAAGTGTCCTCGGCCTCTCCAGCTGAAGCTATTCCACTCTAACATCTCCCCAGTGGCTTAACACTTTCCAGGCTGGGTAAAGCAAAACCACTTCTATAACCCAGTTTTCTCCAACACAACCCTGAGGAGCTCTTAGCTGTTGGGACAAGGCAAGTCTGCACACACCTGTGCAGGACTCCAAGAGCAGTGCCCAACTCCTTCCCCAGGGACAGGAGGACCTTTAGCAGGCCTGGAAAGCCCTCTGTGGCCACAGGCCAGCCATGGGAAGCCTCCCTGTCTCCTCAGGAGCAAGGGATAGAGCTGCTCAACATAGACTGCTCCTAAAACTGGGGATGCTGACCTGCCAGACAGCCGCTTCCAGATGTGCTAAGCCCAAGCACTGCCACATATTAGGACAAGTGAAGTGCTAACGCTCTGGGCCAAACTCAGATTATCCCCTCCCCTGGCATCAGCAAGAGGGACCAGGGCAGGTACCCCTGTGCGTCCCCGCTGACAGCCCCAGCCCGTTCACTCCCTCCTGCAGCTGCCATGTGCAATAGCCCCAGTGAGCTCTGCATCCTCATCCGCTAAGTACTGCTGGAGTCACCCTGCCCTGAGCTGCCTCCCCAGGCCATTGCCATCATCAGGTCACCAAATCCAAACCAGATCTGCAATCTCAGCATCTCTCCCAAGCTATTCTCCACCAAGACCAACCATGGCTCAGCACAGACCTTCCCCAGCGACAAGGCATCCCACCGCCGCAGCCCTCCGGCTGCTTCAGGCAGGACCATCCCCCGAATTTCCCCGGCCGGGCCGGGGGCGAGGAGGACTTGGAGGAAGGAGGGAAGGAGGATGCTCCGAAAGTGGTCCAGGAGGGGCAGAGCTGGTCCAGCATCGCCACCTGGTGCTCTACACCCAGCACGGCACACAGCCTCTTCCCCCCGCCCCGCTTCTCCTAAGGTTCACTTTACTCCTTTACAAACGCTACAAATACACACAAGGAGGACCAGAAATATTTAGTCTGAGTGCAGCGCAGCTCTCTGAGAAAAATGAGGAATGAAGGGAGCAATTAAAAGTGGGTTACAATATACAAGGGGATACATTATATGGTGATTGCAGCAGTCCAGAAAAACCCTTTCAACCTTAAGCTGGCTGCCTCACTCTTACTCTGTGTGTAGAGAAGGCACAGTTCCCAGGCACACTTGTCAATAAGTTTGTGTCTTAAAATGCCCAGGACTGTGTGCTGTCTCAGATCTAATTCCTGGCATCCTTCAGACAGCTGGGGTGCCCAAACATGACTGCTCCTGCACCATCTACCTACGTGCCAGCATGGGGGAACATCTCATGGGTGCTGCTAGCCAACGCTGTACCTCCGATGAGAGCTGGCTCACCTCAGGGCCTGGGTGAGACTCATTTCTTCACAGGATGTTTGTGAAGTGCTACAGCACATGGTGAAGGCATAGCCCCATGCTCAAATGTGGGATGCATTCATGCAAGGTCATTCTCTGCTGCAGGAACAAAAAGTCGGGGAGGGCCAACACCACTCTGCAGTCCTGCTTTCCAAGGTGGCAGCCAGGCAGTAGGCATGACCCCTTTTACCTCCAGATTTGCAAACTGCTAACCGACAATGAGGAAGTGGACAACACTTTGTAGAGGGGTCCTATAGCCAAGTTGGGAACTGAAGTGCTAGAAAACAACTTGTTTGCTATTGCATCCCCTATTACAGTCCGCTCCCCCATTATATTCCCTAATCTACTCCCTTCTGCATCCCCAAGAGATGTCCCGAATAAGGAGGGGGGGAACATTAGGAGAAACTTCAGTTTTATCTGTCTGCTGCTTCACGCAGCAACTTCTACTTGTTGAGCTATCTGGGGCCTCTAACCTTCAAAGCCGGGTAAGAGAAGTCAGTAGGGCCTAGCAACCTTACAGGATCAGATCATAATATCCTGTGTTCAAGCACTGCCTGCTCTGCAGCCTGCACGGAGGGGTGTTAAGGGCTCATCCCAGCTTGCAGAACAACCCTTTTATCACAGAACCAAAGGGCCACTCATGTAAAAGGATGCTTTTCTTCTTATTTTGGATTTGATGCCACATCCCTCTCCAAAAAACATCCCGACAGAGTATTTTAAACCTTAAAACCTTGCTCAGCACAGACTTCACATTTGAGGGAAGAGGTGAGCAGTCCATAAAATTTTGTTGATTAGTAAAGAGACAAAAATACAGCATACAATAACAACTCAGGGCTAGGGGACAAGAGAAGCTCCTTTATCCATTTAAGCCTAAGCTGAAATTTGCAATTGCATGTACAAATAAGTTGTAAGTTTTTCTGGGAAGGCTAAATTCAGTGGTTTGACAAACACAAGTGGAATTAAAACAGTACTGAAAAATTGAAAAAAAAAAACCAAAATAACCAACTGGATCACAATTAAAAAGGTCAAAAATTTATTTTTTCATTAGGGCATAAGAGGCAATGTAAACAAAATACCAACAAACAAACAAAAAAAATCACAAGTCAATTCTTACAGTCTGCAAGCATTTGAAGATAGAGTACCCTTTTCCCACCTCCCCCCAGAACACTGCAAGCCTGCTCAAATGTTAACAAGCAACAATTCTGGGCCTTGAAGGTCCAGTGAGTTTTGCTATGTCCCAAGCCGGGACTAAATTTCTCATGTAAGAAGGACACTGCATCTGTTTTATCAAACACTTAAAAAAAAAAAGTCCAACAAAATATAAATATTACAAAGATCAGATTTAGCACCACCTTTGGTCCAAGCAATCAATGAACTGGGAGATGACAGGTACAGTCTCTTTAGCAAGTCCTTTCTGCCTGAGTCTTTGAAAACATTAGAGGTTCACATTGCAAGAATTTGTAATAACTCTGAGAAAACAGCCCTCAAACTCTGGCAGTCCCTCACAACCTCCCCAGGTCTTGCACACATGGAGAGCAGAGCATCATCGCTGTGCAGCAGTGCACAGTGCCAGAGAACATCACTCAAAGAGCTTGGCAGAGCTGAGCTCAGCCCTGTGGGACACAGCAAACACCGTGCCAAGGGTCTGGTCCTGCTTTGGCCAGGCAGAGCTCTGCCTTCGGGCAGGGCTGAAGAACAGGAAGGGCAGTGACAGTGTGCTTCCTGAATTTCCCTTTCCACTATCATTTGCCACCCTCCAAAACCTGGCAGACTGCAGCGCCTGCATGCTGTCAGGGTGTGTGATGGGAGATGCCTGGAAGGACCTGAAGTTGCCTAAATGAAAGTTATTTCAGCATATCTGGAACATGCAAAACAGGAGCTATTTTATCAAGCGTATGTTACTCCAGGCCCTTTTTAGGCTCATCTTTTCCAATATACACATGCCCTTCACAGATGCATGGCTGTGAAGTTTTGCAGAGAAGTGTCAGCACCCAGTTGCTGTGCCACAGCACTAGTGTGGGCCAGGATACAGTCACAAAGATCTGTGACAATCCTAGGATAAAAATGAAGTTCATAAAGCACCTGGCAATATTTTACATTTATTGCAACTCCCTCCTCTACAAGTGTCCAGAACTCAGTTTGTCTTGTCTTTTCCTCCACGAGTTTTTGAGTAGTCTTAATTAACCACTATTAAATGCTGTTCAATTCCAAGATAACACCAGATCTAATAAACGCCTAAAGAGAAATGCTGAGATCTACTTTTAGGCACAGCAATCTGAAGTTTTTGCTCTGCATCTTCACATGCACAATTGCCCAAGACCATTTGTGCTTCTCATTCCCTGTTGAGAGACCTATGCAGAGTTTTCACCTTTACAGGTGCAGACATTATTAAAATCCCCCAAACAAATGTTTGGTTTTACTTCACTGCTTTAGAATGTGCTGCTCTAGGGAAAACCCCCAAACTTCAGTTGCTTTACACTGTTTTGCACTTCTCCGAGCAAGCACTTGGGCACGGCATGTGGCCGTTTGGCAGTCACAGAGAAGAGGGCAGCCCCTCATGTGCTGCCCCTGTCCCATCCAGGGCAGCAAAACCCTGACCCAGTCACCCACGCCTGTGACATGAGCAGACACAGGCTGATCTGGTGATATTCAACCCTGCATTTACTGCACTTGGCCTATGACATAACCATGAGGACAGCTCTGAAACCAGTTCTGGACTGGGCACTAAAGTCTGCAAGTCTGGATTGGGGGAAGATAATGCTTTGCGCAACTGTTTCCCACCACCACTGTTGCATCCAGAGCAAACGAAAACATTGTGCTATGATAATTTCATTAATTCTCACTGGGACAGAGACGCACTTCTATTGTCCCAGTCACAGAACCAGGTCCCACAGTACTGTAAGTATCAGCTAAATCATCACAGGTCCCCAGCTGTTCTGTGCTAAAACTTGAGGGACATTTCTACAGTGTCACTTGGTAAAAAGGAGAGCTGTGTTTTCCCCACTGATAATGCATCTTGTGTGTTGGCCCATAGAGGAATTACTCATCTTTGTTAACTAGTACTCTATACTGCATCAAATCTACCTTGTTTACCTGCAGACTCAAGGGCCATTCACAAAAAGGTCTTCTGTTTTATGCCAGTTCAGATTGAGGCATCTGACCCCTCATTAACAATAACTCTTGCCATCAATAGCAAAAGATACTGTTAAGTGCAAAAAATGCCATTTTTCTGGGTTTCAGTTTTACTGGGGTGACTGAGAAAGGCAAAATTTTCTTTCATGCACATTATTTCCTTTCCTAGGAAAGCATCTCAGAGACCCAAGCACATCTGGACCCTTGCAGGAGCTGTTCACTGTACAAACAGTTTTATCTAACTGGTCATCATCTCAAGTTCATTAAACAAAAAATTGGGCAATGCATGAAGCTGCAGTTATTATTTCTGTCTCTAGCTCACATTTGCTATAGGTACATTAAGGAGTGATGCCATGAATGTCAAAATACCTGTCAGCTCTGAAAGAATTAATACTTGGCCAAAAGCTCCAGCATCTGCACAATGAACAATATTCACTCCACTATCTTCAGTGGAGCTGTATCAGAGGCCACAAGAAAATATGGTCCAAAGCTGTTACCATGAAAAAGGGTTTCCCCAGACTCATTTTCTTCCTCTCTTGGCTTACCTTGCAACCCAAACCAAACTGAATGGACTCCTGCCCATAAACTCTCTTAAACAGAAAAAAAAAAAAAAAAAAAAAAAAAAAAGCTCTCCTATTCCTTCTGCAACAGAAACCACACCAACTTCTAGACCTTTTCCCAAGCTTAACAGACAGAATGGTTCCCATGTTAAAAAGAAAACAAACAAACAAAAAAAGACAAAAAAAGTGTCACCAACTTGACCACACACACTAAGACCAGCCACACATTTCTCTATCTCTGGTCACCGACATACTCTCCCAAGCTCCCATCAGGTACATTCCCACCACCTAACCACCAGAAAACGGAGCGCTACACCAACACAGAAATGACAACTGCATCTAATATTCAAGGTCACATTAAGAACATCAGCCACCCAGGAAACCCACTGCAAAATCTCACTTAGACCGGGCCTAGATTGATTTTATTTTTTTTTTCCAAATACAAATTTGGGACAGGAAAACCCAGTTTCCAGTCCAGACACGTGCAGTTGCTCTGCTACTGGAGGGGAGCACAACTGCTCAAAAAGATTTCAGCCTTCATTCGACAACAGGTTTAGGCTCCCAATAATTGACTACCTATCATTTCCAGAGACAATTTTGGCTAATTAACAGCTCTGGAAACAGCTAGAGATGTACACGTCCAGCTGAGCTGCTTTCAACGCCCACCTTGAGTTATCTGCATCCAAACTTCAGCCTAAGCAGCAATCAATCAAACTGCTGGCAAGACTTCTCCTGACATGGAATTTGATATTGAGTCTTAACTGAGGAGGCTCATCTGCTTGCTTCTCCCCAAACATTGCAAGCAGAGTAACGAGTGCTGCTGTCTGCAATTAAATCTGCAATAAAGGAATGGCACTGATGTAATGTGAAGTTAGCCAGACAGCAGAAATGCACCTACTCTGTACATTATTGACCCCACAATTCTCAGTTTGGACCCTCAGTACAAAAAAGTCATTGTAACGCTACACACACTTTGCTTTTGCAGTACTCTAGGTTTGAACTCATCATGAGTAATGAGCAAGACTTTTCAGCAAGCCTATTCAGCATGCTGCAGAAAAATTCCTCCTAGAGACTGGAAACAATTATAACTCCCCCCTCTGCAACCCAAGACAGGAAATAGTTAAGTCAGCTATTCACCAAAATATTTCATTTTTTAAACCGTTTATTTTTAATTCCTTTTTTATTTGTTCCAGTTTACTAATTGTTACAGGCTAAGTTCCAGTGACTGCACTATTCTCTTCTGTCCTGCTTCTAGGGGATGGAAACAAACGGCATCTGGATGCTCAGGGAGACCCAGAGTCAGAACAGAATTTGATGCCCCCCCAGTCCAAACCCCAAGGGTGATGATGGGATTTTGTTTATTACTGCTTCCCTGGTGACCCAGAAGCAGTTAAAGAACAAGCTCTCAAACCATAAAAGAACTGTCTGCACAGAGAAAGCTGCCATGTTGCTTAAATTTCAGACATCAGAGTCACTAACACAGCTTTGAAGGGGAATATCTGGAGAAGCCTGAAATATTTGTTTTAATACTAAATGTTATATTTTAAAAATTCTCCCTACAGTGCCAAGTGATTCTCCCTCCCCTCTGTTTTTCTCCTCCACCAAGCAGGGACCAAGAAAGACAGGTACCATTGTAATCAAATAACCCTGAGCATCAGGGAAAAATCACTAAGCCCGACACTTTCCCTGAAGTGCCGCTAGCACAGGGTTGTTTCACAGAGGGCTGACGCAGGCAGACCTGGAACAGCCACTCTTGCCTGCTCCCTCAGCCGAACCTCAGTGTATGCAGACTCCCAGACACACAAATTGCCTCAGCTACAACAAACACAGAACCCATGTTTTTCTTCCTTTGGTGGATCATTGGCTTCAGGATACAGATTGTCATAGTGTATCATGGAATGAAAAAACTCAACTTTTCTCAATAATAAAAAAACCTAACACAGAGCAGTGATGTATTAAAACCATCTATACAGAGAAAGCACCTGCAGTGTCAGACCCAATAATTTATGGCCTTATTAGAAACATCTTTTCCCTCATATCTTATCTATCTCTCCCCTGCCAATATAGTGCCTCATTTCTTTCCAAATTATCAACATAATTCCCATTATTTTGATTCAGTAACAAACAGGAATCTCAACTCAGGACAGTAGTGGCTTATGCTGACAAGAACAGGTCTGTAAAACGCCAGTGTGAAGCTTTAAACCAAATTTATTTATTAAAAAAAAAACAAACACAAAACAAAAAAAATTGCACTCTCCAACTAGAATCAATGCTACCTTGATGCAAGAACAAATGAAGAACATTGTTGATGGGACCAGCCCAGCCCTGATATTATAAAATGGGAGAAACTAATTTGTTCTGCCTACACCAGTCAGGTCCGCACGCGGTGCGGCACAGCTTTTGCTCCAGGAATCGCTGCAGAGCCCTAGCCCTGATATGAGGGCATCCAAGAAAAAAGATCCCCTCGTTCCACCCTTGGCAATGCATGCACACCCCACAAAACTGATACACCAAACTAGAGTTATGGGTGACTTTTTACAGACGTCTGTGCTTTGCTCCAAGGTGGGTCTAAGGAGGGAGGAAAAGCAGCAACAGCAATCTACATCCCAACCCAAAGTCAACTGACTGTGGGGGCTTCTGATCCAGCCCTACATACAGTACTTTATTTGAAAATTACAGACACACACAACAGACATGACTACTGAGCAGCACAGAGGGAGAGAAAGAGAAATACAAACACTGGGCAGAGCTAGCAGAGGCCATCAAACAGTTCAAGTGTGCAGACACATTCCCCACGCATCGCCACATTGGTGGTCCCTGCTTCCACCAAGCAACTAGAAGCAAATGAAAATAAAATAACTTACACAAACATTTGCTCTTAGACCATCATATTGGTCCTGTTGGCAGCTATCAAACACTGCATTTATACACAGCACTTTGCTACGAGACTAAGTAGCATCTGAAGTTGCCAGAGAAGGAGCTGCTGGTGATGGGAAGCCACCAGCAAATAGCAGCAAAGCTCCAGTTGTTTTTAAAAAGCTGTGAGACCTGCAGAGAAGTGGATCATGGCATGGCAGCACTGAGGCTCAGCAGTCCTGTGCACCCTTTGGAGGTGTAGGAACCGAGTGCACGGTGCTTGCTTTTGCTGAGAATGGTCCACACTGAGCGCCCACAAAGCACTTTGCTCCACTGCAGGTCTTCTGTCAGTGTAACTCTACTGATGCTCATGGACTTCTTGCCAGTTTAGACAAGAGCATGTGAAAGAATTAAGTTGGCTCCTCAAAACCAGATTCATTTGTAAAGTATTAGAGGTTTTCCAAAATCATGTAATTGATACTATTGCAGTACAGCTGCAGAATTCAGTTGTTCTGTTTGAATGCAAAGGTCTCTGGTAATATTAAGGCTTTCTGACAAACTTAAGAACAGCAGGACAAAAACTTAAGCAGAAAGCTGAGGTACACCCCCTCTCCAGGGACATGAACTAGAGCCACAGGAGATGTACTTCCCAGAGCTCAGAGAATCAAATGCTCTGGCTTTCACATTTCTCTTGCATCTTACGAAAACAGTCCAGTTTTTCAAAGGTAGTAGATTTTGCTGCTACCTGGAAGGTCACATTATTTTGGACAGATGGAAGTTCTCCTTCCATTCAAATAGAATCTGAGACAAAACTTCTTTGAAGAGCAAAGTTTCTGCCCAACTTCATTTTGGACCTGAGAGATCAACCTTTGCAAGCCAAGAAATATGAAATCAATACCCAAATCAGCTGTGAAATTCTGCAAGTGAGAACTAACCCAGATAAAATGGGGACTTTTTTTCTTAGGTTAACGATAAGGAAAGAAAAGAAATAAGGACCTGTGAAAATGTTCCCATAGCTCTCGCAATAAATACAAGTAACAATACAGTATCAAAACTTGGGACTGCACCAGCAGAATTATCTTCCTTTCTGAAGTTATCATTGATTCTGAAGCGTAACAGAGGACGTAACCAGCAGAGACATACCAGAAGACAGTATCATGCATAGATGACATACAGAGTGTTTCAAGCATAGCTCAGAAGTCCTATACATAATCCTGGCAACATGCTGCATAATCCTTATACTTTCAGTAACAGGTGATGCTTTTTTATGAAAAGCAGCCATTCCCACCCCAAACTACCCCAGCTATCAGTCCCTACCTACCCAAGGGTCCTATTTTCATCCAGCTGCCCCCTCCCCTGCATTCCCCCTTCCCCTAAGAGTGCATGAATAAAGAATTGCAAACATTTCACACTGCACGTTCCACTCCAAGTCCTGGATGAGGGGCCTGTTTATTCTATGAATATTGCACTTATCCACTCATTGGATTTGTTTTTTCTCAAGAATGCAGAGTATTTGGGAAAAAATAGAAAAAAATAGTAGGATACAACACAGGAAAATATGAGTTATTAACAAGCTAGCTATGAAGATCTAAAATTAAATAGTACTAGTTCTATTCTGTTAATACTAGTAATATGAAAATAATGAATGCTTTATCAAATTCCCTTGTTTTTCATATAAGATAAAAGCAGTAACTTTCTTTTTAACTGAGGAAAGCAATGAATATATATTACAATAAAATACGATTCATTAAGATCTGAAAGTGATGAAAACAATTATATAATGCCTTCGTCAAACTTTATAGCATCATAACGGAAGGAGTTTTTGGGGTATGTATCCACAAGGGCCAAATCAATTTTTTGGCTATACCCGTGCAGACATGAAATTCCTTTTTCAAGAGTCTAACTGTGAGCTAATTTCAATCCTTCATTATTGTCTGTTTGCTATTTTTGTACACCTCGATTTAAAAACTTCCTGTTTAGACACATCAGTTAAGTATCCCGACACACACCCATCGCATCTTTTATCTTGAAAAGTTTGGCTTGAAAAGGACTGGTAGGTATGACTACACCCACCCACTGCAAGGCGTGAGAGCTAAAACAATTAACAGGAATTGCCTCCCACGGGGAAGGGCTGCTAACAAAAACGTATTACTCTTGCTCTTATGAGAAAGTGTTTTGAAAGGGGAGACAAGGGAAACCAGCAATTAAAATTTTCAGGCATTATATAAACCTCAATAACGAACTCAGAAGTGCTCATTATTATTAAAGTTGCAGTATACAGTAAGACACAATTTTCACATTCTTAAATTTTGTTCTCTGGCATTGGAGTTAGGATTTTCTGCTGGTCCAAATTCAAGACTTTTTGGAAAGCACGGACAGCGGGTGAGAGCAATGCGATGACAGCAGCCGCCTCTCCCCCCGGAGGAGGGCCCCCTTCAGCTGCAAATGGCTTTGCCCAAGCCTTGCAGAGCTCTTCCTCTTAATCTCGTTCAAGAATAAACCAGAAAAAGAGAAATTTAAACAGTACTATTGATTTCTGCATTGAGTGTTCACTGAGGTGTACGTTACATTTAAGTATTGCTCTTGATCCAGTGTCAGTTCTGACAAATTTAGTAAATAAAGCTTAAGGCAACATTAACATTTTAGAAAAGAGCTAAAACACTTCTAGCACTACACTGTCCTCTGAGGCACCCTGCCAGGTTTTCCTGCCCTGCAGTCAGCTTTTCTGATTTAGCTTAAGGCCTTTCGCTCTGTTTCACGGCTAACAGTGGAAAGGGCTTGCTACTTCAGGTATCAGTGGAGCTGACCAAAACTAGCTGCTCGCCAATGGAAAAAGTACTTCTTTTCCCAGTATCTCTCAGTTGAAAGAATCAAAAAAGAGATCAGTGAGAGATGCTGTGACAATGGTAAGATGGGAGGGGGTAAAACTGCATTGGGGGGGTATTTGCTTTAAAACTGCCCTTTTAAACACAAGCAGTTAAAACAGCCACCAAATAAAGGGAAGCCCAAATCAAAGCTTTCCCACCAGGCAGGAAGCCCAGCGTCCCAGGCGGTGGCCCACATTAATTTCTAGCATCAAGTAGGTCATTTGCACGCCATCCTTTCTGCTGGTGCAGGTAGGGGCAGAGGGAAGAGCGAGGCCATGAGCCTGGCTTTGCAGCCAAGCTATGGGCTCTAGCCTCTCCTCAGAGGGCCATGAAGCCTTCAAGATGGGATAAAGGAGCAGTTGAGCCATGAGACACTGGGCTGCTGCTTGAGAAAACCCTGGAAGTGCTGCAGGCACCTTCACTCTGTGTCATCTCCTGCACCGCTTAGAGCTTGGCAAACCATCTCCCTGCAAAAACCAGAGCTGGAGAAGTGAGCCAGCAAGGTGGAAAGGGAGCTGTGGGACAGACTGACGTCTGTTACAGAGCTGGTCCGTGTTTCACAGGCAGATTCTGAAGCCCTCACACGAGCTGGAGCCTTGCAGCGAGCCCTCATCCACCGGGGACCAGCCTCGTGCAAGGCACACGGCAGCCAGGTGCCACAATTGTCTGCCAAAAATAGCTTTGCCACCCCAAACCCTGCAAGGACTCCTGCAGTTCAGAGATGCTCTGGGCTCGGCTTTGCTGGATGGAAGTGAGAATATTTATAGTAGTCTGGGCTCTCCCATCTATGTGCTGCTTTCCTCTCCTTGGGTAGGGGCTCACGTCATGCCACACCATACTCTGAGAATTCAGTGGCTCAATGCAGAAGATCTGGGAGCTGTGCTTTTACATCCCCCCAAAGAGATGACCTAGTGGGAATGTCTTTAAACAAAACTTTAGAATATTTTAAATAATAAGTTAATTCTTAATAAATATGTGCTTCAAGAAAATGATAATTATATACTGCACCTTTAAATAATGCACTTAGTTCTCTGCATTGGCTTCCATTTTGGTTTCTTTTATTGTTAAAGTGCATTAATTCAAAATAATGAACCACTTCCGCATCATTATTGTTAAAATAAATCATAACAACATTAATACGAGTCACTAAGTCACTACTATTAGTACTGCAATCTAGCAGATAACTCTATGTATTGCTCTATTTAATACTGTCCAGCAGAAGAATATAATACTTCTATTATAATCTCACAACAGCTCCAGCAGTCTTTTATGGCTGCTACCATATTAGTACAACTAAAAATGGGGAGAAGTATGAGAGACAGGGCCACAATGCCTCAGAAACACATCCAGTAAGATGTAGCTAACTGGATATATACATATATATTATATGGTAACACGTTAAGGTACAAAGAGGACCCCATACACTGTGATATGAGCTGTTGTGCAGATACACCTCCTCCTGCCACCACAATTTAAAGGGATCCCAATCAAACACCCTTCCTCCCCACTTGGATGCAGAGAGCTGCTTGAACCACAGCACTGTTCATAGCCAGTTGTGGCACCTGGATGTTGTTTCAGCTACCAAAAGGACATCAGTCAGGTTAGCTGTAGGCAACTCTCTTAATGTTACCATGGAAATTAATAAAAACCCCAAACAACATAAAAAAAATAAAGACAAGAACAACGTATAAATTGTGTAAATTTTTTTTGGCAGAGAAACATCCCCAGTAACACACGATATTGTTGTGCTATTTTACTCAGCCCCTTGATCCCAGCTATTTTAAAGTCTTTATAACCTTCACCTTCCAAGCCAAATCGGTATGAAATTGGTGGAAAAAAGGGCATGTATCATTTTGTGTAAAACAGTAGTGAAATGGTCTGCTCCCTCCCCCTTAAAACAGATTTACAATGCTGCCTATTATTTAAAGGAACTAGGTATTGATCTTGAGTGATTAACAAGGCCATTTAAAAAAAAAAAAAGCATGACTTCCTTAAGTACAGTAGGGATTTAGCCAATGATGTTTACAGTACAAGAGTTGGCTACCTCACGAATAACTCCACATTCCTAGCCTTTTCCAATGGATGTCTCTTCCATTTCCCACCACACTAGCCCCACCATGTGCCACGTTTCAAAGCACGAGTTAAGAAAGGCAAACAGAAATGGAACTAGAAGAGGCAGCTTCCTGGTTAAACGCATTGTAGACCTAATTGCTTTGATATTAAATCTCTGAGCCTGAGAAGCCCAGGTGCACTTTCCAGTACAAATGTACTTTCTGGATTCAAGTGGGAACAGAAACACATATTTGGCTCCTACTTCAGTTTTAAGTCTCTTCTGGTAAAACAAGACAAAAAAAAAAGTAAACCCAGAACACACAAAGACAAAAACAAAACACACAAAAACAATTCCCCAAAAATATACAAATTAAGGATGTGCAGACTGAGTTTGATGGCTTCCCCCTCCCCCCCCATTGTAAACACTGATGTTGCAGAAGGTTATGGCTATTTCTAATACCTTGGTGAGCCCCGCCAGCAGTCAGCACGCTTGGATTCGGACCAGATCACAAAAACAGAAGTAACACATTTGACAGCTTTGTCTTTAGTGTCTTAGGGGACTTTTGTACATTTTGATATTGACAAGTTTTGAGAAACCCAACTCTGGGAAGAGAATCAACCAGGATCACCTGGCAGGAGTCAGGCACAGAACTAAATAGGGAGCCTACAAAGTAATCAACGCGCTTAAGCATGGGGTTTGTAGGTTTGTTTTTACAAGCACCAGTAGGCATCGCTGCCCTTGAACACCTGAAATCCCAACTGAAAGAACAAGACAGAATGAAAGGAAACAAAAAGGCCCCAACCAACACCACCTGATTGCCTTTTCTGGTGAGTTAGCAGTAACAACAAAACACAGCTGAAGTCAGAGACCAAATCTCTCCACAATGAAAAGGCTCCAACTCTGGACCAACCAACTGTTGACGATAGTTAAAAAAAAAGTGAACATCTCCAAAGAATTAGAGTCCCTCTGTGTTTCAGAAACTTCCATTCGCTTCTCACTGTAAGTTGTGGAAACACATCCAAAACTCTTGGGTATTCCACGTACGGACAAGATTGAGGAGAAAGGGAGCCAAGATTGTAAAACAGTTTGGCACAAAACTCCCCAAGTAGATGCATGTGTATTTCTCTCTCACAAAAGGCACACATTTGGTTTCCTATCAATAACGGGAAAGATGGGATGTCATACCCTGTTACACATACAAGATTATTAACAACTTCACAAAAAGGCATTTGACTATGCTGCATCTTCCTCATGGTTGCTTACAACACGTTAACCCCACAAACCTCTCCAGAACATGGCAGATTTGTCCTCAGCATAGACTCCTTTGTCCCTTTGTACAAACTGGAGCACAGGGAAACGTCTTTTTGTGTAGCAATTGTTTTTTCCACATGTACACAGCAGGAACAGTATAAATTAGGGAGGTTAAAGATATTGCAGTATTAGTTCTTTTTCTCCAAGTAATTTGAGGGCACCCAGCCTTTGAATGGCTTCACACCATTCATGATCTGGCAGTACCACCAGCCATTTGGGTTCCTTTCGAGGACCTCCATGCAGACACCTTCCTGAAACCCTGCAGTCTCCTCATCCCCTTCATAGTCTGCAATGGAAACATAGATGTCCTTGAGGTTGTTGTGGATGAACTGGGATTTCTCAATGGGCTTTGGCCTAACTGTGGACACAGGAATCCCATTCCTCTGGGCAGGGAGGTTGGAGCTGGTCTCTGAGCCCTCTGTACCTGACCGCTCAGGCTGCTTTCCCTTTGCGTCACCGGGCTGTGACCATGCGTTGCTGAAGGAAGAATTCCGACGGACGGTCCTAAGATGATCTGTAGTTGTTAAAGACTCATTTCTGCGCAAGGAGCATGACAGATTGTTATCCTTTGGTGGTGGAGACACAAACACTGACTGCGGCCGGACGGCAAGTTGCCTCACACCATTCCTCATTTTGACTGGCCCTGATGGTTTTGAAAAACCACCAGGAGGTTTGTTTGGGATGGGTGGTGTTGCGCGTTTGCTCTGATTGATAGTGTTCAAAGCCTGAACCCTCTTCTCTATCTTCTCTAAACTGTTTGACTTGTTTTCATTTTTCCTGTTCCTGGCAAATGAAGCATCAGTCTCTCCTGATGTTTCTCGCTGGTTATCAGGGAGAGCCAAATAATGGGAAGGAGCCCAGCCTTCCATGTCTCCATATTTCAGGTACCACCATCCACTGGCTTGCTTTTCCAGCACTTCCACTTCTACTCCTGCTGGGAAGCAAATTTCAGAATCCTGTACTTTTTGGTATGAGTCAATGGTCACATAGAAACATCTGGAGTCATTTTCTTGCTCAGTTTTGGCTGGTTGGCTAGAGCAGAAAATGCCACGGGAAGGAGCTGTAATCAGATCAGCTGAGCTCCTCCTAACAGGATCATCTTGGTTCTCAGCAGCTGTGTGTGGGGGGCTCTCGGACTCTTCACTTCTTGAACCTTTAAGTCCACCTCTGAGTTGCCCAGTTGGTCTCAGCTGACGCCTTAAAGTGCTGATATCCATCTTTTCTTGGCTCTGAGAGTCTGCCTTGTTCAGGAAGGGTTTGGGCCTAACAATTGGCTTTGCTCTAATGGAAGGACTCTGCCCAGGCTCTTTCTTCATGCCTGTTCTTGGAATGCTACGTAAGCCAACATCTGAAGCTGACCTTGGTTTCGTCTCCTCGCTCCTGGAATAGTGACATTTTCCAAGTTCGGGCTGGACGTTTTTGTCCATCTTGAGCTTCACAAGTGATGATTTAGGAGAGCTGGAACATGGAGAATTCCTTTGGATCAAGGAGAGAGAGGAGCTTTTCTGAGAATCGGAGTCTCCACTGGATTCCTTATTGGACAAAGCATCTTCCACATAACGCCTGAATCCCTCATTCTCATAGATGGTCTCTTCTTCGTGAGCAACATCTTCTGAAGACTCTCCTACTTTGAACTTTGCTTTCTGAAGTGATGACACAGGAGAGGGCTTGAGGGGCTGAAACAGTCGTTTTTCAGGAGTGCCCTCTTCTCGATGACTTTCACTCACTTCACATTCTGACTCAAAGCCAAAGGCAGGCACATCATACTCAGGTTCTTCATATTTCAGCTTGTGGGGAGAGTCCTGGTTATCTCCTGAAGAGACTGTTCCAGGAGTTGTTCCTTCTTCAGAGTCTTTTGGTTTACTGGGAGGTGCTGGGGGAGGAACTTTTGGGCGCGTTAAAGTACTGGTTCTTCTGTTTAAATTTGGCTTCTTCCTCTTGTCAATGTAAGATGCTGGAGCCCATCCTTCCTTCTCTCCAATCTGCACATACCACCAGCCACCAGAATTCTTTTCTATAACCTAAGAGATGACAAGAAATATGTTACTTAGACAAAAATCTCAACCAATTGCTTTCCACTCCTCCCTTTCAATCCAATCCCCTGCAATAGCCAAATATTACAGTTTTTCCAGCTGCACTGTTAAGGCTCACCTCTGCTTTTTGTCCTCCACGAAAGCTTATGCCATCAGAGATACATGACTGGAACTCTGCAATGGTGTAGTATTCCACTTCCACGGAGGGTGGCTCTGGTGGTTTGGGCAACTGAAAACCCTAAGGCAAATAGGAAGTTTTGTTCAATTAAACCAAAGAAACAGTGGGCTGAACAGCAGTATGAAAAAATATTTGCCTTTATTCACTAAAACTCTTCCTTCTTCCTGTGCTACTTCCTAACGATAACTTCCCAGTTCTCCAGAGTGGAAGCTGATGTATTGAGATGGGCCACAAGAGAGAAGCCTTTCAAAATACGCACTGTTCATGCCACCTTCACCAGCTATTAAAACTGTGATAATCTTTACCTGAACAGTAAAACATTTTACTGATGGGCCATAAAGCATGAGCTGCCATTCCCGTCACAGTAACAACAGCCCATTTACTCTGAGATTTTGTCCAGAAAGTTTCAGTTCTGGATGGCTTGCCACAACTGCAGAAAATTGCATTGCAACAGGCCTGTAATAACTTCTGCCTATCATCAAATATACTACCTTAAAATGTAACCCTAATAAATTATTGCTCTTAATCTGCTGCTGGATTTTTAAACAATCTGAAATAGTCAGTGATATGAGCTAATGGGCATCTGTTGTAGCAAGATACAAGGATAATATCATAGATGCCTATGAAGAGCTTTGCTCAACTGAAGTTATAGGAGAAAGGAAGTACTTTACTACAGGATCAAAAGATTCCAGTTCCTCCCTGTAACAGAGACCCAGAAATTCTACTCAATCCCAACATAACCTGCATTTAAATTTCATAGAGGCTCCATGAGAAGCAGGACACTGCTCTTTACAGCCATTCTGGCAGCATACCAGACTCCTCTAAAAGCGAAGTGCCTTCGCATTAAGCTGCCACAGTTTAGAGTTCGTTACAATTATTTTTAAGGTGATAAATGGGATAAGAGTCCCTTCAAGAATTTCAACATTGAAAGCTTTTCAGATTAGCCATTGCTCATCTACAGAACAACTAGATGATGGTGAAGCTTCACAGCTTCTGCACTTCACTGCTTATGGTTCTAACACAAGAACTGCAGTATGTCAGGATCTCTTGAACACAGGTCAGACCTGTCACAGACAGATACAGGACAGCCAAAGACACAGAATGATCCTAAGCCATTCATGGGAGAAAGGCAAATTGGATACTGTGCTTTATTCACACGCTCCTCCATTTCTAAGATATCCTTATAACTAACAATCCATGTTTCATCACGCACAGCGTGTGGCATTTCACAGAGAATGCATCACTGCACCTTAGGAACCGTGTCTAACAATGTTATAATTGGATGTTTCTGCACTATAAATGCTGAAATACAGCAGAAGTGCAGCATAATAAAATGCCTTCAGATAATAGGATGGTTTGGATTAAATGAAGATAATTGGAAACAGCAGACATCTTCAGGGTTTCACATATATTATCACTGTTATTTTTAGCATGGGATTAAGTGTAATAGTCTTGCCAAAATAAAGTCTAATTGAAACTAATGCAAAGAGAAATAGGAAGAAAATGCTAATATGCTATTCATCTAGTTTGTTAAGAGGCATCTGAGCTGACACAGAAAAATTACAAGTCACATGCTGCTCATAAAGAGTACAGCAAAGATTAAACACTATGTATTGCCTAGTTATAAACAAGTTATTAGGATGACTTCTGTGCAAATAGACTACTGAGTAGTTCCTACCTGAAGATGACAGTCCTAGTCTCAAAATACCAGAATTCTAGCTTTGAGGATAAACAATCATAGTAGGTCTCATTCCTGTAGCACACATCTTTCCACAGGATCCCAAGTCACTTTAAACATACACAAAAGCGAAGCTTAGCCACCTCAAATACGGTAGCGATGGAAGATGGGGAGATGTTCCCAGTTGTTAAAGCCAAGAGAAGGTCAAAAGAACCAGTCTGGGCTAAAGACACCCAGAGGAACTTTAAACCTTCTGAGTCAGACAAATGGCCTTTAATGCTCAGGCACAGAACATAGTAGCTTTAGGATGTTCCCTCTTCAGTTCAATACCTGCTTAGCTGGGGCAACATTTTGAAAAACAGAAATCCCCAACTAACATCAGGATGTCCAGAGGTCTGCTCAATACTTACACAATAAAATGAACAGGCATGCAAATAAAGGATCTCTCAGATACACTCCACACCTTGTACAGCTGTAGAAAGTATCAGAAAGCACACACACACCTACCCCACTGCTAACATATACCATAAACCAATACAAACCAGACTGGATTCTCTTCGTGGGGGCGGCCTTGTTCTTAGATTTGGAGAACCTGAGCAGGAAAGGGAAAAGGGAGAGTTTATTTAACTTTGTAAGTACCGCTAAACACATTTTTCAGCAGCTCTCTGCTGTTACACAGTTTGAGAATATTAGAAATCAGTATTTGCAATATTTAAGGCATCTCTATGAAACAAGATAGGAAACTATGAGGGTATATTAGAAATACCAAGGTAGCTTAGCTATTCATCTCAGCTAAGCCAGCAAATTTAAGAGGAAATCACTGCCAGAAAGTAGTGGATTGTATTTTCTGCTGGAACTGACCAGCTCCATTGGAGATTGGCCAGCAAAGAATTGGCCTAATACCTAGTTTTCCCCCCAGCAGTAAAAATAATCCACTAAATTAATAACACTCACACTGTCCTCTATCATAGTATCTTGCCAGTCCTTGCATAGTCTAGCGTTAGCATCTGCATTTTGCAAATGAAGTAGTAAAAACATTATAGCAACTTGCCCCCAGGAAAATGGCAGAACAAACGCAAGAGAAGACACAGGTGGTCTGCTTGACTTTAACACACCATCACATCATCTGCATTACTGGGGGTGGGGGGCACATTTTAGAGTGTCTAAAAGGAAAAAAATCTTCTCTGGGAAAAAGAGAAAAAGTAAAAACATACTGGCTAAGATAAAGAAGAACCAGCCAGCCCTTGTATAAAGTGAAATTAAATTTTATCACTACTTATGAAGGACAATGTCCTGGACTCCCTGCAGATCTACAGTCAATGCAAAGATCTGCTTGTGTGGACTCAGCTATAAGGCCAGGACACATGGGACCTTAGCTGACAGGCAATGCCAGCCCTGAAAGGCAGAAAACAAGAATTCATTGCAAGCCAGTGGAAACCCAGACTACTTTACTGCCTTACTTATTTGAGCTCTTTGTGGTGCTATCCTTGCTATGGCTGGGGATCCCTGGGCCAGTTTGGAAGCCTGCTTGTCTGGGGTCATCATGGCATTGCCATTAGAGTCATTGCACAGGATGGGCAAACTGATTTCCTTCTTAGTGATATGGGTTTCTGCATTCTCGTTTTCCGCTTGAGTTTCCTTGTCAGTGGATGATTTCTTGTTCAGCAGGTTACTGATCTCCATGATGTTTCCTATGATTTCCACTGGCCCAGTTAAGTTCTTTTTCCTAGATGGGAGATCATCTTTAGCCTTCTTCAGATACGAAGCTGGGGCCCAGCCCTCTTTGCCTAGATACCTGCAGATGCAAAAGGAAACATCATCACATCAAACACAGCCTTCTCACGCATTTCAGGTATAATAGCTAAGGCAAAAGTGATGGATGATAGCAAAAACCAAAATTTGTGGTTCTTGGATAAGCTTTTGTGGTTTCCGTTTATTACCTATTGATTACACATCTCAAAGTCAGCTGTGCTAGCAGTGAACTGTGGAGTGCTGCTAAAAGCCACTTCTCATCCTAAGGAAGGAGTCTCTCTGGATAAGAAATAGTTACTCACAAGGCAAAGGGCACCACCAGTTTGTTTTATGCCACGCTTAGACAGTACTAGGCAAACTCAGTATTTTCCCATACAGCAAAACAGCAAATGAGAAAAATATTTTTATAGTTTTAATACTTCCTAGTGGCAACTCAAAACGAAAAAGGGCTAAAATAAGGGTGTACAGAGCCCAGTACAGAGCCCCTACATCTGCAGTTTATAAGGCCCTTATGCAAGCCTCCCCCCTTGCAATTAGAACGAACACTGCCCCTCCTCCCCTAACTCCCAGTCCTGTATGATCAGCTTCTCTTATGGAGAATATGGGACTCAAACTACTGCAGCTTCCTCTAGCACTGCAAAGTCGAGAAACAATTTGACTAAGGAAAAATGGCTTTGATGGAGACTCATTTTCCTAAACAAGCTAGGGGCTATTTGAAGAAATAAACTGGGAAATCTGAACAGACATCTGAATCCTGTACATGTTCCCGGAGCACCAGCCTGAGCTGCTCATGCTACACTTCAAACTGAAGTCATTCTTTCACAACTGGGCTTTTGGGAAGATGGTTTTTCTAACTCCTGCCATTCTTAACACCTCAGCAGGGATTTCAGATTACAATCAGACTCCAGGGAGGACCACGTGGATGAACTCTGCTTTCCCTAATGAAACCCTAACTTGCTGCAGAGTGAGTCACTGAAACCTTTCTCCCTTTAATCTCTCAAGATACCCAAAGCAGGCGCTTGAACTGTAAGTGGGAAAGCAGGCACCATTAAAATCCTGGTGCTCAGGAAATCTGCAGGAAATACAAAGGTTAAAACAGTAGGACTCTAAGGCTCTTTAATGAAAATGGAGACTCATTAGACAGCAGAGGAAGGAGCTGGGGCGGGGGGAATATCAGCAAATGATTCCCTGGCAGATGAGCAACTCTGTCATGCCAACACTTGGATTCTGAGGTTTGTGCTGAGATTTCTGCACCAGGGCACACCCTGGGCTCATTCACCACATCCAGACACTCAAGAGTAGCACTGGGACTTTATGGGGAGAACAGGAAAATGCACTGTAGATTTGCTTCCCTAGACTTCTTCATTACTATTCCTGTACAAAAGTAAATACAATTGCTGTACTTCTAGCAATGACCACAAGGACCTTTCTGTCAAAAATCTTGCCTTTTCCTCCCCTTCCATCTAGATCAGCCACGATACTAGAGATGCTACTTCTTCCTACATACCTGCCTTCTGTCACACGTGAAGGCAAAGATATGGGATCTCCCCTGCTCAGAGAGTTTAGTGACAATTTTTTCCAAAGATTCTGGGCTCAAAGGAAAGCATCCCAACAGCTCTGAACTTTGCTTGCCGCATGAAGACTAACAAGAAGTAGCAAAATGGTAATGAAGTGATTTGACTTTGAGCAGATACACAGCGTCTAGCCATTGATACTATATCAAGATGCAATTTGGATCTATTCAATCCTGTCCCCCTTGAGGCTTTTCTGATAAGCCTCAAACCAAGCCAAAAAAAGAAAAGAAAAAAGGCCTTAATGTATGACACATCCCCTAGTGTGGCAAGGCATCTCTCAGTGCCATTTTCGAGCCATGAAGACTTTTGGCTTCATCCCCTTTTGCAGTTGATGGCCTTTTTGCACAGCTACTGACCAATGCTTTCTGCTGCCTGTGCATCAGGGAAGTTTTTTTAAAAGGACATTTCTAACTTTACATCATCTGGAGATGTAAAGGTTTTTGTCTGTGAGAAAGCCACATTGGTCAATGCACTGAGCACTCCAGTTCCAAAAGTTACTTTCAACAGAGCTTGATTGTGCAAAATCAGCAAGAAAAAACAGTTTACATCCGTCTTAGTTTGTGGGAGACTTAACATGTTTAAGATCAGAAAGGCAGCCACAGGCAGGTTCTGTACTGGCTTGTTAGTTCTCCTGCCAACTGTACGTATTTGGATCAGCCCATATAACCCCGCCGCTTCAGACACCTCTGATCTCACACAGTTTCTCCCAATGAATAGTAGCAGCAATAGCTGGACAGTCAATAACTCTGGGCAACATATCTTCAGCAGAGAGGTTGTGCTGGTTATTTCTTCTGTGAGTTAGTAAATTCAACCTGAAGTTACTACTGAGCAGCAACTGCCAGCAACTGCCAGTTTATTTGTGCAACTTCACAAATAAAAGCAGTATATGCAAGTCAAATAGGCTTACATTTTTCACCTTAGTCCTTGAACCTGGCAATCTCAAAGCCCTTTGCAAACATCACCTTAGAAGACTACTTGATGTCCCCATTTTATAGGTGAAAACTAAGGCAACAGAGAAGTCCTGAAGTGGTAATGATCTTCATTTCACATCTAACAGTTGAATCACAAATGTTCTTCATTTATATTCACAACCCCATCCTAGAGTCCTCATTTCAGTGCCACTACCACCACCCAATTGCACTTCATTCACATGGGCTGAGGCTCAGAATGAACCACAAAATGAAGATGCAGGCAAATAGCAAAAGCTTTACTTAACATATTGCTACTTACTTGTCCTGCAATCCACTTGGGCACCAGGAGATAACCTCCAGGTGACAGTAACTGATACAAAACAAGATTAAATAATGGATGCTAATGCCAGCTATGATCATAAGGGGAAGCACATAGATCCACTGAACTTAGTAGAACAGTAATAAGGATCCCAGGTCAGAGCCTTCCTTTCACTTCTCCAGAGTCCCAATGATTTTTTTTTAAAAAGTCATAATGTACACAGGGTGAAATAAAGGAAGACACCAATATTACCTCTAGCTTCTACAGCATTCAGTTGGGAGGATCACAGAATTAGGTGCAGTGATTTGGTTCCTCGGTGATTCCACCCCCCCTCCCCGTTTATATTACATGAAGGAAAAAGTGGATTCAAACCATAGGAATGTTAAAAAAAAAAGTCAGAAGTGCCTCTGTGAGTCTGACTGAGAGTCACATCTGCTTTCCAGCTCCAGAGCACTGGAATTACTCCAGAGGGAAGCAAACTAGGAGGAAAAAAAAAAGAAAAAAGAAAAAAAAAAAGAAAAAGAAGGACAGGAAATGAGGATCAGCACATGGCCAGGAATTTGGGGAAATTACATATTTAAGGTGGAACAAGCTAATGTCTTTAAGGTGGATTCCATTTGCAAGCTGCTGGATTTGTTTTTATTTCTACACACTGATGTGTGTGGTGTCTGTTACCTAGCCCAGCAGACAACAAAGCAGCAGGATTCAACTGCAGTCTCTTTCTGCTCCCTCTCCCCTCACACTCGCTGCAGGAGAAGGAGGTGCTCCTTTTAAGGCAGCCAACACTCAGAAAACGTATTGCTGCAGAAGAGGAATCCTTTTCTGAGTGGTACCTAACAGTATTCAGAGCAGTGTTAAGTCTAATAAACAGCACAAGACAGTTGGAGAACAGCTACCCAGGCTGCAAAGGACCAGCCTGCAGGGATGGATCACTGCATCAACATTTCCAAAAGTGTTGCCTATGGGAAAAACCCTGTTTCTAAGTGCAGCTTAATCCTCCAGCAAGACTGCAGCATAGTGTTCCAGAGCAGCAGAGAGGATGATGGCTGACCCCCACTACACTTGTCACACACATATGGGGAGCACCTAACCCACCTTTTAACAAGAAGAGGGGTTGCTCAGCTCAAAATGCCTCTTACAAAAAAGCCAAGGGCATTCTGCCTTCTCCAACTACCATGGGGTGCCTGGGGCACCTGCTATCCTTCCAGTAGATCACCATGAAGGAGCCATTTAAGCCACTGCAGCAAGTGTCACCGTCACTGTCACCAGAATATACTTCTGCTATATAGGAAAATACGTGTTTTGGATTGGCTCAAAGGAGCGTGTGAACAAAAGGGGGAAAAAAAGAAATTCTACTTATTGTAGAACTGTTAGTATGGCAAAGGGCAACCAACAGTAGTAATAAGGCTGCATTTCAGAAGGAGAATACCAAAGTAAACTGAAGATGTCTTGCAATGTTTCTCCCCTCGGAAAACCTATGTGCTCTTGATTCCTCAATCTGCAACTTTGGATTCCACTTCTGTGAATGATTAAAGGAGAAAAAAAATGTGACCTGACCAAACCCAGGCAATTTTTGAGTTCCTCCTATCTAGAGTGCCTTCCTGGCTCCACTGCTATCTTTATTAGCCTACTCCCTCTATGGGAGCATTAGATAGGAAATAAAAAAATTTAAAAAAAAAAAGAAAAAAAAAAAATCAGTTTTCTAAGTAAAGGACATCAAGAAAAACAAGAACATTGCTTCAGTTAGCATTTTCACAGTCCTCATTCATAGCTGATAAATCAAGCAGAATACAAACAAAAGCAAGTTAGAGCTTGGGGAGGGAAAGGGGAAAAAATAATGACTATAATTACAGGCTGAATGGAAAAAGATTACTAGATGAGATGTTTTGCGCCACTTGAGAGATAAACCTCCTTTTTAAACCTACCTGTTGTATCACATCTTGTTTAAAGAGAAATGGGATGTCACAGCACTGCCAGATTCATACATAGATACAAACCGAGGGACAGAATCATGAAAGAGCACTAAAACTTAAGTGCTGCATGAACCGAGATGGAGAAAGGTCTCATTAAGTACTCATCCTGACACCTTATATCACTATCTGAGACACATCTAACCTACATTATCCCCATAAGTGTTTAAAAAGGGGATTCCTAAGCCACAAGTCTCCTCTATGACTGCTGTTTCAAATACATAAAGTTTGATACATGATGATAACTCCGCCTGCCCTTGGCGGTCCCTCTACGTTAGGAGTATCTAACGTGGATAAGCAGAAATCAGGCTAATTAGTTGAAGTCATCAATAAATTGGAAAAGGGCTACAACCAGCATGATCTCTTATGTCCCTGAAAATAGCACTACCTGCCTCAAACAGCTCAAGAGATCACAATCAGCCTTTCAGCATTGCTATAAATAGATTTAAAAGTGTTGCAGAATAACTCTTATACTGGAAACACATTGAAATTACACACAACAGAAAGCTTTGTTAGGTCTCACAGATCTTAACTCAGATATGGGCTTTTAACTTGAAGGAAGGAAAAAAAATAAATCTAAAAGTTCAGGAATTTCCCCACTAGAATGGTCCACAGCTTTTGCAGACACTGTAGTGTTACTTTAATCACCATTGTATCGTCTTAGCCTTTTCTTTACATTTCTTCAAGAGGCATTATGAATGATTTGGGTTTCTTTGCCCAGCTACAGAATTATTTAAATGCTAACATTAAGTGAATTATCAGAAAAGCTCATTGTCACAGGTTCTGCAGCGATCTGGCTGCACAGCTTCTTTACCTTATGTACCACCATCCTTCCAGGTTCTTTTGGATGACCTCCACGGTGACCCCTTTTTCGAACCCAATCTCATCCTTCCCCTGGCTGGCGTATGGCTGGATAGTGACATATTTCTCTTCTAGTGAAGGGAGAAAAGGCAACATTGGTTAGGGTCAGAATTAGTCCAGCTGTTTTTCTGTTCTGCTTGCTTTTAAACTGTTATGCAGTGATTACGTGGAGCCATTACAAAAGGCGGAGCCCTGCTCAGGGGCCCACTGATTATTTGTGCTGACGACATGATAGATAATCAGCCCCTTGCCACTATCCTGCTGCTGATAATCACAAAGTGTTTCCATGCCAATAATGACAAAAAGTCCCCAGAGAGCTTCCCCCCTTCTTCCCGCCCCCCTCCAAGTTCCTCACGTGGGTAAGGGAGAGGATTTGAAGCTGGACTTAACTCCCGTACTGTAACTTGACAGAATCAGCCCTGCTGCCAAATCAGCCAAGCGTCACTGCAGGAGCTCCAGCCAGTTGGCTCTTTTGAACATGCACATGGCTGCACAAAGCATTGTGTTACTGAAACCCAAGCCCTGCATCCCGAGAGGGACTGATTCTCCCCAACTCAGAGGGGCTGGCCCATCACACTGCTCTCCTTGGACCTCTTGAACAGCATAGGTCTACAGCAATGAGCTTAAAACAGTTATAAATAAGTGACAAAAGAATATAAAGGGTTTGCATTTGACAGGAGACCGTACAGCATCTTGCATTCATGGGTTGTGAAGTGTTTTGCAAACATACTTTTGGTGGACCTCACTCCAGAGAAATACACAGGTGGCAGTGGTAAAGGAGGACCAGAACTAAGACACATACTTCAAAAGCACAGCTAGATTTCAAGTATGGCGTTTGAGCCAAAAACTTAGCATCCCTATTCATCTCCAGCACCTATCCCCTTCCCAGCTGGGCAGACTTGATGAGAACAAGCCAACGAGCAGAGCAGAACAGACACTTTCTCAGCATCTTCCTCCACCCACCAGGAGTCATTTACTGCAGCATTTCCATCATGCTCAAGGTCAACCTTTTCCTCCGTTAGCTTAAAAAATTACAGCTGGCATTGAAAATGCGTACTACCAGCCTTGCTCTACAGCGGCAGACACAGAAAGTGTTACCAAACCCCTCTCTTGAACCCAGGCTACAGTGCATGTAACAGCATGAGTTTCTGTAGCTAGATCAAAGGCAGGGAAGGCAAGCAATAAAGTGCACCCCAACCGGCTTTCTTAGCACTTTCTACTGGCAGTTGCAACAAGGCACGGCCAGGAACAAATAGAGGGTTGTCAGTGCACTGGAACGGGCAGGAAATTAAGTGAATCCAGAGCTCCTGATCACTGCAGAACAAAGGAGCTATGAAAAGGTTGCAGCAGCTTGAGGCAAACACTCTTTTGGAGAGAGCGAAGCAGACCCAACCATCTGTTTGGTTTTGTGGCTCAACTGCATTTTGTTGCTGGGCAAAGCATGGAAACTTTAAGAAAAAAACCCCAACAACCCAAACCCTTACTGAGACAAAGTAAGAAATAATACCTCAGAAAGCAGAAAAAAAATGTTGGCAGAGCATCTGATGGCAGAAAATTCAGCAAAGCTACATCTCTGAAGTCAACTTCCCTCAATGGGTCGCTTTTGGATCCTTCTCATTCTGATGGGGTAAAACCTGTCAAAACCTTTGCCTCCAAGAGGAAAATACTATCTCTTGCTCTCCCCTAGGAGGGCTGCTTTAACTATTTTATCACTGGTAAGGAATTCCAGCTAGTTTGTAATTAGCACCATCAGGATATGACACCTTCCCCACAGAAATACTCTACAAGATGGGGCCTGACGAATGAAACTCAGCTACTGAGACCCTGTTTCAAAGTCACAGGACAGCTTCCCTAGCTGGGGTTCTGCTCTGCACAGTAAAGGTGGACTCATTTTTCTTCTATTTCAGGTGACTGCTGCTGAAGGAGTTACATGCCCAGTTTCCACTGCATGCAAAGCCCCAAGCACTAAACTGAACTGCAGAAGATCCCCAGGCAGCTAATTTCGTCCCTGAGAGGAGAGGAGAGGGCCAAGAGAAAGTTCAGGTGCACAGAGCTGCACTGTCCAGACACACATTGCTTCAGACACTTCCAGGGATGTTTCTAGGAGAGTAATAAAGAGCTAAGCCATGTGTTTGCTGGGCGTTGGAAGAAGGCCCTGCTTTGTATCTCCCCCATGCCAAAGCCACTTTATAACCCAGGCTATCAGAGTTCACCCTTGCCACTACAGCTACAACAGAAGTTTCTCTGTTTATCTTATTTTTCCTCCACATAAACAGCAATCCCTGCTGCAGTTAAAGCGAGCTATTCAGCTCCTCTTGCTGGGCAGAGTGGTCTCACTCTTCAGGGATGTGACCTCCCTTCTTCTGCAGAGGACAGGGTAGGAGGCCACGAGTGAGCTGCTCACTCCTAGAATTCAACACAGCTTTCCAAACTCCTGCTGCAGCAGGACTTCTCCTGTGTGAGGAATTGAGACAGTGGTCACCCATCAACCCCAACAGCATTTGAGTCTGATCATTCAAGGATGCTCTGGTTTCAGCTGGGATAGAGTTACTTTTCCTTCTAGTAGCTGGTATAGTGCTATGTTTTGGATTCAGTGTGAGAATAATGCTGATAACACACTGATGTCTTCAGTTGTTGCTAAGTAGTGTTTATACTAAGTCAAGGTTTTTTCAGCTTCTCATGCCCAGCTGGCAAGAAGGCTGGAGGGGCACAAGAAGTTGGGAGGGGACACAGCCAGGACAGCTGACCCAAACTGGCCAAAGGGGTATTCCTTTCCATATAATGTCATGCCCAGTATACCAAACTGGGGGAAGTTGGCTGGGGGTTGGGGAGCACGGATCACTGCTCAGGGACTAACTGGGCATCCATCGGTGAGTCATCAGCAACTGCAGTGTGCATCACTTGTTTTGTATATTCCAATTCCTTTTTTATTATTATTCTCATTTTATTATTATTATTATCATTATCATTATTTTCTTCATTTCTGTCCTATTAAACTGTCTTTATCTCAACCCACGGGTTTTTCTTTTTTTCAGATCTCTCCCCCATCCCACTGGGTGGGGGGGAAAGTGAACGAGGAGCTGTGTGGTACTTAGTTGCTGGCTGGGGTTAAACCACAACAAAAGGAAATCAAAGTTTGAGGTGAGGGTCCTTTGCAAACTAGGATGCAACCACCTTCCAAACATTAGATCCCTTCCTCCCCCACAAAAATCCACTCTCTCCACTCCAAATATGGATGAGCGGCTTGCTAGTGAAAAAGACAACAGATCCATGCAAGCTACTACAATAGCCAGCAACTTCTGCAAACACAACTTTTGGGCCTGCAACTATACATGTGGGCACACATCACTGCTCTACCTGTTAATTACTGACTGTCTTCCTCCCAGCCACTGACTCCTGGACTTCCTTTCCAGTTTGTTTCAAGGTAAGGCAGAAGAGCAGAGACATCCTCCAACTCCTCTCATTCTGGCTGAAAATAGGCCAGGAAGGACTGACCATGCTGTTGAGGTGGCACATTGGAAAAGCAGCTGCCAGTTGCATGGGGAAGCCACATGCCCAACTGGGAGAGCTGCAGCCTCTTTCCTGAGCTTTTCACCATTGCTTAGGTTTACTGGGGAGAGACTGCACTCTTGAGGACTACTCTACTGTCAGTATTGAGATTACTGCTTTGCCTGTTGCTGCTCTCACCATGCTGCCTTGCACACACCATACTCGATACTGCCCATCAGTGGCTCTGCATGACCAGAAGACACTGGTCCACTCTATAAAATGAAATACTGAGTTGCTAAGGAGGATGGAACCCCATCCAAGTACCATGACACTGGGATGCACAGGTAAGGCTTTTCTGAATTGCCACTCTCTTAGACTGTCCATGAACACCTCCTCCGCTTACATCTGCAGTCCTGTGGCTTTCAACTCAAGACTACAGCCCTTTGAGAGAGGAAAGCCCTTCAGGTGACTCGTCCCTATACAAAGGAAGGGGAAAAATGAGACTGCATGGAAGTAGGAAGAAAAGACAGAGGAAGAAGTTGCCCCATGAAGCAAGACAGTCAAAAGTGTTAAAAATCTGCTTAAAAAAGAGGGTCCTACAATGTTTTTGTTTAGCAGTCCTATTTTTAAGCCTACAGATCAAGAACAGGAAGCCACCGTTACGATTTCCCTTTGCGAAGTGCTTTCACAGCAAAAATTACAGCCGTTTCCAAGATCACATGTGTTTGGTTTCTTTCAGTGGTGCAGGGGATACCACAAACATACATGAGGTTTATAACTTAAACAGTGTTCTGGAGATACAGGCCCCCTTGCAACCAAAGTGTAATTTTGTTTTGTTTCTCCAAGACTATCTCTAGCCAGTGGATGTTTCGTATAAACCAAGATTTGCTGAAGGGAGCAGTGGAGCTTTCAGTGGATGTGTCACTTAAGAGGACTGATGTAGCATTCAAAATTTCAGATTACTATTCAAAAGTCTTTAAGAGAAGATATTTGACACTTCATGACTGATACATAAAATTACTGGAAAGACTTAACACAGATAAATGGTTTCATGAGAGAATCAGCAGAGCATCAGCCAGTAGAAAGACACTGCACCGAGTTACACTGACAAATCTGAAATATGTTGGTTTCATTCAAATACTATGACAAGCAATGGTATAAAATACAAGTCGGTGAACCAGCCCAGATCTACCATCAAGGCTGTATGCCCAGATCTACAGAGAATACTAGTGTTTAATTTTGATTCATTAAGTTTTGACTTAACAATTAACAGCAAAAAAATGCCAACAAAAGTATAATTTGTATTCCCAGCTGCAGCTTCCATTACATCAACTTCAGCTGAGGTCAAGTGGGCAGAATAAATCTTACTACAAGCTACAAAGCACATACATCAGCTAAAAGGCTGCACTTTGGAAATAATGGGATGGGAGTCCTACTCCCCTTCAAGATGAAAATGGCATAAAGGCACCTCTGTTCTTAGCGTGTGACACCCAGAGATCTGTTAATAGTTCAATTAGCCAACTTCACTTATATTTCTTTACCTCTAATTTGCAGGTCAAAGATAACCTTCCCCAGCTGAACTGAAGGACATACCTCTATTGGAAATTCAGCTGCCCTAGTAAATCTGAACAAAACATGCATGCAGAAGCAAAGCCTCTTTGGCAAAGAGCTACGATACAAGTCTGTCACATCACGCATTACCCAACTGCAACCCACTTAGCTTGGAAGGAAAGGATTAGTATGTGTCATTCTCTCTCCTCCCCAGACACAGACACTATTTAAAACATGCACAAGAATTTCTGCACTGTTTGGACTACCCAACTCATACCACCCACTTGTAGCTGTGCTCTGCCCAGCCCTCCCAGACACCCTGGCAGCCCAGTGCTCAGTCCACTAGTTATTCCAAAGCCTCACTTCCCTATCAATCTTTCTCCTTCTTCCTTTTCCGCTCCCCAAAGAAAAGCAGGCTTCTGTTTTACTCTGGTTCTACCTAAAGTCTCCTGAAGAAAGACAGTAGAGGCTTGGGGCCAAAATATAGAGACAGGTCCTGGTGGATCACTGGGAAAACAGTGTGGACAGCAGAGGACAGTTCCCATGTCCTTGTAACAGCCCACAATACTACAGAGAGGGCTTATTTCTAGCAACTGACATTTCCCCCCAGTAAGCGTAGCACAGACTGCTGCAGTCCAGCTGGGAAGCGTGCGTATATAGAGGACAAAGCATTTAAGCCGCACAATGCCCTGCATTACAGCTATGTATAGTATGTGTTTTGTACAGATGTATACGACCACGTTATTTTCAACAGAACAGGTACAAGGAAGACAGTGGTATTTGAGTTACGGGTCACTCCTTCACAAGCCACAGACATCTAATGCCCTTCCATGGCTGGTAGAAGAGAAAAAAAGAAACCAAACCAACAACACAACCATTTTGCGTCCCTCCAGCAACATAAGTGTTCTGCCAAGCTGAGGCCTTTCCTATACACAAATAGGAATAGCTTTAAAATTAAAAAGCTGCTTTAAAAAGAGTTCTTGAATGCATGCCTAGTGCTGCAGTAGCCAAGACTGTTCCCTTTTCCCTCCTTCATCCTGCGTTGCACCCACCACCTCTCCTTGCACAGTTTGCAACTCTGCCATGAGATGGACCTGAAGCCACCCTGGCCAAGGAAAAGTTAGTATGACCCTAAGTCTGGTTTGGTTCATTGCAGATCTGCACGAGCATAAAGGAGAAGGGAAGATGCTGGGGAAGGTGAGACTGGTTCTTTTAGTGGTGGCACCACAAACTCTGTGTGAAACTGTTCTCTGTACTAAACCAGGGTAGTTTCAATGCAGCTTCACTTAATTTTGAGGAAAGAAGCCTATCTGAGACTGCTGGAAGCAGAGTCAAGGCAACCTATATGGAATGATCTAAAACCAGGCTAGGATAGTTTAAGAGCGCCCACATGTCTTCTCCCACCCATTTTAAGATGGAGCTTAATGAAGTGCAACTTTTTGCATAAATAGGATTTCTAATACAGCTCTTAAACCATCATATGATTTACAGCAGAGCAAGATGACCTGTAGGCACCTTGGCTATGCTCATCAAGTAGTAAAAGGTCACCTTTGCAGCCATAGCGTAGCGGGGACTGAACGATTTCTTTTGTCTCACCCACCCTGCTCAATGGCTATGATACAACATACTGGTTGCAGAAAAACTAGGGATGCTACATTTAACTTGTTAAATTCCAGGAGGACTTAATGTCAACAACATTTATTTTTGTATAATGGTAGACCATGACAACAGTACTTTGTATTTTTTCCTTTTGTGTAGGATTGCAGCTTGTAATTAAACAGCCAGCAGACACATCCATTCCATCACACTCCCTTTAAACAGCATATACCCAAATAGGTTTTCTTTTGTTTCATCTGCTGTTTTTCTGTCTGCTAGTAGAAGGGGAATCTCAAAGAATTTTTAGGCATTGGGCATGGCATTTTCTACATCAGGTGACCTGTTAGGACATCTCTCCCACAGGAAAATCCTCAGAACAGCTAGGATGAAGCTCCATCCGCTCCTGAAGAAACCGTACCTAATTGTCTGACAGAGCAAGACACTGAATTTGACAGCCTGTGGGGCTCCTCCAATCCCATCTATCAAACCAGAATTTCAGATTTTACACGTGCGCTCACGCACACATATACTACACATTAAAGTTATGAGGTGTCTTGAGAAGGCAACTTAGTCCCTCCTCTGGCTGTCTGGATTTATACTTACTGTCAGGTCAAGGAAAGCAGACCTACGGTTTTACGGCTTAAGTTGTAACGTAGAGCTTCAGTAGCGCTTTCCAAATCTTCCTTATTCAATCTTCCTGATTTGCCTGGCACTGGTTATTTCAGATTCCTCCTAGTCTATCACCAAGGCAACAGCTCCTTTCCCCAACATCTTCAAAATCCTCTATCACTGCTGCTCCTCACCGCTAGAGCCCTGATCTGGCCCTTCAACCTCTTTCACACAACCACTACAGCCACCTCCTGCTTCCTTTGCTCCCTTCCCAGCCTTTCAGCACACGACTCTTGCTGAAGGCTCTTGGCACAGCAGCACTCTGTTACTTCAGCCAGACTCCAACCAAGAGTACACCAAATTCAGTTGTCCCATCTTGAATTTTCAAGCCTGTGTGCTGTGCCTTGCTTTAATATTCTACTACACACTCTCACGTGTTCTGCTCCCTTAAGAGTTCCCACTCCTTCAAATCCTTTCATCTTTTCCCACTCAGCCCCATGCCTTTCTTATGATGTCTCATCAACCTGAATAGGCTCCCTCCTTCATGGTATCAAATAACCTGAAACTCTCAAATCCTTCCTAAAATAAGCCTTCCCTACCCTGACTTCCTGCCTTGCCAAACGAGCTTAGTTTTAGTCCTTCTTTAAAAGCTTTCAAAAATACCAAATAAATATCACTTTCCCACTGTGAAAAACCTTTTGGTTGTAATAAGATGCATGCCAAATTGCCAGTTGCCCAGGTTCCTTTGATGCACAGATCTCCTCTTTGTTTAGGCTGTAAACTATTTGGGACAGGAACCTTGCCTTTAAGCAGCTAAAATACCATGCACATTTCCAGCCCTGCATAATCAGTCTCATCTCTCCCAGGCAAATGGCCAGCGCTCATACATTTCTGCTTCCAAGTTCTGAGCGCCCCAGTTTGCATACCTCTCCTTCACCTATATTTTATAAGTTTGCTCTTTTCTGCCTCCATAAATAAGTGTGGAAGTTATCTGCAGCACTTCAGGAGCCAACCAAGTAAGGTTGTAATTTCCTTTGCTCAGCTGGTGTTTGTACATGCCCCCAGCTTTCTGTGACCCCATCCTTGTTGATACGCCAGTAGGGGTGGGGACAGGGGGGAATTGGGCTAGAAATTAGCCAATTAACGATTTCTCAGCAAAATGCAACAGCCCCAACTCTACATCTTCCAAACCACAGAAGAATTTTCTTTCAAAATACTTTCCCCTCAGTCAGCAGTCTGTGCTCGCCCTCCCCCACTCCTCCACTCCACCCCCCCTTTGTCAGACCTGCTTCTGGAAAAAGTCTCGCTGTTCCAGAACACGATGCATTAATTCAACATGGACTTTGTTTTACTTGTCTAAATATTCAGCAGAGAAAATAACTATCCAGAGTTATCAAATGTGTTCATCTGCAGACAGGAGCTCTTCAGCCTTTGTCCCTCTCCCCCCGCCCCCCCTTTTTTTTTAAATAACAGAAAACCTCATGCCAACAGATAGAAAAGAAAAATAATGACATTTCTTCTAAACAGTTCTGTACTGCACATGCTCTTTCTTCAACCAGCAAGGGGCAATAAACATTTACTACTTTCCTTGGAGCACAGAGGAGAAAAAAAAAAGAAAGAACAAACAAAGTCTGAAGCTGCACTGTGCTGGTTTGATTTAGCTCAGCAAAGCAGCCTTGTGCTGTGAGTGACAAACTTTTCACCAGCATCAAGGACAAGCAGGGAAAAAGAGTGAAAACAAAGGGAGAAGCCCTGCGAGTAATGAAATGGCTGCCAAAGAGGGCAAAGCGGCTCTTGTGGGATGCGGGAAAGGGTAAGAGTACATGAGCACACCAGCCAGGCTCAATTACCAGTACTGATGACGAGCTCTTTCCACAGTTAGAAAACTGGCTGCAGAATGACCCACCCAGGCTAGGAGGTGGCATTCAAGTATCAAGACCACTGGGTTACCCGGCTGCCTTCCCTCTACACCCCGTCCATCTCTTCCCATCAAGCTCACTCTCTCCGTAAGTTAGGCAAGCAGTAGGAAGACCTATGGCTTCCAAGTTCTAACTTTACCTCTTTCATTGAACAGCTTATTTCTTGTGCTAGTGGCTACTCTTAAATAATAGGCTCATTTGGCAGAAATTCAGCCCATATGTCACTATATTGTTGATATGAATAACTTAAAAGTACTTTCCTGCATTGTAACGGCTCCAGTTGAAAGTGTTGGGCACAAAACCAAAGTAGCAATAACTTACGTCAGATATCTGGCATATAAAACAAGCATGTAAACCCCCACTTTTCCCAATCAAACTTTAATAGCACAAATGACTTCTCATGAAATTAGCCTGTAAACAATCCTAAATCCTCTTCCAGGGGAAGTTCCAAATAAATGCAAGCGTAGAATTAGCATTTTACCTGCTACAAGAAAACATGAACTCTGCAGCTTGCAGGTCTAACAAGTGTCAGGACTCAGGAAAACTACAAACGTTCACGCTTTTCCTCACAATCCATATTTGTATTATTGGAGTTTCGTAATGTATAGACAAAAGTTTAGAAAATGTACCACATTTAAAAACATTTAACATTTAAAAAAAACAAGCTCTGCAGCTATGTAAGAAACATAAACCAGTGTAATCTCTTAGATCTGGGCACACCACGGACCATTTTAAAGAGAAAAGTTCAGCAACAAATGTCATCTGTTTCTCTTTGTAAAAACAGACTACAGCTGTTCTCTTTACAGATTTTTTTCAGCTTTTAAGAAAGGAGCACTACCATGATATTCAATAATTTGTCTTTCATGTTTCTTATTCACAGACCCAGTAACATTGTTCCCAAATATCTGAAGTTCAGGGATGTTCAGCCTCTTCAAATGGCTTTGGAAAGGGTAGAAATAAGCCATATGTTACCCCTGATAATTCTCCCCCAGTAGGCAGTCTGTAACAGGGAAGCAAACACCCTTCCCTTCTGCACTCAGACTTTCCTTGTGTTTTTAATATCCAAGTCACTTACAAAATCCTGGCCTTCAGAAACAATGTTTAATTCCTTCAGTTCTGGCTTTTAAGTGATTCTATCATAGTCCTAGTTGGTAAAAATGCTTATTAGTGGTACCCAAGCATAAATATAAGGGAAGCATCCTTTACAGCTTGCTTTTAAACTCCAGTGAACTCTCAGAGCTAACCCTTCCGACAGCAGGGACTATCTCAAGCAGAGTATCGCTGGGTGGGAAGAATTTCAGCCAAAATGTTTAATTGAATTTATTTCCAAGAAAGAGGCCAAGTGGGGGAGGGGAAGCTGTTCTGCCTGCATTGAACAATTCTGGCAATCTGCTGTTTGAGCAGCTCTAGTTCTTCTGTGCTTTGGAGCAGGGACTTCAAGGTTGGCGGGGGGGGGTATGTGTGTACACTTCATGCACTCTGTCATTTAAATGCAAACCCACCCAAATTTGGCCTTGTTAGAAGTCTTTTGGGCTGGGATGGGAGGAAAAGAAGGGAGCAAGAATCTCTCCTGACCTCACATAAACTGTGATCTGTTAGAGAACAGCAGGCTGGACATCCAGAGACTCGTACTTTGAACAACTGCAGTTTGGAAGGCGTAGATGTCTGTACAGGCTACAGCTATGCCACATGATGAAGCCACTGTCTCCAACCTGTCCCTGAGCATTCAAATAATCTTCTTTACTTCCAATGAGCCTGCTCTTGTAAGAGCTCCCTAACTTACTATTTCAGATGACATTAAACAGCTTATTTTTAGCCAGCCTGGCTAGCTGTGGCTGAAATGCATTGGCAAGAGCTTATTGAAGCAGCTCAGCCACAGAGGGTGCCCCAAACCTTGAGATACTGCAGTCTGTGCCAAGTTCAAGTGCTGAGATTTAGTTTGAGATAAAGCACATATTCTCCAACACACTCAAAACCCTAGTGTTGCTTAGGCCTAACCGGGAATAAGCTGTTATGGAGCAAGAAAAAGGCAGGAATGGAAGAGACTAGGGGAGCTTGTGGTGGGGAAGACTGCCAGGGAAGACACTGTGACACTGGTCAGAGGGCAGGTCTGGAGAAGATGCACCCAGACAGTGGGCATAAGACTGCAAGAGGGAAGACCTGGGAATGCAGCTTAGGTCCTTGAGTCTTACCAGTCAACTATGCTAAGGGACTGATCATGCAGTGTTAACATTTTGTTCGTAATATTGTATGAATATGAAAGGATCTATTTGTTTAAACTAGTAAACAAATTGTTTGGAAAACTGATTCCCAGAAATTCTCCTAGTTAAATTGCCAGGAAGTATCTGGCAGAGTTTGACAATGCAAAATAAGTAGCTCCCAAACTCTGGGGGTACAGAAATAAGCACAAGTTCTTTTTCACAAGCCAGCATGTGTGCTTAGGAGTAGGGCGGGTGGGGGAGGTGTGCCTTCAGGGTGTATTTAGTGGCTGAGAAGCAAGACCTTGTCTTTGGCGGATAGTTCCAGTTGCTGCAGGGCCAAGCTACAGTAGGAAGAACACCCCTCTTGCTATTTTGGTTTCCTCAGTAATACTTTGAGGCAAAGGTAGAAGGTCACTGAAAAGTTGTATGCACTTGACACCCACATGAGTCTGCCCATAGAACAACCACCAAAACCAGGAGAAGGTAAATTTGCTACTTTAAAAGTACATTCTCTCCTTAGTAGGAAAAAGCACCTTTTCCTCAACTGACAAGCTTCTCTTGTGCTTATGTTTGGTTCCATCCCCTCAGTAAGGTTGTCTGAAAGTTACACAGAGGTGCAAATGGTGCTTTCCCCCACCTTCTTTCTTTTTAAGAGGCAAGGAATACCACATCTGGACAATCTTGCAAGAAAGGAAGAAGCGGAGAGAAAGGGGTACCTTTACTCTGGGAAAGATGATTCACATCCACTAGCAAAATGCTTGGTTCAGAAGATTCCTCAGACTTTACCCAAACATGGCTTCAGAATACAAGGTGTTCCCTCCCACCCCACCATGCTCCCTGTCAGACCAAAAAAGCTTAAAAAAAAAAAAATCTATGCTGCTATTGGTGGTATTTTAAACACCTAGGACTGACAACAAAAGCTCCCAAGAGTTCTGAAGAAGTCTGTCTTTACCCAGCACTGCTTGCAAGGAAGAGAGGGGACTGAAACTGGAATGATTCTCATCTTTCCACATCAAGCACTTTTCCAGCGCGCACATCTCTAACCATGGCTTTTTGGCATTCTTCTCATTTTAATAGCCCTGAAAGTATCACTTGTCCTTCCTGAGGTAGGAAAGACTGAGTACAAATATGCCCGAAGTTAAAACACAACAGATGTGAGCTTCCCCAAACAGCACGAGGAGCCAGACTGCAAAGCTACCCTTGGTTATTAGCCTCCAGCTCTTGGGGTACCTAACCCTGGCTCCAAGACACCCCCAAGCAGTCATGTACAAAATGCACATCTGAACTCTGGAGCTTTGGCCTCTCTCTACCAGAGTGCTGAAGAGGCAGATCCTGGCACACAACAGCCGAAGCTGCAGCATGGCTTTTGGTGCACCCTTAGGGGCTGGTGCCATAGGAAGCTATTAATTCACCTCGACTCTGCTGCCTGTTGACTATCCCGCCCAGCGTCCATCGCCGGTCCAGGCGTCTCAGGTGAGCCTTGCGTCTCTTAGAAACTAGTTTGGAACATGGATGGAAACAAAAAAAAGACAAAAAAAAAGGAAAAAAAATCATGGGAGGGTGAGGAATAAAAACAAAACATGGCATTTACAAGCACTGGTCTTGTTAGCAGGAATGGGTTAGGTGGGATGCAGACATTTTGTTTTAGTTTATATAGTACAGTGGAACAAGTTAGCTTCTTGAGCCTGAGCAACATGAGCCACCTAGAACTGTCACAAATTGCCACCCTTGCTACTGGCTTTCCTTAAAAGAACCAAAAACATACATACACCCCAAAACAAGCTGAACAAATGAAGACAACTTGTCCAAGGAGGCTGCAGTGGCGGGACAGATCAACATCATTGCTGTTGCGTCTCCTAGTTAGGCTACAGGATCTTTGGAAAATACCGTCTATTGCATATGACATCAAACCCAATAGGGCTCTAATCCTGTCTAAGCAAATTATCACACTGTAAACAAAACACAGGGTGGGGGGAAGGCAGCTTCTCTTATGCGAGTTCACTTGTAAAAGCAGCACTCAGGAACAGAACCCAAGTGAAAAGTGTCTCATGTCTCTCCTTGCTTGCAACACAGGATTCACAATCATTGTCATAGCTAATTATCGTGATCCAAATTTCTAATATACTGATTACAAATATAAGTAAAAACCTAACCTTGCAATTATTGAGCAGGCTCAAGAAGCTAACAAGCCATAACTGAGAATTAGTTACACACTGAAACAATAATTTATGCTTAAAATATAAACAAAGACAAGACACCTATGGAAATGGCATTACGAAAGCAGCTGTGCACAGAGGACACCACTTGTTTTCTGGATTGCACATGTAGAACTGTACTCAGCTCCTTCTTCTGCTTGTGAAGGTGTGAATGACACAGGAACCATTGGACTGGCACAGAAACACAGATAAACATTTCCCTTTTTCCATTCAAGGGCTTCCATGCTAGTTTGGCAACTACTTCAACGGTGCTTGGTGCTGCCACAAAGCAATGCAAAATACTACACTTCAGCTATCACTATAGTGCAAACACAACTGTTTTGCTAGTGATGCTGCGAAACTGTCCATAAACTTTGTTATCACATAATTAATAATCACTCAATTCTGCTTATGTGCACTCATTTGGGGAAGATACCCTTATGAGAGCAGACACCATCATCTCCTAGAATTATGTTCTGTAGACAATCAGGCACAGCAAAATTATTTGATTGGGGAACGATTAGCTGAATAAGTAAAAAAATTAGTAACTTCCCCCAAAAGTGGCTTTTGCCTTTTTGCCCTTTCTATCTGTCAGGGGCTTAGACCAGACTTCTGCACCTAGCTCATTCTTCCTCAGTTTCTCCTTTGCTGTAAGGCCTAAATCCTCCCTAGTCACCCTAAGTGGAGGTGAGGTAAAGTGGTGTTGAACAGACACAATATCTAGTTTGTGGTACTCTGTACTTCCCCTTTTATGCCACATGAGTCAAAGAACCACCACAAATTTTCCGAGGAGCTGGATTTCAAGTTTATAGATTGCTGTGGTTTTGGCTAACAGAAATCAGTGATCCTCTGTGAAGCCCATGGTGGCACAGAAGATGAGCTGTGTTCACTCCTTGCTGGTGGTGTTTTTCTTACCAATTGTTTTAACCTGGTGGCTTTCTCCAAATCAACAGGACATTAGACTGCCAGTTACACACATGCTACGCAAGAGGCAACACAGGACACCTCACTAGACATACAGATTATAGCAGAGAGAGAAGCTAAAGCTAAATTAACAGTAAGGCTGCCTGCATTAGAAGGTTTCTATACAAGAAGGGAGGAAATGAAAGGTGTTGAACTTAAAGGCTTGCAGGAAGGAAGAGTGTGGAAGGGGTAGAAATTTGCTTCAGGTGTCAACACAGAGCAGTTACCCACAGCTCCTTGCTTGCACCAGGAGTTTGGAGGATTCAGCCATCCAGGAGCAACACTTAAACACAGTGGGTCACACAGATCCACCACACTGTGTCCTCCTCACAACATATGACTATCCCCAGTGATAGCCCTTTTATATCACAATGATGCTTTGTATAAGTCAGGTTTTCTTCTCCTCAACAATATTGAATTTTGCCATTTGATCCTAGACTTGGACTTGGTTGGTCATGCCACAGTTAATCAGCAGCAAGGTTATTTATCAACAAGTGTCTAAACCTTTCCAGAGACCATTTTAGGATGTTTACTTTAACAGCTCCTGTGGCTGTGAATGTTTCTTTAGATCACTTTCTGAATGTTTTCCAAGCCTTTTAAGATGGTGTTGGTGTAAACACAGGCCCAGGTAGCAGTCAACTGTCTGCCCTTGTCCTGACAAAAGATGTTGTGCAGGCTCAGACGCAGGGAGGAAACACTTTTGTCTTTCTCAGGGAACAGACTATTTAAACAGAGACACATGGAAATATTACTGCTATGTACAAGCAGCATTATTAGCAAGTTGCATTCAGCACCTCCTTATCTTTACAAGGGCCTTCCACAGCAGAGCAGACCTCTGAGTTTGCCTGGCTTGTGGACTTGATCCAGGTCCACTGCAAATGGAGAGGGCCAAGAGGCTGATACAGAAAGCTCTCTACATTAGTGTTTCTACCCTTTCAAAGTAGGCAGAGCACAGATTGAACAGTTGCAGGAAGTCAACATCTCCAGAAGTCACTCTGAAACTTGTATGAACTCTAAATCCAGGTGCTAGGGCACTTAATCCACTTAAAGTGCCTTCCTCGTCAGTTATATCGGAGCCCCTTTCTCCTGCCTCCTGAGAGAGAGTTGGCAAGTTTTCTGTGTAAATACGTTTACTTTTACACACTTGTCTTTAAGAAAGTGAATCTGAGTTGTTCTTTCCTCTCTTATGGAATAACTATCAGGAGAAGAATAGCCCAAGTAAAGAAGAACTGGGGGGGGGCAAAAATAAAGAACAAAGGAAGTCTCAGCTTATGTAGTTAACAACATAAAACAAAGTTACTGAAAAATGAGTGAAAGCTGGGGCACATCAAAGCAGCTGCAGAGGTAATGCAATTAGATTTGTCACTGAGATGGAACTGAAAAGAAAGGAAAGAACAGTCTCAGGTTTCAGCATATCTGGATATGGAGTATGGCAGGGAGCATGACTGCTGACCATAGCTGAGGAGAGCAGTGTAATGGATTAAGGGGGACCGACAGGAAAAAGATAAGGAACATTTGATGGATTTTCCATTACCCAGGAAAGACTGCTGTGTGGCAACAGCCCTGTGCAGAGTACACTCCAGAGGGCAACATGAAAGGCGGAGGAGAGCTTGAAATGAAAGCAGTTTAAGCAATAAGGCTGTCAAGCATGCACCATATTTAAGAGTCAGGAAAAGGGAGGAAGCTACAGATCAACAGACAAGGCATTCTTCAACTCTTTCAGAAAAGAGCCGTAAGTTTTTCTTCTTTACTAACAGGGAAACTTTACTAACTGCTTTTGCATCTGCTAAGATGTTGCGTCATACCAGACCGGTTCCCGTCCTACCAGTCTACAGCCAGTCTGTCTCTAAACCCTAAGTGACCCAGGATATGGGTAGCTTTGAGCAGGGAAAAATTAGTTGCAGAGCCAAAGATTTCAATAAGCCACAGATGTCACCCTTGGGGCCCAGCATAAAGTTCTGTTTTGCCTGTGTGCTATCTTAATGGGCAGATGGTCATCCCACCACATCTCTAAGCTTCCTGCCTGTGCTAAGGAAAGGTCAGCTGAGTTTCCACATACGTTTTACATAAGTGTCACGTCAAGAGCACCTAGAAATTTAGCAAGACGTTCATTAGAATGGAGCAAGTCATAATAAAAGTGTCCTTTGTACACAGTTGCTACATGAGAAGTCCATTAAGATGTGGTTAGTCTTTCATAATGGAACAGAGGAACATGTGAGGTTTCACTATTCCATTTCTGGAACCTGAATTAAGCATCTTTAGCCAAAAAACAGCGCAGCTAAATACATATACATGACAAATAGCATCTCAGTTTTAGTAGAATAAGACCACACCAAATAAAATTACCTTTCCACACAATCATAGACCACAGCAAACAGCAGTGAAACTAGTTTCAAGGATTAATTAAAAAAAATTGTAATGAGAAGCAAATTGTAATGAGAAGCAACCATTAAAGTTAAATCTCACTCCTTTTAATGGCCTGTGGCTCGAACAAGCACCTTCTTCCAATTAAAAGCTCTCACTTGTGTAATTTCTGCAAACAAGCCATGCAAGTTCTCTCCTTCCATGGACATGAGAGTCCAAGACCTGTACCAGAACATACTGCTTGGACTTGCACTTAAGTTGTTTGTATGCTTTTTAAGGGTATTAAAAGGAGCATAATTTTCAGCTTTTGAACCTTTTGTCACACTGACAGCCCAAGCTTGTCGCAAAGAGATTACAGGCATGGTAATTGACTCCAGTTTCTTCTGCAACAATTTATTTACTGATACAAGATGGGAGAAGAGGTTACTGCACTGGATTAACAGCCACAAGTGGCACCAAGAGTTTTCAAAGTTTTCCTGTGGGGTGTGGGGGGGAACCATAAAGTAAGTGAATACCAGTTTCCCCTTGATAACAAAAAAGCTTTCCATACCTTCCCCAAGTTTGGATGTGTTGATGTCAGAGTCATCTCTGGTTCCATTTTGGGATTCCAAGTATGTAGCAGGGACCCAGCCTTGCTCCTCTGCTGTGCTCACAAACCACCAGCCTACAAAAAGAAGTAAAAGAAGTTGCTCAGTCAACAGTAAGAGGAACAAGAATAGCAAGATGCTACTGAGAAGGCAGCACAGCATCAGCAGCTTTGGTGCAGGTTTGAGTTATCCGGCAGCCTCCTAGAAGGAGAGGGGGTTTAGTCCTATTATACCATTTCTATCAGATACTCTCACAGTGGTAAACGAGTGTGCAGGCAGGCCTCATGTAAAAAAGGTTGCAACGGAACAAACATCAGTTTATTTTAAGAAACCTGAAGTCTATCCATGACAGCTCTGATTTGAGTTCTCTAATTTAGTTTCTCAAAACAAGTCTGGCAACATGTACATCTACAGTATCAAAACACTTTGTATGTGTATATATGCATATGTGAATGTATGGGAAATAGCACAAACATTTCCCAAATCCTACTATGAGGTATCACGGAAGTCAAAAGATGGAAATAAGAACGACTTTAGTAGAAGGGCACAGATTTCAGAACAGGACACAAAATAGTAATTGCTTCAATTGCACTTGTCACCACAGCCGGTATTTTACAAACATGACCTGAATTCAATGCCCTGGGAAGCTGGAAGGTACTGCCTAGAACTGAAATAAGAGAGAAAAGCTAACTGAAATGTGACTTCAGGCCATAGGCACCAGTTACTTGCCTTCCCACCAGAACATCCAAGTTTCTACCGCTATCTACAAAAATGTTGAGTATTCACCAACTATAGGTATATAACTTCAGGGCACATCCATGGATGGATGAATGAAATTATAGGTGAGCCATCTTATGGTTAAATACATCCCAACCGTAACTATCCTTGCCTCTTTTCTTGCTTGGCTACATTGATCCTCCACTGGTTTTGATGTAGACTCACTCACTCACCCAAGAGCTTGCTGCTCTTAGTTATGAGCACAACTAGATTCTGCTCCATTCAGGTAAGGTCAGAGTTAAGATACAGGACAATAAAAAGCCCAGCAGGTAAAACAGTTCTGTTGCTTTCTACAATCTGCCAGTCTCCCCCCAAAATGCAAGTTGCTTTCTCAAGACAATGTGAACTATTGTTCAACACCAGTCTTTCAGCCTCCCCAAAGGGAGTTGAGAAACTAGCTATTTCTGTACATGCACCTCAAAACAGTTTACAGACTTTAACGGCTGTCATAAACCCAGCTAATTTCACAGGAGACTCCCAAGCCTGCCTGTGATGAGCAAAGGCAGGGACGAGCCATCTTGCCCTGTAAATAGACGGGGCACAAAAACTAGTTAATTTATGGTGGGGCAAAGCCCTGAGTTGTGTGACGGCCACACAGCCCTCCCATAGCTGGGAGGCCGCAGCCCTGGGCCTGGCAAGGGGAAGGGAGGCTTCGCTGGGCTCTGCCATCATGCAACATGCAACTTTCTTTAAAGAAAAAGAAAGAAACCAGCTGAAACAATGCTCAAGTGTTTATGCTAAAAGTCACCCAAGTTTGTTCCAAATCCTGTCATGGAAGATTTTACAAGAGGACAGTAGTCACAAACCCTCGTTTTCCTCCCTGGGGCCTGTGGCTGGGAGACAATGTGCCCCAGGGGACAAACCCCTCACTTGCCACTACACAGCTGCTAGGTAGCTCGATTTATTTACTCTCAAAACTCAGACATGGCTTTCCATTTTCTGGCCCAGCAGAGGTTTGGAAACTTTGCTTCACAAGGCTCATGGTTGGAAAGTTTAAATTTAGTTATTCCCCCTCAGCAGGAGGTGAATTCTCCTGCCACGAAGCCCACAGCAGCAAACACGCAGGATCTGCCAGACCGTTTCAAAAACACATCATAGAACCATTTAGGTTGGAAAAGACCTTTAAGATCATCAAGTCCAACCGTTAACCTAACACTGCCAAGTCCATCTTCATGGTTGTTCCTTATTTTACTAGCAACGTATTGACATGGGTAGCAAACGCTGTTTAACATACACTTATAATTAGGCACAAAATGTCAGAAGCTGGCTTTCAGCTGCTATCAATTAGACTGGAATAGTTTATGCAAACTCTTCCTCAGAAAGAAATTAAACAGAATTGCACAAAAAGGACTTGCCTACACTTAAAATGGGCCAAATTCAAACCATGGTAAAGTCTGGTCTTTGGAGGGCTGGATCACACAGCCTTGACGCCGACCCAGTGCTAACCCATTTCACAATACAGCTCCTCTGGTTTGGCTCACTGAGCTGCATCGTGGCCTTTGAGCTCAGTTCAACATCTTGTGTTTGGAGTCATGGGGTAGCTGAGCCTCCATCCATCTAAACAGGGCTCCCTGCTAAAAGGCAACCCCTCACCCCGCGCCTAGGTGTGCATACACATGCATCCCCCATACCACCGTGCCTCCTTACTGCCATTCCCAGCTCCTGAAAGGCCTCAGGAGGGAAGCCTCACGACTCACTGATCTTATGAACAGGCTCCCACATACCAGTTGGGGGTCAAGTCACATTTGAGGTAGGTTACAGTCAAGTAACTCAACCAAATCCATTGCAACATGCAGACAGAGCATATAACAGCCTAAGTGAGGTTTTAAGCTGCTTTGATTCTTCAAGCCATCACTAAGGTTAAAGCTCCTAATCACCACAGAGCTCATGAAAGTTATAATTTCTTTCTAAAGATTTCCTTTATAAACTATGTGCAAGGGTAAAGCATAAACGAGAAACCTCCGCAACTACTGAGAAATCAGCAGTATCTGTCCAGCTTCAGAGAAAACCAGCCCCCGCAGCGAAATTCTCTTCTCCCATTTCAAGCTTGCTTCTCAGAAGGACAAAAGAAGGGCTTTAATGCAGCTCATTGGAGTAGCATGTCCACAGAAAAAAGTACGTGTTACTTAAACAGCCTGAACAACTGAGAAGCCTGAGAAACTTCCAAGCAGCACCCCCCAGCAGCACAGAAGTCAAAAACGGATGCTCACAAGCAAGATGTGCAGGGTGTTAGAGTGGCTGAGCACACATTGCAGAGGCAACTCGCTCCTTGTGAGGCGAAAATCTGAATTATGATGGCACATCTAAGCCATAACCCTACAGAAAGGAAATTACAGCATAGTGCAAGAATTGACAAACTCCTAGCAGAAAATGGCTGAAGCACAGACAAGTTCCACAATGCTGTCCATGCATGACAGCCCAGAACTGCAGAACTCTGCCCAGCTGATCGTGAAGTACTTGCTCTGCACCATCCCATCATTAGAAGCATTAGGGCAGCTGCCATTTGGTCCTACCACCCGTTTCCCCCCACCCCAGGTTAATGGGGGTTCATGGTTTGCAGACAAATTAGCCAGACTGGCCTTTGTTTGCAGAAAGTCAGGGCTGTAATGGTGCAAACCATCTCTTTTCCACTCCCCTGCCATCTTTCCCAACCCAGAGCATCACAGAAACGTTGTTAGAAAACTTGCTTTTGAAACACAGAACAAAACATTGCATTTATTTTGAGTTCTCCCTCTATGCTGGAGTCGAGCTCGACTTCACGATTCATTATTAAAACCATTCTGCAGCAACATCTGCAGGGAATTATGTAAAGTTATCTCTGTGCACTGCCAAGCCAGTCTGAGGTTCGCTCTTGCACTCACACCATCTGTAAAAATTAGGCAGTGCTTTACAGCTTGAGTTAACCCTTACAGATGCCCCTATCTCTCAGGTATCAAAACACAACTCTAAAGCTGATGTGGCATGGATGTCTAGACTGAGACTCATCTATCCTCAGACGAGGATTCAAAGGGAGTTTAAGCCTCACAGAAGGCACACAGAGAGTTGTAGCCACTGCAACCAGACCAAGTTCAGCTTGAGCTTTGCTGCATTACTCCAAATCCTGCCTTAATACTAATCCAGGAATATGGATTTTTAAGGTAGGAGTGCAATTTTCTCCTCACATCTGTTGACCCTTTGGTTGGCATCTGTCAGCATCCCTAGCTGCAATAGCCAAGATGTCTCTACACTCAGAGTCCACCTGGGCTCTGATAACTCTCAGGCATTTTCAGCATGGAGCTACAACAGTTACCAAGAGATGAAAGGTTCCACTTGCCACACATACATACACACTGCAAGATGATGATTGCAAAATAGATCGGTCACACTGGAGAGTGAATAAATGACAAAAATACTGTGATTCTAAAGATCATGTTCTTGCTTTTAATTGTATTCCCAGTCCTCTCCCCGAAAGGCTTTAAAAAAGCAAAAGAATTAAGCTAAGTGTTACCCACAACCCACACCATGGGAAACTACTAGAACATAGTTAAAGGACTACCTTTTATGCAAGTTTTGCTAATGTATACATGCGTCCTCACCCATCCATGCTTCAATGTCGTCCCTTTCTCCACACCAACAGGAAAAATTAGTTATTCCTGTTGAAGTCTGCCTAATCATGAGATGCTACAAATCACTTAAAAAAAAATAATATTGGAGGATCATGCTGAACATTGGTTTCTTATTCTCCCTTAAGCCATTAACTTCTCTTTAGACTTGATTGTCAATTTATGACCTTAACTAAAGTAAACAAGAAGGACAGCACCACTGTAAAAGGGAATGGGAATCTCTCCTTCATGAGTAGACTACACATTCTTCTAAACAAACACTTAAATAACACTCCACCTCTCAAGAGTTTTGGAAAAATCCCACTCAAGCAGCAGTCTGGTACCTCTGACATGCGCTTTTTGGGCTTCAGAGAGCTGCTTCCTTTTAAGTCCTTCTGCCTTGGAACTCTCTTGAGGTTTTTTTTTCTGATCCAGCAACTTAAATTGTCCTACAAAGCAGTACTAGATGCAATCAGGTCACTTCCAGACCCGACACGCGGACTTTTTCGTGCCAACAGCTGATTACTTTCCTTCAGAGATGTGATCTGATCATTAAAAAACAGCTAAGGTAAGAGTATTGCTGTGCAGATGAAGGTGCTTGCTTTTTTCACCCCTCTAGAGCTCTTCCCAGTACATGTGTATTTGATACATAGGGAAGTCAGTCATAATTGCCTTGGACAGACCTCCAAAAAAGATGCAGAAGCAGAAATGTAAAGGCACCAGAAGCAGCATTTTGCAAGAGGGATTCTCTGCATTAAGCATGTTCTTACACCCACTTCCTAAAAATTCACTACAGTGCCTGTATGCTGTTAGACGCTATCACTGTACACGCTGGCTCTCCTCTCTGTAAAAGGCTCCTTCAGTCCCACACGCTTGGCAAACGCGCTGCGTTGAAAGCACTGAATTCACATGAAGGCCAGTGGCTGATTTCTGCGCGTTTTGTCCTTAACGATTCACAGAAGAGGCATCGTTCTTTTAAATACAGAGATACATGTAAGAGGTCTTCCTAGCATGGAGCCGACTATAGCTTGGGGTACAGAAGTCTGTGCGTGAGTCACTGCACAGCAGACTAAGGCTGTTTTCTCAGGATGAATTATTAAAGTTGGTGAAATATTAAAGGCAGCTTTCATCTTTAAACACATAACGTTTCCCAGCCTGTGTGCACTGCAGACTTCACTGCAGCCACCACTCAACCACAAAGCAATGTTTGTCTCGTTTTAAAGATGGAAGTGGGGCTCAGACATGCTAAAGGAAGAAAGATGTGCTTGTGGCAGACATCCTACTTGAACACAATTAAGATGCACAGCGCAGGTTCACTGCCCTTCATGTGCCATACCCAAAGCAGATTGGGCCACACATTAGGATTCCAGCTCAGCCACGTGTCATGATCCTTCCAGTCAGTTCACGTCCTAGAGCTACATGCTAGGAGCATGGTTCGCGTGGGCAACCCCACTTTCCACAGGAGCCTCATTTTGCAAAGTGTTGCAACCCTAAATGTCTGTGCCTGACTGCTCTCACAGTCAAGAGCGAAGGTTGGTACCTTGCTTGCAACTACGGTGGTTGCACTCTAGGTACCAAGTACTGCCAATACTTAGGACTCGGCAGCAGCACAAGGAGTTGCATTCCTTGCACTGCTTTAAGTGTTACATTACTGAGTTCAAGGAAAATAGAAGTGAATCCCAGAGTTTGGGTGCTGTTACATATAAGGGAGAGAATAGAGTTCTTCCCTGCATTAACTGGCTATTAAGGTAACCAGTTGTTTCAACTCTATATGGTTATGGATTTGCTATCCTAGTCCTTCCAGTCTGTCTTGTTCCTCCACCTCTACTACTAATCTTGTAGCATTGGTAGATGGAGACTTCTCAGCTGTGCTGTCAGCCTATCCCTTTGCTGCTGTACTCCAGTTCCTATGGTTGCAAAGCTGGCTGGCACAGAGGGCCTACTACATGTGAATAAATATCCTAGTTATTGCTGCCACAGGTTTTTTCCTGGACCAAAAGCAGCTGACTAGGTGTGTACATAAGTGCTTGATACAGAGTCCCAATGTGCGTCTCAGATTCTGGCTTAAACATCTAGCTTGCTTGGATTGGTTTCACATCACATTATATGCACAAACACACACGCATATACGTGGAAATTCACACCCTGACCTCTGCATTCAAATACATATTACCCTAGTCTTCTAGTGGGATTGGAACCATGTTTCCTCATACTTCTGGAAAAAGTAGAAGTGTTCAGAACATGGGAAAAGTTCATGGGAAAAGAGAAAACTGGATAATATACAACTCAGCTCTAATACTTTATGGGTTACATCACTAGCAGAGACGATGGATATTGAGAGTATTAGACAACTAGGAAATACCACAGTACTGGATTTGTTCAAATCTTATAAGCTAGTAGGTGACAAGCCTTCCAGAGGTGCACATTTGGCAAAACGCTTATGTATTTGTCTCTTACTATCGTTGTGACTTCTTTCGTGTATGTGTGTGTGCGGACGCACGCATGTGCGTGGAGTTAAGTAAAGCACACTTTATCTTTGGGTTCTGATAATACAAACTGGTAGTTACAAACTCTAAGTGCTCTGTCTGCAGCTATTTGCTATGGCCCAATTGTTACCCAGGGGCTTCCCCTCCCTGTTTAAAAAAAGGACCTCAGATTTGTGTATTGACACAGCTGGAATGAAGGAATCTGCCAAACACGTTTTCAAGAATTGGCATGTACATCCACAAAGCCATCATATAATCCAGTACAAATTACACAAGTTGTGTCCTTAAAGCAAGGGAGTAAATGCACTACCTATTACATTAACAGCTATGGAAAAGTCTTGGACACTGCCTGTAAATCGCAGATCAAGTCCCATCACACTCCAGGTCACCATCTTCCCCTAAACTGTCAAGGACCCTGGGATCCCCAAGACAGAAGGAGAGGAAAGCACCACTTGCTAAGCATGCCCATGGCTAACTCCAAAACACACACAGCCAACAAGCCCAAGGTGTTGCCCAGCATCCCCAGACCACTGAAATTAGGGGATCCACAAAGCAATGAAGTCAGCCAGTTCTACAGGCCAGTCAGCACCCAGGAAGTTGCAAAAAAAGGTTTGCCAAGGCTCAAACATCCTAATACCTTCTAAAAATAAATTTAAAATAATCTTTCCCTTCCTGCTTTACTTGATTTCAAGAATACCTAATGGTGAAACTGTCTCTGCAATGTGAGCTGCATTCCACATAGCCCAACATGTTTGTGGCTTGCAGCCTTTGTTCAGTATAGGAACAAAAGAAACTAAGAGAGGGAGTGCTTTACTCATAGGAAATATCTCATCAATCACGACAAGGAACAAAGCTATCTTTAGGTGGGCACACTATATTGTGCAAACAGCCTGGCTGCAGCTGCTAGCCTGTGAATGCCGAGTACTGTACAATAATTGGAGTAGAACAAGGTCCACCCATAGTCCACTGGCTTTCAAGAGGTTACTGACTTGCACTGGTATACTGGCCAACGTGGTCGTGCCATCCAAGCCACACTACCAACTCAGTTACTACAGAAAAAACCTGTTTACTGATCACACATTTTCCTTTTTTCATCTGATCTGTCTGGAAACAGGATTTCCTATCTGACCTCAAGTTCTGATTGCACTACATAACAATTTTCACGTTTTCTTGCAATTTTTTTTTCTCTTGGAAAGTGATAGATTTATGGGCAACAAGTGGTACCAGACAGTATCTTCCTTTCTTCTTTCCCTTCCCCCGAAGTTTTCTTTACTTCAGTAGGTCCCAGAAGTTGACCAGTGAGGATACTGACTGCTGCTAGTATCCTTCAGTACAGCTTCCCTGATCATGGAACTTCATGGGGCACTCTCCTTCCTCCATGTTCAGTTACAACCCAGAGTCTTTCATCTACTTCCAAAAGGCCTTCTGTCCTCTATCTCCTTTAGTGTTTCTACTGTTAGGAAGATGTAGCTCAAGTAGGAAAGTTAAGGAATAAATCTATCTCCAACCCTCCTTAAAGCCTGCCCCCCCACCTCTTCTCCAGCAGCCCATCATTTAAAGGTTGAAATCTATAGATCTGAGGTTTTAATGAACTTGTCAAAGTGATACTATAGGTACGATGTTTACATAAATCAGTATTTACAGGAGCTCCCAACCACAAGTGAGTTTGGCTGGGGCACGGACTCCAGCACACGGTGCAGAACGTACAGAAATCAGGTGGGCAAACCCAGCCCGTGGCAGCAGATGAGTAATCCACTGCCTTCAGAAAGGCTATGCCAGCGCAGCCAGTTCCTGCAGCAGATTTTCCAGAGCCATGAACAACTGACTATAGTAAAGGCATGCAAACAGATGGATTTATGCCCCACGGGGCATGGAGAGCTCAGCCCTAGGAGCCAACTGAGACTCTCTATTAGTCATTACCAGTTGTGGGGTTGTGTTTTCTGCGGTCAGCCAACAGGGTGCAACAGTCAAGCTCACAAGTAATTTCCTTTACATTCACAGGACTTAATCTTAAAGCAAACACATTTTGTGTCCAAGCTTTCTTTAGGAAAACATGAATAAGCTTTCAAATGGGCCTCATGGTAATCTTGTCCAAAGATTACAAATTACTTCCTAGTGGTTTAAAGAAGTTACAGACCCCAGCCCCAGCTGATAGGAAACGGCCTTCACAGGCAGCAGAGAATAACCAATATTTACTTCCTGCACAGATTGACAAAAGTCGCTTTTGTTTTAATTTCTTATTCTGAAGTCTGTAGAGAATGTGGTGTCAGTTGCTTACTGGGAAATCCTCAAAACCACACAGAATCAGGAAAAAGAGACTCTATGGACTAGGAACAATCCTAGCAGAGTACCAAACAGCACTCCAGGTGCTAAAGTCAAAGTCATACAGGAATCCCATATTTCAGTCAAAAATACATCTGCTACCTCTGAGGCAGTCTTCACTTACCTCAGGACAGAACACAGCAACATCGGACAAGAGCTCAAAGCAAGGAACAAAGGCTGCACTATATCCATGAGAAATCAGAGGATAAAGCAACCAAACAGTGATATTAGTTCAGTTTGAAGCACAGCTGAGTCACCAGATCAAAAATGCTGCCTTTTACAAACAGCTTTTATGGGATCCTTCTGAACCACAATACTCCTGCTAAAGGAACTGAGACACCTTGGTTTGCCAGTGCCCAGCACAGTGTGCAGACCAGCACCACTCTGCAGCACTCAGAGAACTGTCTCACAAATTTCCATATCCTGCCTGTTCCTTGAAGCTCTGCTGTCCAAATACAGCTTCTATCCAGCTCTATTTATTAGCTAGATCTGGCAAGATTGTAGCCCAGATGGTACGTTATCACAAATACTGATGTAAGCCAAACTGAACACCCTGCTCTCCCTCTGACACGGCTTCATTGCTTTTCTCCTGAGCTCCATTCAAGCCACGTTTCTGCAGCGACCCTGGGAGCTGAGCCTCAAAGAGCTGCCTGCACAAGGCTGCAGGAAATGACAGCTTCGGAAATGAGTACCAGAGTGATGAATAGCAGGCTACAAGAGCAGCCGGTGCGTTAGCAGGCTGCCAATTAATGAACTACATTGTATTGAACAAGGACATACATGGACAAGTAGTATCATCGACACTCCCCAGAAGAGATTATAAACCCAATTCAGTATTTTCTGAAGGGTTTTTCCAGGCTTCTCTAAAATTTAGAAGCTTACAGACTTGTTACTATATTTTGTTCAGCAGGAAGCTGAGCTGGCCCTATTTTGAGCAGTTTATAGAAAACTAAAAGAAGAGGGGAAAAAAAAAAAAAAAAAAAAAAAAAAGAGGGAAAAGATTTGCCTTTTACCTTTATCCATCATGAAGACCCAGACAGTGAGAATTACCTGTGCAGGTGGAAACAGAAGGGGACATTCACCTTTAGGAAGGGGGAAACTGGGCTCATCCACATAGACTTCAAAAAAGCAAAACCAGGACTTAGCAGGCTATCTGGTTCCATCCAGCTCTAACAAAAAGGTGCATCAGCATCATAAGAAGAGAAGATAAATATAAGAAAGTTACTGAGGCAAAAACCTCTGTTAAGATGCTTATTCTCCCCCCTCAGCAAAAAAAAGCACTCCTCTTACATTACAAAAAATACTCTGCACACAGCCAAGTAACTAAGCACTTGTTTGTACTTATTCTGGCTTGGCCTCTGGATAAGAAGGCTACACACTTTGCTCAAGCATCTTTGCAGTGGTTTTGCTACATGGTAGTAAGCATGTGATTTCCCTGCAGCTATGGGAACATCAACAGCAAAATTCCTATTAACACCTTCTTCACAGAGAAAGGCTGGGTTGCCGGCAGCCTCAGTTGCCAGTCTGCATCCAGGAAGGCACCATTAAATGTGCAGTAAGTCAAAGTCCCAATATTTAAACATTTTCATCTTCTGACTCTCCGTTCTGTCTCTTCAAGCTTAATCAAACAAAGCCGGAGCAAGCACTAAAGCACAGATTTGCTGGCAATAATCAGTGAGACTGATCTTCTGACGCTAAAGGTTAGCAAGGCAAATTAATGATGTGAGATACAGAAGAGCTGTCTATCTCCACGCATTTCACAGAGCTGAGACAAGACAAATATACCATTGTGAGGCTTATTCCTTTCCATTAGGAATAAATCAACCATGAAACAAGGGCAAGAGTAATGCTGTCCTTGGGCGAAAAGCTGAGATTTGCAGACCCTCCATTACAAACACACATGCATTACACAATACAGCACCATTTAAAATAAATAAGCAGCACAGTAAGGGATTACCTAAACCTGTTAGACAGATGATATAGAGGCATAGTGTTTATCTTTTCAACAAGTAGTCACTAAAGCTTACCCTATGAGTGCATGCAAGATTAAACCCTTTCCTCTCCCCAGCACAAGGCTACCAAAAGAGGACACGCTGGACTGCCTGTAACCACCCCTGGCCAGACCCTGCTGCAAGTGCTATACTTTCCATATATCTCCTTCTTTCTTTGCACAGGCAACTGCTATTCCCCAATCGCTGTGATGGGGAACATCATAGATGATGATAACATCATAGAAAACCTTGAGTTCAGGCATTTTGCAACCTTGCACTTTTCAGGATCTCACTCTTGGCAGATTGGTGGCCTCTTCCCCCCCCGCCCTCCCCTTCTTCCCCCAAAATGCATTGGTTTCCTCTTCTTATTTTGGGAAAGGTCAGTGATGGAGCACAGAGGCTGCATGTTCCCCACAAGCTGAGAAAGAAGATGGTCCTGCTGCTGGGGAGCTGGCCTAGCTTTGGGGAGTTCTCTGTAAGAGAACCAAGAACCAGACCCATTCTTTTCATGGGAGGAGTTTTTCCCTCCCCAATTTCCAAGTCTTAGTTACTTCCCTTCCCCTCCCCCACCACCCAAATCCAAACAGTGTTTCCTTTGTCTTTCCCTCATGTAGACGTCCATTCTCTGGAGACAAGGCCTAGATGTCTGGCACAACAGGACCCTGATCTCAGCTGGGCCTTAGGCACTGCCATAAAAAACAAACAGAGATCACAGAAGCATGGTTCTTGCAATGTAAAACAGTCTGAATAGCAAATAAGTCTTTGGATAGGTCTGTCAGCTGACATACTAATTACTATGTCGGAACGCTACAGTTTAACAAAAGCTTATATGGCCTGAAAATTTATTCCAAAACATCCCATTTAGTGACTATGTGTGCACATTTGGAAGGGTAAGTTGGGAATTCACCGCAATACTAATGTGAAGAACGTATACCTCCAGCAAGATCAACTGGACTACTAGCACATTTTAGCATGGCTAATGAATTGAAGTTTCCTCAGCATGTTTTCCTCCCAAGGGCTGCGGGCAATGATTACAGAGTGGAAAGAACCAACCCTGGGTAGAAAGAAAAGTACCTACTCCTACATCTAAATCCCTACTTGGGAAAGGGATTTCCCATTGCATTTCAGAGAGATCTACCCCCCTACCCCGTTGTTTGCATGGGCTCTTCAACACACACACAGGTACGCACACCACCCCCACCCCCCACCCCCCAATTCTCAGACTCCAGCTCAGTGAAGCATTGTGCAATGCAAGCTGCAGAAGACAACCAAGACTACACATTTTGGGGAAGGACAAACATCACTTCCAAATCCCCTTCTAACTTACACAGAGACCCTCAACACCAGGCATAAGCGGAGCCACCTCTAAGGCACACCAGTCCCTTGATTAATTTCGTGGTCAATCTTCTGGCTAGTAACTGACACCTCCTGAAGGTTCAAAACTGCCTTCTGATGTTCCTCAATCCCATGATAAGATATAACACAGCTCTTTTGTGCTTACAAGCCATTTTCACAGAAGATCATGCTTTCTTCGACTGACCTATTTGTCACCAGTTGCTAATATAAGTCAGTGAGTGTGGTTGCCTGATACCAACACATATAGTATAGGCTGGGAGCACAAAACAAGCTTTTTGATGTGTTTATTTTGGGAATGGCCACACACCATACTTGCAGTAGTTCATATTAATTATTGGTGTCACAGTTTAACCCTAGCTGGCAACGAAGCACCACGCATCCCAGTGGGATGGGGGAGAGAATCAGAAGAGTATAAGTGAAAAAACTCATGGGTTGAGATAAAGACAGTTTAATAGGTAAAGCAAAAGCCACACATGCAAGCAAAGCAAGACAAGGAATTCATTCACCACTTCCCATCAGCAGGCGGGTGTTCAGCCATCTCCAGGAAAGCAGGGCTCCATCATGCCTAACAGTTACTTAAGACGACAAACGCCATCACTCCAAACATCCCCACCTTCCTTCTTCCCCCAGCTTTATATGCTGAGTATAACGTCATATGTATGGAATATCCCTTGGGTCAGTTGGGGTCAGCTGTCCCAGCTGTGTCCCCTCCCAACTCCTTGTGCCCCCCCAGCATACTTGCTGATGGGGTAGGGTGAGAAGCAGAAAAGGCCTTGACTCTGTGTAAGCACTGCTCAGCATTAACAAAAACAACCCTGAATTATCAACACTGTTTTCAGCACAAATCCAAGACATAGCCTCATAGTAGCTACTATGAAGAACATTAACTCTATCCCTGCAAAACCAGCACAGATAGTATTAATTACACAGCATTAACTTGTTAATTTTATTTCTAAAAAAAAAAGTCTCCCCAATCTGCCCTGCTAATGAACAAGTTCATCCAGATGCCAAACAATAACAGGAATTGGTTTAATAAAATTTGGAAGTCAGCTTTATATGGCGCTAAAATTAAGGGCTTAATTCTCTGTTCTACAAAAGGTTAGATTTGTTGGTCATCTGCCAGCATGTACTATCTCAACTTCAAGCTATGTCCCTACTTGCTAGTCCACACCTGAAGTTGAAGCAAAATGAAGATTCAAAGGAGATTTAACATCTGGTCTGCTACTCTTGCATCTCACCGGCCATTAATGCTACATCACCTGGCTCACCAATGCTGTGCCTAATAACCTTCACCAGACTACTCATTCTGAGGGACACAGCTTTTTTCCATAGCTGAAGTTACAGTGCAGAGGCTATTCCAGAAACACAGGCACCAGCCACCAATATCTGAGGAATTATTATACAGACATCTAACCTGCTTCCCAAGTTACCTGAAGATTTAGGTGACAGGAAGGTGGAAATATTCACCCTTGCATTATTTGTCTAGTTAAATTTTGTTTTTCTGATTTTTCCCTGCCACTTCAGCTTCTTCAGTTACTTTGGCAACACCTTCCAGCAGTCCCAGAAAAACTCAAGCATGATCCAGACAGAAATCTCAGGTATTTCTGTCAGCCTATCACATAAGCAGGTGAGGTCAGATGCACCAAGCCAAAGCTTTCAGCATCACAACCACTGAAATTTCAGAGTATGGTTTGACTTCATGACCTGTTTTCTAGTGTGAGCAAAATGCAAATCTGTATTTTCATATTCTTCTAAAGCCTGTAAGAGGATGATATTTGCTCCTACTTGGATGCAACAAATGATGTGTGACAGAGGGAGGGGATTGCAAGAGCACCTTCCGATTGCAAGAAACAATTAGTCAATTTTGCTCACATTTGTTTAAGTCCTGGGGATTTCTCATCTGCTGCTTAAAGGCACCATTCCTTTGATGAAATGTTGATAATCCTATCCAGTTGCAAAGTTAGCAAGCAGCAATAGAAGTCACGAATAAAGGATACCAACAGCCCTGCCTTCAAGCACTGCTAGCATACCTTCGGATATATGTTTCATAGCCGTACAGTTAAGTGTCGTACTAGGTCTTAAGACTATTTTTGGTCTTTAGCTTCTGAGAAGCATTCCTAGGGCAGACTACTTCAGTGATTTATATTTATTTATTTTTAAAACATAAATAAATATGCAGAAGAGTGAGTGAAGTGTGACCCCAGATCATGGTTTCTGTGCCTGTAGCTATACCATTTAAAACAAGATCAATAGAAAGCCCTACTTTGCAAGCAAGATGCCTGTCTTTAACCAGAGCCAGAAGTCTCATGAGCATGACATTTCATTCAGATATAGCAAAAGACTTCTTACGACAGAGATGAGGTATTGATTAAAAAAAAAAAAAAACAACAAAAAAAAAACCACTAAGAAGAAAAGCAGCCCTACCCACTCAAGCAAGCTGTAGGTTTGAAGAAAAAGAACAAAATGAACTTTGGTTTGACTCCTCTGTGCTCAGAATTACTCTGCGACAATGATTCCCTGCTGCCAACACACACTCCGGCTCCGAGAGTGGGGGTGACTACGTCCAAGCCAAACACAAGTGTGGCTGGAGAGACTCGCAGCAAATTAGACAGCTCTTCTTTGTACTGATACACAAAATACAACTGGGGCACCCCGGAAATATTAAGGGCACATTCCTTGGCTGAGCCGATGCTTGCTGAGCAGCGCTGCAGGCACCAGTGATGCTCATCTCTGGAGCACTGATACAGCACTTCCAGCAGCTCCCCAAGCTGGCAGATGGAGATCCCTTGGAATGAGACTTGCGAAACAGCCCTGAAGGGTTGATATTCTCACTCAGATTATCTAAATCCCAAAGTGGAAAACACACCAAAAGCATCCTTACTCTGAATCACAATGAAATGCTCAGTAAGAGGCTGGATTTACAGAAAGCCAGCTGCAAGCAAAGGCAGCCCTTGGTCATCAGTGTCACAAGCATCTTGAGGAGTCTACTCGGATCTACAGATAAAACTGTATGTCCAAGTCAAGTTCCTCCCTCAAAGTCCAATACTTCAATCATGCTGTGCATCTGGAATCAAGCTGTTGCCACTCCAGACACAGTACCTCTCTAGAGAGTCTGTATCCTCCAGAGACACAGGGCTGCAAATGACTCCAATTCTCAAGGGGGGGGGTTGTGGTTTTAAATTTGTTTTTAGAAGTTTTTGTAAAAGGGAACAGAAATATTAGAAACTGCCATTACAGTGATGGTATCATCTAATAAGAAAATAAAAAAATAGAATATGGAGTTCCCTTATTATCCATTTCATGAAATATCAACACCCTTGTAGCCACTTTATAACTGGCCCATCAAGAAAGTATGAAGATTTACACTGAATCAGTTTAAGGGCCAAAACCAAACCAAGTGTACCAGGCCTCTTTTGGGCTTATACGCCATGGCTTTCTCATGGATTTAGCAGTAAAACTTTCAACTGTATAATATGAATGTCCAGTTTAACATTACTAAGTACTAGTAACAATCTCTGATTTAAATGAGCAGTGATATCTGATGGGGCACCAGAAGATTTAGGAAGAGAACAGACATCTCTACCAGCCATGAGCTCTTGCCCATGCAGCACAGCCTGGGCCAACAAGAACTCCAGCACCTTCCAGTCTTCCTTGTGCTAGTCTCACCACAATGTTCACACTTTGCAGTGGTTTCAAGTTTCTAAATCAGAAGCTTTGCTGGATTTCCAATTTCTAGATATCCCCATGCCAGCGAAAAAAAGAAAGAAAGAAAAAAGATTCTGAAGAATTTTAATTTTTCCAGACTGCATACCAGGCTTAATTCCTTATTCTCTGTTACTATTGTCTACGAGTTCACTTGACAATTTTCAGCTCTTCAGATTTACAGCCATTCCTAGCAAAGTATTTCATCCACAAATAAACGCAACCATCCTTTTTCTGAAGGCAAGGGGAAAATATATAGAAAGCACACAGATGTTTGGCAAGTACATCAAAGCTAGGCTAGTCAGTACAAAAACCCTCCCCAAACCCCCTGACATTCTCAGTGCTTTAACAATACAATCAAATTTTAAATATGAACAGAGGGGGATTCCAAATGGGTACATAACATCTACAATAATAAATTAATTGTAAGTGCACAGAAACCTGGACTACAGAAAGCTGTACACTGTACTAAACATCTTCGTGTGCCACTTCATTCTGTGAGGCCAGTCACACTGAGTCTGAGCAAATCTTTGTTTTTCACATTACCTAGTCTCATCTAATTTCATATTAGTGATATCAACTCCTGGCCAGTAGGTATCAACTTACTGTCTTTGGCAAACTTGTGCTTGTGTTCTCTGCACAGTTGGAGAATATGGTATTTGGCTCTTCAAACCCTGCGATTTGCTGCGGACCCATGTACATTCACTTAGATGCTCTTGGATCTTTGGAGAGCAGAGAGCACTTTCCCCTCCGACAATATTTCATAACTTCAGCACGTAATACCTTTTCCAAAGGCGGACAGATGTGCAGGAGTAGTTTCAGTCTTCCAAGAAGTTTTCCATTAGGATCTTGATTTTTCTCTGGCTGTGTAGTCCAACAGCATAATCAAGGCCCCTGCAAGGCTGGAGATGGGAGGTTGCTGCTCAAGCAATACTTGCTGCAAGCAGACCATCCAGCTGACGTACTGCCCATTCGCTCTCCGGGTTCAGAGATGCCGCTGTGAGGAGGCCTGCTGGCACACAGCTATTCACCCTTTTCTGGGGAGCTTTGAAAAGGGCATCACAGAAGAATAGCTTAAGCCCAGCTTGTCTTACAAGGGGAATTTCAGCCAGAAGCCATTACATCAAACATTCGGGCTTTTGAGGGGTAGAGAGGTATCATATGGGATGGGTGGGGGCAAATGGCTCTATTTTGTTTTCAGAATACTGTATATCCTAGTTACAGGAAAGAAGCCAGCAATAATGCCTATCCCACTCCTAGTTCAGGGTTTGTTGTTGTTGTTGTTTTGGGGTTTGGTTTTTTTAGTTTTTCAGGCTTTGAAGAGGAGAGGGAGGAAGAGGAAGATCCTGAGCTCCAAGAATTTCACTCTTAGCATGCCAAAGCCATCAGCAGAAGTGCCCAGATTTTCCACAATGGCTTGGATACATGCCACAGTAAAAGAAGCCACTTCATAGTAAGCTGCCGTCCATGAGGAGACACACTTCACATCACTCAGCTTCAGGGAGAAGGGTCTACTTTCCTTCACTACAGGGAGAGCTGATCTGCATGTGAACTGCTCCTGCGCAAACAGCCATCAGGCTGTTGGGTCACCCTGGGGGACTAAGGACACAAGCAAGTCTGTTGTCATATTCAGGAAGGCATCAAATCCATGATGATGTTCAAGGTGGATTACTACGGGCTAAAGTAGTGGAAACCCTACAAAAAGCAGAAGGGGGGAGTTGATGGGAAAGAGGATGGTTGTATCCCTAAAACTCCTAGGGGAAGTCAGGTTTTCAGCAGGGAATTGGAAGCTGGAAGCAGAAAGACAGCCACAAGTTAACTTTTTGATATCTGCATGCACATTAGGAAACATTATTTGTTTCTGCACATTCCTATTAGGATGCATTAGTTTTTGCTTACTCTCCTTTTTTTTTTTTTTTTGGCCAGGAAACCCTGATACTGCTGTCACATGATTAAGAAGTTGCTCACTAATTCAGCAAAAACCTGACACTCCAGTGTCTCTGGCTGTAGCCACTGTACAAAGAGCATTTGGGATCCTGTGGCAGCTGACAGCTCTCCTCTCCTCCAAGACTGACATTAACCAAAAGCCTCCTATCTAAAAAAAAAAAAAAAAAAAAAAAAAAAAAAAGAGGCAGCTAGACGGAATACAACCCACATTCCTCCTATTTTGGGAAAGTCTGGATTGGAAACCTAATTTCTCATCTTGAACCCATGTGTAGCTGTTTAAGTGTAGTTCAGGAGCCATGTGACATTTACAGCTTATTCCTGTGAATGCTATAGAAAACTAATAAAAGAGTAAGAATTATTAGGAAAATGTACTACAAAATGCAACGCAGACTAAACTGGAGCAAACGCTGATAATATTCATACCACTGCTGCCCACCAAGGACCTTCTGCTGCACAGAAGGGATGTGGTGTTGGGAAAAGGCAATTTAGTGACAAGTTGAAAGCTTGAAAACTCTGAGGCTGGGCACTCAGTTCCCACTTCGCCCCAAGCCTGCTCCTCATTTCCATGAGAAATTGCATTTGGATTTTCCAGAGTCTCTGCCACCTATTCAGAAACCAGTCTTGAGCAGAAATGGCAAGTTTGCACTGCTGCCAGTTCTTCAGCCCTTACTTGGTCACACCGTAAAGTCTTCTGCCTCTTGATTCCCTTCTGCCAACCTTCAAACGGTAATTTCTGAACACTTTTGGGCAAAATCCCACCTACAAGATACTACTGGCTTTGAAACAGAAGAGGACAGACAAACATCCAAATACAAATTGAAAGCACTTGCTCAAAAGCCTCCACTAGTGTCTCAACAGTTCTTGACTAGTCAAGACCTTACATTTTTATTTTTAAAATATACTTCTGCCATGGTTCTTGGACCCCTTAAATCAACATCAAATTCCACTACGGATTTAGACTTCACAACGTGACTTCAGTTCTCCAAGCACAGAGTAAGAGTCTTGTGAGAAGGTATCACTTCTGCCAACGTCCACTTCCAAGTTCTCCAGCCCCGGATAGCAGAGAAACAAAACAGGATAGCTGCGTAACAGCAGTCAGCCTCCTACACTCTCAGGAGCTTCCTGGCTACCACTACATTATGAATTTCATGAGCTGTCAAACAGAGCTGGGTCCAACTGTGTGCCCACTGGTTTTGAACTGCATGGCTTGGGGCACCACATGCCATGCCAATGCAATATCCTGTCACTAGCATGTGACAGGAGGCACAGCTCTATCATTTCAGGGAATATTATGAAGCTGTACACATCCAGCAAAACAAAAACCTGGTATGGCCCATACTGAGAGATGGAAAGGTGCACACAAATATCAAGCCCAGCTGGGCACCCAGTTATAAGAACTAGGATGATCAGGAACTAGTTGCTGACTTGAGCAAAGCTTTCACATCCATTCACTGGCAAAACCGTACAAGTCCAGTCAATCACTGCCTCAGCGTTGGCATCCCTGAATGTAAAGCAGCAAAAGGGCAGAGAAAGATAGATAGGAAACATGACGAGTTACGCGACTCATTTTCCTCCTCCGTACTGGAAGTTGGCACAGACACCAGCGAGCACAGGAGGCAAAAATTAAGTAATAGGGAAAGTGGTGCATGACAGACTGATACATTTGAGTAGCAGATGTCAAGAAAGAAGCCAACTTTAACATTCCTTTGCCTTTCAGGCCACAAGGCACCTCTCGTAACTAATGCACCTGGAGCGTTTTCAAGGATGCTGGCCACATACTGCTCACAAACTTCATGGGATTAACAGTACAGCCTGTGGGATGAATCACTCCTATATCTTTCTTTTTTTATCCCACATTAAAATCTCAGAAGGAAGAAAACAGTGGCTTTCTCATAACAGATTCTCTCTCCTACTCTCCAAAAACATGCAAAGGACTTGTTACAAATTGGATGTTGCTGAGGCTACAGATAAATTCCAGAGGAGTGCGTACCACCAAAATAAAAGCACCCGAGTTACTTCACATTGTTAGCTGTACTGTCTTCTGCCATTTTTCTGTGGTTATTTCTTATATCGCTGATGGAAGTGGTCTGTCTGAAGTGCGAGTTGGCCATAGGCAAACATTCAGTGGAACTTTGCTATCTCCAGGAACTAACTAGCCTTTACAAGTCCACTTTCTCCCAGAAGAGTTACTGTTCAGCTTCAGAAGCCAAAGATAAGCGGTTCTGACCTCTGTCATGGCTCCAGTTGAACAGGGGTGACTATAGTTGTGAAATTTGCTTTCTTAAGTGAGGGCTGCTTTTACCAATCTAGGTCAGGCTCAACTATAGCAATCAAGGCTCCTTCCTGCCAACTCACTTACAAGAAAAACACTAAGTACCAATGGACAGTCTGACTCCAGAGTTCTACCTTATAAGTGCAATTCTAGTCCATCCACCGAGACCTGATGAAGGCACAGCTCTGAGACAGCTACAGAAAAATGCCTCAGCATCACATCGTCGAGGTTAAGGCAAAACCTCAGTCCCACAGAAACACAGGATTTTGATTTCCTTAAACTGAGCAATATGCTGTGTTATATTTCCTTAGATCAGAATGTACTCCTGACAGGCAAAATTAGCAGAGGATTTAGCTATCACAAAAGATCAAAAAGCATTAATCACGTGGGATTCTCCACAGAAGGTACAGGAGATCAGTGGAAAGGAACAAGAAACACGGCAGAATAAATGATACCCAGGAAGGAAGTTGCTAATCCCCACCTGCACTCAGTTATCCTCATTTGAGGCCTCCCCTCCTGCATGCGCTTAAGTTTCAACCAAATTTACCTGGGGACAGTCAGATGGTCTACTCATGAGTCTGCTTAAAGAAGAGGCAAAAATGAAATAGAAGAAAGATTATATTATTTGGGGATATTGAGAAGAATTACTAGTTTAGGCAAGTTTCAGCTAAAGCAGATGGCATTCCTGATGTACCAATGACCTAGCACTGTTATTTTACAGAAACCAGAGTAGCTCACCTGGCAGCCTGCAGCCTTTGCTAAAGTGGGGATGAGTTTGGCCCAGTTGCTATTTCTATTCCTGTTGCAGCATTGCCCCCAAGACATACTTGCCAAGGGCAAGTGCATGCCCAGGCACTCAGCCTCTGCCATGTCTGCACATAATCAGTGGAAAAAAGGTCCTTGTGCGACTCAAGGACACCATGCAAGGAGGCCTCAACACTGGCATCTATTACAGCATTACAAAGGGTTGCTACATCTCATCTGTAATGGAAGTTTCCCTGAAACCACCAGCATTTTCCCTCAAGTGCCACTAGACAACAATTACTGGTAGCCTGAGCCAAATTTAAACCAGTGTCAGCAAGCATCTTGCAAGCCATCCCCAAAACCATTCATTCCTTGAGTTCCCACATTCTGTGCGTTCTGCAGACAGCGTCCTCATTTGGGGATATTGGTTTCTGTTTAGGACTGTCTGCAAGGAAAACTCTGGGGTGGCATAGGGAAAGTAACACCCTTTCAAGTGGTTGGCTCTCAAACCTGGATACTTCTGCAAAAGAGATACTTAACTTCCCAGTTGAGTGGAAGGGTTCACGTGCCAACCCCCAGAGGCTCACTTCTTATTTTAAAACCAACAGGCTAACAGCCCAGGAAGCATATAGTCAGCTCCAAAAATACACCAAAGACATCTGGAATGACCAAGTGTGTAATTTAACTTGTAGCTGGTAGAGGAACCAGTTCTGCTTGCTGTACTCAGGAGGAGCAAAAGAGACATTTTCTATAGGGCTCAGTTATCCCATTTGCCTGGCAATGGAAATAGCATCCTATTTCTGGTCATTCTACTTTTATTCAAGGACATTTTGGTCACAGAAGGTCTACTTGAAGCAAGGGAATAATTTGCAAGCTCACCCTCAGCATACAGCCATCCCCTAATTTTGGTTCTTCATCCTCTACAGAGTTTCCTTCTCAGTAACGGTAAGGAATTTTAGATAGGATTAAGAACAAAACCTCAAAGAAACTGTTTCTCAGATTCCTGATCCTGTTCTTGGGCAAACAAGCAAGCAAGCTTCACCTTCTCTCCCATGAGTCAGTGTGTGTAGTCTTCCCCCTGCCCACACCCAGAAATGCAGATCCTTCAAAGTGGTTTCCAGGGCACTGAATAAATTGGCCTTAAGTTTAATCCTAGGGTTTCAAATGGTCAGTGATGGATCTTCCCAGGTTCACATTACCCATCCCAAATCTCCAGCTATACTCAGTTACAACAAATGGGTCAAGTATCTCCAAGCAACTCAGGTTTTTCCTCATGGAGGGAGGCCTCCAATAACATCCAAATGCTATAAAAGCTCATGTGGGAGATTAAAGTGCTATTTATGAGCTTCCCAGTGTTCAAGCCAATGATTCAGGTTTAATATTAGATGCTGTTCTTCCAATCCTAGGGTCACTACTGCATGGAGATTTACCCTGCACCCCTCCATCACCTCCATCATGTTTGAGTAGGGACTGTGTTCAGGGCTTCCTTAACTTCATTTTGGTTTCAGCACACTGAAATTGTTATTTGATTGCCAGGTTTTGTATGCAGTCACCTAGACTCCCTAAGAGCTATTGTCCTTTAAGAAGGATACATTTCACCTGCACATATGGTCACCATTTGAAAGTCAGCACAGTGCCTCAAGACCTGGACATCAAATCATGAAGGTGTTATCTTACACTCGTCAGACAGCGCAGACGTGTGCCTGCCAGCACTAGTCTAGCTAGTCAAGCTGCTGCTAATCATGAAAAAGCAACAACTTACTTTCTCTTTTATCCAAGTATCAAACCAGTCTGGGATTCTTAAGCAAACATATGGCAGCTGTATTAATATAGAAGCAAAGTGAAGCTAGGTCTGTGGCATGACTGCACCCACCATTGCCCTTACCCTCCAACCACTGGGAGATATGCTTGCATTAAAGCCCATCCCACCAGCACGCTTACCAGAAAGGGTGTGCGCACGCGATGGGAGAGAGGAAAAAGATCAGCAGGAGACAGTTCTGTGAACAGAATTAAAACAACTTTTCAAGCTAGGGCTTTCCAGCACACATTTGCATTGCGGGGGAGAAATAGGAGATATGGACTCAAGCAAGGTCTGGGAAATACTTCACATTATCACCAAGTTGAAGTTTGACTATGTTGCCAGTATAACTGCAGTCCAGTTTCTATTGAAATAAAGCGATGTCCCATTGCATGTGAAACTTTCAGATGAAGTCACACAGTATCAAGATACAAAAAACCAAACTGGCCAATAAAAATAGTAAGAAGCAGCCAGCCAATAAAATAGAGATCCAAGAGAGCCCATCTCATCCCTTGCATCTTCCAGAACTGCTTCAGTTAATCTAGCCATGAGCCAACATCTTTCTGCCACAAAAATAATTGAAGTCTCCATCAAGAATGCTGGAAAGTCTCATGTCTCAGCCCGAGGGGTGGATGGGAAGAGCCGACATACACCCCTCTGTCAAGCCACCCCCTAAATCTGATTGTATTATGAAACTCCTAAGAAAGACAATTACTTCTATAGGTTTTGCTTAATCTGAAGATGGACAAGAAATTGGTTTGTGGGGAAACTGAACTCTTTTTAACATGAAAACCAAAAGTAACGAGTTATGCTACTAGTCGTAACTGAAACGCGTCTGCTAATGATTACAGCTTCCATTTTACTGCCAAAGTATTATTAGAACTGCTTATTTGCTGTGCAGCTTGGGGAAAAAAAAATCTCTTCCATCTTTTATTAATCTTGTCCTCATCTGACACAACAAAAATGCACCATCAGTCTTTTGCTTACTTGGGAAAATGGGCCTGAAAGTCACCACAAGAGCCAAAGTTTTTGTGTACAATTGCTTTCTTGATTAACTAGAACAAAGGGCAGAAGACGTCAGTCACTATGCATTAAGTTTAGTATTTTCGGGGCTTATTTAAAGCCATTTCAATGACTTGCTTTCTTAAAAGAAACTTTGACATAACAAAAACCTATGAAAACAATGCTTTTTTAATTTTTTTTTTTTTTTTTTTTAAAGGCAGTCACATCCCAAGGAACATAGCCCACAAGGTACCTACAGGACTCATTGGAAGGCCTCAGTAATATCCTTGTATTTTCTTGGCCTCAGGTAGTTTCTTGCTGCAGTGCTGAGCTGGTGACCTATTTGGCTGATATAGGAAACCCAATCATTAGAAAGTTTATGTATTCTAATATGAAAAGCAGATTTTCCTTGGAAACATTTTCTTGGGGCAGGTTTCAGGGTCTTGAAACTGGCAGTGACTGCATAAACAGAGGAGGTAATGAGTAAAGGCTCCAACCAGGGATGCTGTGTAAAATTTTTTCCTTTCCAGCCTGCCATCCTGGGCTCCAAACAGGGTATGCAGTGGAAAGAGAGAGAATTTAACTATCTGCCTGAGTATAAAGTCTCAGCACAGCAGGATTAGATGAGAAGGGAAAGAAGAGGGAACTTGCAGTCAGCTGGAAATTTCAGAATTGAAGTTTTCAGGGGCCTCAGAGAGTCTACTTACTATTCAGGAGTTGTACAGCAAACTTAAAGGTAGTATTTCTTGCTATCTTGGCTTCTCCGCACTTACTGATGTGCCCGGTTCCTCTGAGACTAAGTTGCCTTTATAGACAACTAAGTCTTCAAGTCCGTGGTTTCAGTGGTCACATCCCACTCTCTCCCCAGCAACCAGACTAACAGGGCAGTCTCAGAAGTCCTGAGCAGACTTCATGCCCACAGCTACCAAACATGAAGTCCAGACAGGCTTTTTCCCTCTCCTGCTCCTAGAGTGCGGCTTAAGGGTCTCAGCTCCATGGATATGGGGAAGTCAGAACAGCTGCAGATAACAAACAATCTTTGCAAGGGCCGACATTGACTTTTTCCCACTTTGAACTACACTTCTTGTGGCTTGGAGACAAGAAAAGTCTCTGTGCATGCTGACCTGGCAACCTTGCAGGACCTCTTTCACTCCTGCCTGTGTGAAGGCTTTCTTGCTCTGCTGGGCCTTGCAAGGCAGGGGAATTCCTCTCCCTGGGCTCCCATTCCCATTTCTTGAGAGATTAGAGAACTGTAGAACTAAACAGGTAGTATTTTGTTCCACATCAAGCCAGGTGGAAGGAAGTTTAAAAGGGAACCTGTTTACTTCAGTGGGATGCTTAGAGGACAGGAGATGGGGGAAAAACCCAGCCCTGGAGATGCATATTTAATGTACCTGGAGACTTCCTATTCACAGCAATAACCCTTCCCCCAGCTTGGAGAAATTTGAGGGTGGGGGAGAGTTGTCCCACAAAGACATGACATCAGCTAAAGAAAAGGCAAATGAATGCAGAAGTCAAAGTGGTTGGACTTCAGAAGTCTCCATAAAAAGGGGAAAAAACCCCCAATTCCACATAACTGAACTATCCCTGTCAGAACAGCAGTTGGCCAAGATTAAGTCAAACAATGGGAATGGGACTGAAAAATGAATATAAACCACACACTATAGCCCAAAGCATTTGAGAAAATATGCTCTATAGGGATGATTTCAAACTGGAAGTTCAGCCTTACTGTGTCTCTATCTGGAGGCATGTTCCTTTAAAACAATTTAAAAGCAGACACTACATAGAGGGGATCTGATAGGTACTATTAAAGAGGAGAACGCTTTAGAAGAATATGACCCCATGACATCTCTTATGTCCCTATTACTTGTTAATCATTCTTTTCCCTCTAGGAGAGAATGAAATGAGGCAGCATTGCTTGGAAAATAGTAATTCATTTCTTACTACACTGAAAGCTTCCACGATGAACCTGACAGGACAACACTACTAGTTAACTTTAGCAAGGCTTTATGAATGCACCAAAGGTCACTTTAGTAAGACATTCAGCTGTTCCCAACTCAAGTGGGACTCAAATAATACAAGCCACCAATCAACTCCTTCATCCCAACAAGCAAAACATCCCTACTAGCAGTGCTCCAGAGCAGTTTGGAGATGTCCCAGGAAAGCTTCAGCAGAATTAGGCATTGCAAAGGGCATAGTGTTACCAGACAGCCATATTTCAAGTGTTCATAATGAGCTTGTCACCAAGAAGTCAGAGCAAGCATATACTGCGATTCAAAGTTGGGCAAAGGAAAACCAAGCAAGAATGTCTATGAAATGCAGAAGGGCTTCCCAGAAGAGATGGAAATGTCACAGCGCAGTTAAAGGGACAATCTCTCCTTATCACAGGCCTGGAACAAGTATTCCCAGCAGAAAAGCAGGAGCCCACCTCAATCCCTTTGCCCAGTCACAAAACCACAGGTATTTTGGAGGTGGCAATGGAGAACAATGTAATTTTCCACAGTGACAGAGGACAACTACAAACACCAGAGCAGTAACAACCCTGCTTTGATTCCAGCATAGTTACCTTCCCAGCTCTTAAACACAGAAATAAACGTCACTTGCCATGTAAGTTACTAAGTGGGGGAGAGGAAAGGCATTTAGACATCACAAGACAGCAGCACGAATATTACAACGCATTCATAATTCAAGCATTTTGTTTTATGCAGCAACCTCCCAACCTCAGCTGAGATGATGGTGTGGTGATGCTCAAGCAGTAGGCAGGTCTAGAAATGTCAGTCTCAAATAGCTTATCGTTCAAGCCTAAGTACGGGGCAGCCTTGAACTGCATCTCAGAGGTAACCACTTCAGAAATGTTGCGGCACGCTTCCATTCTCGGCACAGTAAATCTAAGTTAAATTCTTGAAACTCAAATGAGGGCTTCAGCCATACCAACATCCTTTGCCTGCTGAAAGTTGTACAGTCAGAAGAAGAAAGCAGCCACCACCCCCTTACCCTTGCAGAGGCACACATTTAAAAATCCAATTAGATTAGAAAAAAGGCAAGAAAAAAGAAAAGGGGTCAGAAAATAGCTTACAAAACAGAATCACCAGAGAGGTCAGGGTAGGCTGTCAAGGGCTGCTTCCAGCATAGTACAGCTGCTAAAGTCATTAGACAGTGTCACCCCACCCTTGGGCTCCCAGGGGCAAAAGCAGAGGAAGGAGGGCTCCTCCTCATCTCCTGCTGACCCGGCTGTTTCTGGTGTGAGTGTAAATTCTCTCCATCCATGCAACATTTTGCAAACAGGTCATTGGAAGAGGGAGTGCCTGTTTGAAGTGTTTGCAGGGTTGGTCAGGCACTATATTCCCAGAAAGGAGCTGATCTCCAGTGAGAACTTGGCTAGAGCAAGTCTTCACATCCAGTTTTACCTCTCTGCTCTAAGCTTGTCTCAGGCTTCCCCCGGAGCCAGCACAGAGCCAGGACTAGTCTAAGTGTTCCTGTTCGTCCTATCAATACTCCGTTGACCCCATTTCCATTGACTACTTTAAAACAAGGCACCCAGGCTCCCTCCATAGACACCAGCTTCCAGACAGCGAAAGTTTAAAATAAAACCCACCCTTTGCAAACAGACACACAAACAGGATGCTTTGCTTACACTGCTGCAAAACAAAACGAGAACAACCAACCTTAGTCACTACCTCCAAAAAGCCTGAAGACAAAGATACTGCTGCAGTGAGACAGGCAAGTGCCATTGAGCACGCTTACCCTCACCACAGATGACTGAAACTCTGCCTGCACGGAGAAGCCCTCTTCCAGCCCCTGAGCTGCAAGCATTTGAAGGAGAAAAGCATCTCTGCTTTGCCAGCATTGTCCCTGTTTGGAGGGACTTATACAAACACTGTTTTTTAGGACATTAAACAACTGTCCAGTAACTCCTAGCCAAAAATTCCTAATCACCCACCCTGCCTTCTCAGATGGCCTGTGTTTGTCCGCTTTAGTACATACACTGGGCAGAAAACTGCAGCAGGACAGGAACTGATTCATAAGTGGATCAAGTATCCTCTGCTGCAGGGCTGGTGACAGGCCCAGAAAGGCACGATGCACAGCAAGGCAGCACTGCGCTCAGAGTAGGGCACTGAAGTCTACAGAACTTTGTTTTTGAAGAAGGGGTTTAGGGTGGTCCTTCCTTGAACTCAGCTCTGCTTGTTAGAGAATTATGAACACTGGTACACAGAGGAGTAGTTACACAAGCTATCCCAGGTATTTAGTGGTGGCCACTCACCTAAACCTGTCCTCTGGGATGAAGCCACCGGTGCTAGAGGAAAGGTGTTCGACCTACATAAGTGTTTGCTTTTCCTCCTCAAATTCCAGGCACAGCTCAAGGGCTAATGATGAGAAGGGGCTGCTGTATGAGGGAGTATTTACTTTTTATATCACGACCATGGTCTCTTACAAGGTTTAAAATTCAAATACACAGCCATGCTGTGAAGGAATGGAAACGCAGAGAACTGAAATAGCTTTCTCAGAGCAAACAGCAGGGCAGGGCTGGATGTACAACAGAAACCAAGTCCTGCATCACATCTGATGGACCACATTCTCTTGAAATGCTCTGTAAGGAAAAAGAGCTTTCCAGGGAAAGCCAGCATGCACAATTGCACCTGAAATAAAGCATGATGTTGGCAATTAGGCGTACCATGTCTGGTAATACATCTGACCAGTGGATTTAAAGCTATTGTCAATTCATAAGCAAACATGGTAACTGCATTTTCAATTTGGTGTAGACCTACAACCACATTTCTGAAGCCTAGGAAACTGCTAGCTAGCTAATTTACCTGTTAGAATAAATGGATGTGTACTGGGTTTTGGCCAGCTTTTGCAAGAGAATACTCATGCTGAGAGACATCTGCTAGCAGCGCATACAGTGCCATGCTCCCCCCATGTACAAAGCGGGGATCATGAAGACAACATCCTAGAGAAAGGGGTAGAGCAGCAGAAAGCAGGTGCAAGACAGGAACAGTGGTCTTTAAAGAACTTAAAGCAAAAAAACCACCAACACTAAAGAAAGGGGACCAAAAAATCAATGCTACTTGCAACAACAGGCATGGCAGAGGGGATATAGGGATGAAAGATTGATCCATGAGTTGCAAAAAACCCATGTTTCTCTGTTTCTACCTGGAACATTTTAAGGGTGTACCTTTAGCCAAGATGCAGTAGTTAACCATGAAAGTAATCTTGGTCCAATTTGGTACCAAGTAAAACCACTTCTTAACCCTGGAAAGCAACACCTTCAAATCAAGGGTGCTGTGTTCCCCATGAAGAGGCAGAAGCCTAACTCAAAAAGCCCTCAATCTAAGAGGAGGGAGTTTGCAATAGCGAAGCCAGTACACCCCTAGGAGTCACTCTCAAGAAAGCTGTGGTCTCTCCATGTCCCTCTCCTAGATCACAACTGCAGCACAAGTGAAATCAAATGGTGGAGCAGAGCGCATTGCCAGACACACACTAGCCTCCTGACACTGTGCAGACAACCAGCAAGTCCCAAGACCCCTAAGCCAGGGCACCCAGATAAGCAGAGACCTTCCTTATGGTGATACTTCAGCGACATATCCCACATCCCAGCTAAGGGGAGAAGAGCAGCCTCCCTTCCCAGAGATCTCTTTGGGTCCCAATAAAGTTACACTAGCCATAATAGCTTTGTTTTACGTATTGCGTGTAATATAATATTGGAAATTGGTCTGCAGTTATGTAATTGCAAAGGAAATGGCTATGATCCTTCTCAGCCCAGCTGAAAATGCCATCCCACCATGCCTCTGCTGCAGACATAGCTCCTGGGGGCCGCAAGGGAAGAGCGCCCATCCTGCCTGCAAGTAGAGCAGCAGCGGAGGCAGAGGTGCTCGGGAGTACGCTTATACTTCACCGCCTGTCAGGTTTTCCATTGCAAACACTGCCGCCACAGTTTATAGCTTGACCATTTCAAGCCACATCCACGCAAAACTTGGCAGACAGGGAGCTGCTCTGGCCCAGTCCCTCCCCCTTCTACCTTAAAGAAATCTCTGTCGGATTCCTGCTTTAAAGTCACAACATTTCTTTTCTGCAGCAGAGATACATTTTTAAGTCATTCCACAAGGCTTTTTCAGTTAAGGTTTAAAAGAAGCCTAGGTACTTGAAGGACAAGACTCGAGTCAACTATTCACATTGTTATTCTGAAACAGCTCAGAAATGTTTAGATAGCCTTGGACAGTGCAGGCTGGTTACACAGTGCCTTTAAACAAATCACAGTCAGTTCTAGCAAGGAACACAAGCCCTGGAACTACAGCCCGTTCCCAGACACCATCTGTAGAGACTGTAAACCTCTGTTCTTCTCCTGATGCATCTGTGACCATTGCTACATGCAGATTTTCCTCCTCAGCTAAGGAAAAAAGAAAGAGATAAATATCCATCAGATACATCAGCCACTGGTCTTCTGCTCATGCAACTAGAATTAAGGTCGAAGGACAATTTTTGTAGTTTTGTTTGTTGAGCCAAGATAGGCATTTGCTGCAAAAACCAAGTGTTGAAGTCTGAGAGCTGGTACATTACTAAATAATTTGTTCTGAAGTATAGAAATCCTACAGATTTCTTTTATTCCAGCAAGGTTTGCTTCCATGGCAATTGCAGCAACAGTTGGGTGACAGCGACCCATGGGCTTCATAACTGAGATGAAGGGTTTCAAGAATTATTCACCACATATGCTATGCTGACCTTGCTTTTAAGTCATAATACTGAACAGAAGTCTCAACTTCAAATGATGTCCAAGTCATAACTTCCATTGGCACAATAATGAAGACAACCTTATCCAACTCTTACTGAAAAAGAAAACTAGGTATGAGACAAGGCTCTACTGAATGGGCTTGTGCGTATTTGCCTGCAAGATGCCTTAAATACCATCTGTGGGAAAAGTAACACTGAATAATACTATACAGTAAATGCAACACACTTACTTAACAAAGTTAATGTAGCTTGATGATAACCAGGTAAGACTTCAATAAATCAGTCACCAGATTTTCCTTCCCTTCTACCTCTGCCCTATATACACTGGCCTTTGAAAGCAGAGCTTACTTCCTTTCAGGGGGGTACAAAATTTGCAGGCAAACATCAGAGGAGACGGTGACGCTTGCTCAGGCCCTAGAAGTGTTCAGAAGAAAAAACCCAGCAGGACATGAAACAGGCACCATTGTTCGGAAACTAGTTTTGAGCTTCCTTGTGTAAAAAGCAGAGGGCCACTTGACCAGTAAAGAGAAGGTGTTTCTTCCCTACAAAGCCATGCAACAGAGCCAAGTTAAGGTTCTTCCCGCTTCAGGAAACAAAAGAACCATTTAAGTGTCCCTAGGCATTAGCAAGCCACCCTATTTAGGCAAGGTTTTAAAATCAGGCAGTCACCTGTGCCTTTTCATGTCTAGCTTCCCCAAAGTACAGTTAAAAAAACCCCAAACCAGACACATGATATACGGATGTATACACACAAGGAAGTTTGAGATACTGGCCAGGCAGCGCATCCAATGCGCACTGTCCAGTCTGATGGGACTTCTCAGCCACACAGCTAACAAGCAGCCTAGCCATACTTCCTTCCTTCCTTCCACTGAAGAAACTGTCCCTGCTGCAGGTGACATCCGTAATACTTTACATCACTTTTGTCCGTCTGGATCAGGAGAACAAGTTTAATTTATACAATTGCAGCTATAGTTTCGCAACACTTTGGAAGCCAACATAACCATACAGTCAGATGAATTACTACACATGTGCATAGTCCAATAATCTTATTTTCTTGAAAAGTGTGTCCCCATGTTCTTAGAAGTCATAACTGCATCTACTAGGCTTCCTTGCTTGCCTACACTGAAATTCAAACAATAACTCATGAGTTTTAAAAGTTGACACTTCAGAAACTTTTGCTAATTTCATTACACGCCATTCATAGGTTCAGCTATAGCTGAAGAGACAAGAAGTCATAAAGTCATTCCTGTGGTATCCCTAACCTAGGGGAGAGAAATAGTGTATGTGTGGAGTCCCGTTCTTGGAACAACTAAAACATGATTTCCCTGCCAGAACAGTTTAGACAAGCATCCAAAGCAAATGATGCTCTCTCCATCACCAATCTGTGACTTAAGGGTTTTTTAAAATATATATCTCTTATACATATATATAAAAATATATAGGGCAAGATCATAGTATGGAGTTCACAGCTTCAGACCTCCTTCCTTGTTTACATAGACATTAAGAAATCTGGCTGCTAAGCATCAGAATATGGTCTTAAGAACCGTAATCCAAATTCAAGGGTGTTTCCTAAGAAGAGTCACATTTCTAGACCCACTAATTAAATTCAAACCCTGACACTCTCCATTTATATCTCCAAATACTATATGGTTCAATACAATATGACGTGAACCATGCAAAGCAGAGGCCACACTAAAAGTAAACACAAAGGAACTGTAATTTGGAATTCATATACTTCTTGCATTATTTAACAGCCAAATTCCCTTGGCTCCATAAGCATTATCCTAGACAGGGATATCATCGGATATGAATGTAAGTTGCCACAATAACCAGGCTTGTTCCGACAGCAGCAACACCTACTGTTGACAATGAGGAGCCATCAAGCTTGGAAGGGAGGATGCTTGTCCACTAGCCCAGACACAGTTTAAGAAGTTAAGACATTTTCCCCCCTTCAATCATAATGATTGCTTTAAAGTGGGGCAGATGAGCATTTTGACCTCTACTAGTTTTGCAAGTGATACAGTCAGTACCCAGGAGACAGGCATTTCTGTTCACACTAGCCAGTGCATTTCCACACACTATCCTTTTGGACACCATGCTAAATCACCAGCCAGAAACTAACTGCATTGCTTTGAGCCAAACAAGCATCAGGCTTTCATACAGCAGAGAAATTACCGCTCCATTAAAAGAACCAAAAAAAAAAAAAAAAAAAAAAAAATTACAATGTACGGTCAGCATTGTGGATAACATGACTCAGAGCTCTGGAAGATGGATTTGAGTCCCAGATCAGGGTGCCCTGGTTCCCCCAAGCTCTGGCATGCCCAGCATACACTCCAGAGCCAGGCAGTTGTGACAGCCCTGCACATGGAGCTACCACGACACGAGCTTTTGCTTGAACGACTCCAAATGCCAGCAGTTCCTCTGGATGAGGACACACAAGTCACGAGCGGGCTGGAAACTAGTCCTGGACAACAGCTCTGGATTAATACAGAGGGAGTGCTGGAGGGGAGGAGGGGGAGCTGCTGAAGACAGGCAGTTACTCAAACCAGCTGCTAACCTGCTCCAACCACGCACATGCACGCAGTCTCCTGCATTTGTTCAGCCTGACTGAAAGCTACCAGGCATCCAAGAGTTAACGTACAAAAAAAGACATCTATACAAACACTTGCCAAAAGTCTCATTTTCCAAGTGGAAGCTGGTTGTTCCACGGATGGCAGAAGGAATTTCATCTTGCTTTTACATGACAGACTCTGCCTCCTTGCCTCAAAATTCCCCAATTAACACTCCCGCAAGAAGTTTTGAAACTGTATGGCCACGTATTTATCTACGCACACTCTCTCCCTTCCTACCGAGCTGTGGGCCACGGGCTCAGCTGTCAAGCCAAGTTTCATCCCAAGCAATTTTTAAACACTCATCCTATAAATCCTCCAAAAAGGGAGTTAGTAATGGAAATGCTGACAGAGACTTGAAGAGACAGCAGGGCAACTATATCAGTCTACTATACATCAGCTTCATTAGCTGCAGATCCTTCTCTGCCTTCACCTTCATTTTCCATTAGTGTACTTTGGCTAATTAACACACAAAACCTATGAAACATTCTTACAGTAGAAGGCAACATTTGGCCCCCAGCCCAAATCAACATTGAGAAACTTCAACATCCTCAGCCAGACATAGTAACTGTACCAGATGGAGCTAACGTACAGCTACAAGTAGTGATGAGGAAACCGAAAGAAGAGGAACACATGCAAAAATTGGACCATTGGAAGAAGGAAAAGCAGCAAACGTGTCTTACCGCTTTCGTTTTTCTCTATGACATCCACGACCTCTCCAGCCTGGAGGCTGATCTCAGAGTTCTCCTGCTTCTCATAGTTGGACACCACCACATATTGCTCCAGGATCATGGGTTCAGAGCTAGCATCAGCACCTGGGGAAGGGAAAAAGCAAGCCGTAAGCCAGCTTCCAGCCATGGCTCCTTGAGAGCGACCTCCGTCCATCCGATTCACGACAGGCCAACTTGTCACCAGAGCCAAGCGAATCAGCAAACAACCTTGGCTCGCAGCATATCCCCAAATGGCTGGCCATATAGAAACAGCCTCCTCTGGCCCACAACCCAGCAGCACAGAGGGACATCGGAGAGAAGAAAAAGAAAAAAGGGAGGAAAAAAATACGAAAAGAAGCTGAAAACAGTGAATTAGTTGCAAAGTTTCATGATGGATTCTGAAAATAAACCTCTTCCCAACATGGTTTCCACAATCCTTGCTCCCATTCAGAGAGAAAAATCCTGGGCAGAAGCAGCATAAATCCACAGCTGAGCCATCCCCCCAGTAAACCCAAAGGAAAAAAAAAACAGCTCTCCCCTTGGCGGCTCAGCTCCTTCTCCACTCTAAAGGCTTGAGCTGAAAGTCAAGAGGGGGCTGTAGATGCCAATCATATTCGTCCGCACTGCAGCCCTTAAATAGAAACACATGAGCAGGATTGAAAGAGAGGGAGGTGGGGTGGAGGGAGAGAGGGGAGGGCGGGGAAGAGTGTTTACTTGAAACAGAAGAAGAAAAAAAAAGTTATAGCGCCAGATCCTTGCTCAAACACGGCCACCCCCCTCCTGCCCCCCGCCAGCTCCGCAGTTCCGCATTCCCCGCGGCAGAGCAGCCCCGAGCGGGACCAGGGCACAGCACGCCGGCTTCCCCCTCTCCATCGCCCTTCGGCGCCTTTTTGGAGCCCTTGGAGCCAACCTCTCCAGTTGTTCGGTTTCTCTTTGTGCCGCGAGCTTTCGGCTATCAGAGCCATTTATGAACGAGAGTAGGCTCTCACACAGAGGGGTGGAAAAAAGGTGCAAAATAACGGTTCTCCTCCCTTCCCCCACACTCCTGGAGTTTCTTCTTGGGTTCTTTTGATTTCTGACTTCTCTACCCCCAACCCGAAATTGTGCATTTTGGGGTGGAGCCGCGAGGCAGGCACATCACTGTGCCAGACGTGGAGGGAGACCTCCTCGCGCTGCTGCTCGCCGTATGAGACGCATCTCGGCTCTCCGGTGCAACATAAACAGTGCCGATGGGGGCCTCTGCACTTCCAAGCCCAGGCACAAACCGACTGTGCTCTGCCTGGAAACTGCCTTGAAAAGTCATGAAAACCTTTAGGACATCAGGGTTTCTTAATTCGCCCTTATTCATATACTCTTCAAAGTGTCAGACCAGAGCAAAAAGCACCTACAACTTCTGTCTAAGAGCCAACATGCCCTAATGCAAAATTATTTTACAGGTTTCCTGAATTACAGCAGCATGTATTAGGGCAGAGTGGTTGGGCCAACAGCATTATTATACATTTTACATATTAAGAGGCAGTTCCTGTCTCTCTAGATTAAGACGCAGATGGAAAGCGGAGACAGAAGCAGATGTATGACTTGCTGAAAGTCCCATTTCACGTGACGGGGGCAGAGCCAGGAGCACACTCCAGGTCTCCTGAATCTCTGAAGACAAATTGGCTACAAGAGATGGGAAGGAAGCAGCATGGTCTGAAACTCCACCAGACAAGTCAGGGGACTGACAGCCAAGCACAGGATGCTCAGCACTGTGTTTCTAAATGCAGCATGTTCATATGCGTTTAGGCTGAAGATCCAAAGTGATTCTACAGACAAATAATTAGCATCCCTGCCAAGAGAGAGGTAAAGAATGCATCAGCCATTAAAACAGCATCCTGTGAAATGAAAATCCTAGAACAAAAAGCAATTAATTCAACCATTTCCTGAAAGGAAACACTATCACAATACCTCCCTTTGGACCAGATTTAAGAAATCCAGAAAATTAGAAGACTTCCTTGCTCCCTAAGCGTGCCTCTGACTCTCCTCAGGTTACGTAGGTTAATTTTCTTTAAAGAGGAGTCATCTCCTCTAGAAGTTTGTGTTTAAGAGATTTAGCTTTTGTATAGATAGTTGAATCACAGCCAGTAGCAGGAATAGGGGGAGAAGACCATGAACTGACAACACTGAAATTTATAATAAAAATTTTCACGATAGCTGTGCATTCCAAGTAAGCATCATGTTTCTGCTCACAATGAATCAACTTGACTTGTGTGTTCTGCTTTAAACCAGTGCTAATTGGGTTATCTAGACTGTGATGAGATGCCTTCCCGTTTCACACTGCTTCCCACACAGTCCCTTCTCCAGTCCAGAATAGGGCAGCATTATCATCTTCCCCCAACGTATTTATGCTAGTAACACCTACAACCCCTACTTCATTTTAGTCTTAAGATAAATGCCAGTTCTCTAACCAGAAACAGAAGCCATTTATGCATGTAATCAGCAGAGAATTAGGTGTGTGGAAAGGCAAAAGGAGGGACCAGTGGCAGAGGGAGCAGGGGACATGCAGGAAGCTACCTGCTAAATAGACATCCCAACCGTCTTACTTCCTCTAATCTCCTAGATAGTTTTCATGGGAGTAGAGCAAGGAAAACCCAAAACACAGCACTGGCTTGGTGGCAGGAGCAGTGCTCCTGTGATACACTGTGATTCCCTGCTGGGAACAAGGAGAGGACCAGGCTGGAGCGCAGGCTGGCAAACACCCCACCATCAGCCACTGAGGCCAAGCCAGGGACCATGTGCCAGAGGAGCGCCCTTGCCAGGAAACCCAGAGAAGCAGCACTTCAAATCCACCTCCGCAGCTCTGGCTCCAAAAAAAGTGGGTTTACAACAGTCTGGCAAGTTAGATTATATCTGCACTCACATATCTGAAACCAGCAGGACTCTAGGATGCCATTTACTCTGTGCTGCCTTGGAAAAGGTACTTGCTGCAGGAAGATTTGTCACTACAGTGGCTGGTGCAACATATACAATTAAGAGACTGTTTTAACAGAAGCTCGTATAAATGTTAGAGGGTTCCTATTAAGACAAAAAAAGTAGAGTGATAAATTCCTTGGTCTAGGAAGTAACCAAGGTCAAACAAACTTGTTCATTTACAGCTACAGCAGATCATGCCTAGATGATATCCCCTTTGGAGCAGTGTGGTCCCTGTGGCTCCCAGAGCGATGCTCACCCAGGGTTAAGCACTGCACAGTGGGGAAGGCTTCAGTAACAGTAAAGGAGGAAAGAGGAAGGAGAGGAAGACAGACGACAGAGAAACAGCTCCTCCCAGCAATCAAAAGCCTTAAACATTTTCTGGGTAGGCTGGTTTAGGTTGTTACTGTATTCCCTTCAGTTACAGTCAGTGGGGTAAAAAATTTTAACCCTCCTCAGCCTTCCATCCCCCACAAGCATCTTTAGATGAATTACTCCTCAATGACACTCAGGATGCCTACAACATTGCTGGTATGTTACATCAGACCGCAGGTTTTCCACGCAAAGGGGATTCAAAAAGAACAAGATGGGCAACACTACAGAGAGCACAGCACCAATTACACACGCTGCCGTGGGCACTTCCACATCCCTGCCAATTAGCTCAGGTCTAATTTGTAACACAGGACACAGCATCTCATTGAAGAGTAACAGCCTGCTCAGTGTGAAGCACGCCAGAGAAGAGGGATGCAGAGTGGCAGAAGTTCCCCAGCAAGCTCATATGCACACTGCAATGCCCCCCTGACATTACAGCCCCACTTTCTTAAAAGCCTCTTCAGCCCAGGCAGGAGAAACGGAGAGCAGAGGACAGGATAAGGCTCATGTGCCAGGTAGAGTCCCCCCCTCCTCTCCCCCAAAAAAGCAGAATTAGTGTTTTGGTTTAGCTCCAACTTGCAAGCCCTCCCCAGAGCAGAGCACACGATAGATTGCTGGCTGAAATAAGAGTTTGCTTGCCTCTCCGTTTCTTTTTGCCTCGAGTCCGTTTCCTGGTTAAAGTCTTGAGGATACCCCTCCTCCTCTCCATAGGGCTCCACTTTACAATCCTCCCGCTCCTCACCTCAACGATTCCCTTCCTGGGGCTGGGCAGAAATGTCATCGGAGCTTGTCCATGCCCCTCACAGCTGGCACTATTAAGTGACACAGTTGCGCCCTGTCCCCCTCACCAGGCAGCGAGGAGGGAGCATCATTCCTCCCACTGTACTCAGAGACCAGCAACTACTGTGAAAGCCTCCTAAATAAGAGTGCAGAGCACCCGTTCCAAGCAACGTCTTCCTCCTCCTCCTCCTATGTTGCAACAGCTAAGGCCTACGATGGTTTTGCAATAGCCAAAAATTAAAACCACCAACTGGACTCCAAAAATAAAATCATCTGGATATGGAAATCTGAGACTCCTGATCTTTGCCAGAATACTCTGTTGTTATCAGGCTATAAACATGTCTGCTCTTTTAATCCATACAGCGCACAGGCTTTTATATTGCCCTTTTATGATTATCAATCAAGTGTTTACAGATTCAGACTAAATGAATTAGTACTGGGCTGGTCAGTAGAAGTTTTGCAGAAGAAGCCAAAACCACAGAAACGGTCAGTGAACGCCATAACGATGATTCACAGCTGAACAACCAACTGGCAGGTAGTTCAGCTCTTCCGACCTGGGCACAACTGCTGAGGACACGTGCAGGGTCTGCGCGCAGGGGCGTCTGGCAGAAAGCATCCCCGAGTGTCACAGCTTTCCATATGATAAAGTCAGAGCTTCACATTTTTCTGCACGTAGGGAGGAGTAACTGTGGTAGCTTGGATCTAGACCTGTGGTTTCTTGTTAAAGCCAATTCTTCAAGGGTAAGCCTTTATGTATCTCCAGAAAACTCCTTTTGGGAAAGGAGAAAAAAAAAAAAGAAAAAAAGAAAAAAGAATACCCAGAATAGCAGCAAGCCTACTTAAAATCCTCAAATCAGTCTATCCCCTCACAACATATACCCAGCTCTAAACACAGGGATTTTTCTCCCCTTAAAACTCTACCTCTTTTCTTTCTTATCAGAAGGACCATGTCACTATGATAAATAAACATATTGAAACTGCATGTTTTCTTTCAGCCTTCCACCAGGGATCTATCCCCAAGTATTTTAAGATAGAGAGCTTAGGTCTGCCTAAAAATTGGGTTAAGTGTCTACTGCACACAAGATGAAAAACAGACTTTACCACGTAAAGCACACGAGATTACACAAGAGCTGCACAATCTCACAGGGGTCTCAGAAAAGCAGTTCCTAAAATAACCAGTTCCTAGAGTAAGCAGTGGGATGAGACTGATGAAGCCCCCTACAAATCTCCTTGGGGACAATACAGACTCAGATCAAAACCATGTTTCTAAGCCTAGGATCTCCCTTCTATTCAGTGAGGGTTTTTTGTTTTGTTTTGGATTTTTGTTTGTTTGTTCTTTCCGGTTTTTGTTCTTAATATGCCCTAAGCAATCAGGCCTTTGACTCATCTCCTGGATACTCCTGCACTCCAGACTTTCACTCTTCAGTCCCCTTCCCACTTAACAAAATTCAGGCTATATTTGCACATCAATTATTCTTGGAGGTTAAAAGCCACTCACAGGTGGAAAAGGGGAAAGGGGATTCATCTTCATCCCTTCTGCCAGACAGGAATCCCCCCAATCCTAGCAGTGTTTAACTTCAGAGATCAACAGCTCTTGGTGTAGCAGTCCTGAGTCACAAAGCTTTCTGGACAGAAACAGAAGTTCAGCACCACCCATAGTAACTGAAGGAATTCAGTACAAGTCCAGTCCAGTCTCCAGGTCTTAGCAATAAAACAGCACTGACAAAAATCCCTTTGCATCATTATAGACAAATATTTGCATAAGTCTATCAAATGGGTTATTAACACACTATCATTTCTGTAGTTCTTTCCTGAGCTCAGCCAGGTAGCCCTTTTACAAAGAACAAAGCAATTCTGTTGCATTTTCAGAAAAGAGTTTCAGAAGCAGGTGACACCCTGCTATTAAGCAGAGACAGGATTAAAAGCAGAAAGGGAAGGGTTTGGATCAGACCACTTAAGTAATTCAGAAGAGCCAAAGCCAGAGAAGTTTGGCCTAAAACCTTGTCCACATACCAAAGAATGCCTGAGAATAAAATAAGGTTGAGCACCATGCAACCAGTGATGGCCAGGTCAGCATGCAAACCCTCTCACCCCAGGTTAGCAGCCATGATTAATATACAAGAAGTTTCTCCATAAGTGAGCATCCATACATATACCTTCCTCAACTCCACAGAGCTCATGTGCTCTACAAGCCTTTCAGTACATGGGGCAATAGCTTCCTTGCAGAGTAGCTAAAACTCTAGTCTTTATCATCCTTCTGGCTATACGTGCAGAGACCTGGTATAGATGGTAACTCCATGAACTGCATTAACTCCCTCCTAGCCCCCTGGGTTGCTGCTACAAACAGCTACAGGGAGCCCAAGCCAATAGCATGCATTGCCACCAAGAAGGGAATATGACCAGCAATCATAGCAGCAGCAAATTAACCTGATGCCTGGATTCATTTCCCAGCATAAGGCACACGTAGTATTTTCTAGCACTTCTAAAACCAAGATCTGGATAAGCCTTCAAGAGTTTGGGACAAGTGGCAGCTTTAGGGTAGACTGTGGCTTCCAGCACCAGAGTACGTGTCTAACACACAGCTAAAAGCAGCAGCAAAACACAGCCCCCACAGGGAGCGTGTCAGGAACAAGCTTGGCCCATGGTAAATGGCAGGCGCTCTCTCAAGCGAGTGCTCCAGTTCAGTTCTTCCTTCTTTACAGTCCTCAGCAGCATTTCCAACAAAATCCTGACAATTGGAGAAATTCAGTACTGACCTTTGCCAAGCGGAGCTTGTTAGTCTCAGGATTTTTAGTTTTTATTTTTGATCTGCTAGGTTTTAAGACAGAGCCAAGAAAAATTAGAGGCAGGAGGGTGAAAGGAAAAAAAAAGAGAAAAAAAAAAGTTGAGTTGTCTTTCCACTCCTTCTTGGAAAGTTGGCTCTCTGAACAGCTATTCCAACCAACTAGGTTACAGGTAGCAACAGTTAAGAATACTTAAGTATTTTGCACACAAATCTGTTAAACTGCTTGGAGATTTTCACACAGCTGCTAGACAGGGTCTTCCACTAGGCTGAAGTCACCTATATACTCTGGCATTTTCCCTAGTCCTGCTCACCGGTGCAACGCATTGACGTTACTCCACGTGGCACAAAGCAGACTAGCCAAGGAATTTAACAGCAGTTGGGGTGACCCCAACTAGTGCCCCACCACAGCACCTCTCAGAATATGGCTGCATGGCACCTGTCTTTTTCCAAAGTAAGAAATTAAACCACTTGCAATCCTTGGTTAGAGTCTCCACTGTGTGGAGCAGGTTCATGCCCTCAGCTGGAGCTCGGGCAGCACAAAACTGACTTCTGTTCTAATTTCCAACCCCCAGCCCAGGGCACAGGTATGTACTACATGGGTAAAGATCAAATTCAAATTCAAGTCTGCTCCGACAGCCTGCCACATTAGGATACAGCCCATGGCAGGTCTGGACTGAAGAGTAGCTGTGTTGGAAACTGGGGATTCATTTGGATGAGAAACAAACTGAAAGGCCACATGAACTGGAACAGCATGGGGACTAAGAACCTGCCAGATGTACCAGAAGACTTCTGAGCAGGACTGTGTATCAACATTCACCTTCTCGAGCACCACGCCATGCAATTAATCACTTACACGTGCCCCATCATCACGCACAAATTTTTTTGAAGCCAAACTGGCAAGACGCATTTAGCTAAAAGCAGTCAGCAGAAGGGAAGAAATTTGTATCTAGTAAAGATTTCACTTCCTTGCCCTTCAAGAAGGATGAAAGCCTTGGCATTCAATTCGTCATTTTACATATAGCAACATGAAACAGTCGCAACAGATGTAGAGTCAGAGAAACCCAGCCTCATCCCCCAGCCAGGTAACCTGAGGGCTTCTTGTCATTCTTCCCAAGTGACACCACCTCTTCTGTCTTCCCCTCAACACGCTTCTCTCCCGCTCAGTCTCGTTCTGTTTCTCTGTCTGAACTCCCTGGTGACCTATCAATCACCAGGCTCCTGTGACTGAATACTTCAGATATTTCTGCACTTTTATATCCAACTACCACCCTGAAATTAGACCTCCTCTGCTAAGATCAGGAAAAACCCCACAGGGATATATTCAACTTCTGTCAAGGATAGTATTTCTGAAATCACAGCAGTCTTGCTTACTAAAAACCTCAGACAAGCAAGCACTCATCCATTGAGGATGGCGGGATTTTGTTCACATACTTTGAACAGGGCATGAACTTGAATATTTACCAGATCTGGTATGGAAAGCAGCAGGAGTGTTTCCATCTTTCCTTGCCTTGAGACCTACGTGTGGCCTGAACCACCTGGGTGACCAGGCCAGCATCCTGTACAGACACAGGGTCTACGGCTCATAATCATTTTTCCTAAGTCTGAATGAAGAAAAGACCTCTTCTGTGGTACTCCACATTAGGTGACAAACATTTGCAGAAGAAATCCACTGGTTACTCAAGAGAAGTCCTGATACCTTATATTATAAAGCTTAGTTTTTGCCTTGTATTGGACTGCTTCTCCCCAGACCCTGACCCCTCACTTAAAAGTTGTTTCCCTGCTCCCTCCTCCTTCCCAACTCCTTGTGACAAGGAGCCTGATGCTCCCATGAAAATTTTGCATCTTCCTCATAGCCCCATGTTTTCCCCATAAAACCCTCTCTACTTACTGTGGAAAAGAAAAACAGCATTTCAGAAGAACAAGGAGCATAAAGTCATGTTTCTCTCTATCTTGACCCACAAGATTTTTCACTTTAGCTCCTCTTCTCTCCTCCATCCCACATGGGACAGTGAGAAGCAGCTGTGCAGGCACTTAACTGTGGCCAGGGTCAACCCACACAAGAAGGGAAGCTGCTTTGGACTGTGGCTTTGAGTTGGGCAAGGACAATACAACACAGCAAACTATTATCCACTGCTAGCAGCAACATCAAGGTGAGGCAGCAGTCAGAAAAGCAAAGCTTTTCCTTATCAGAAGTCATGCATCATGAAAAACCAGTACACAAGTAGACAACAGATCCTGGATATCTACTGTCAGAGACTCACATTCAAGACAACTCCAAAACCACACACAGTCTGAGCTACAGACTTCTCTTTTTAATAGCATGCAGAACACCAAGATAAAAGAATTTACCTGGAGCGACACTCTTTTTTGGAGTCTCAGACAAACTGGACATCCAAACTTGAAATCCAAGAAGAGGGCAGCCATGAAAAGAGAAAGTAATTAGAGAAACAAGAGAACAGTCGTATCAGAAAGTTTGGAAGTTAGTCAAGACAGCTTTGAAAGAAACATTAAGTTTTTCTTAAGAGTGGTGTTGGCATGATGGGGACTTAGTTAAAGGTCAAGTGATAAGAACTACTGAGTTAATTTTTATGTTTTAGTGGACTTGCAGAACTTATGAAACTGATCTGCCGTGATCCGATTTTGAGATCTCAGAGTAAGATATGCTCTGAGCTTCTTCCCAATAGGACGGAGAATATATACCAAGAGACAGTTTGACTTATTAAGCCTCAGACCTGCAAAAGTATTTAGCTTTGCAGCTGTTAATGATCCCCAAAAGACCAACAGGCAACTCACAGAGACTAAGCTTAGCAAACACATGCAAGTTTCCACAAGCATTTGCATTTTGTTACTCTGGAATAGTATTAAGGAAAATAACAACAGACAAGTAATACTCCACAGGAAAGAGTACAAAGCTCCAATAAAAGTGCATTCAAAGTATAACTATGAATGCAATTTTTTAACCAATGAATGAGGCAGAAATGGTTAAGGAGAAAGCTAATAGAGATGCTACCAACAAGGTCAAAAGATTTCCCTCCCCCTCCATGAAATGAGGTGTAAATACTTGGCTTGGGATTCTGGGAATAATCTTCAAATATTAAGCAGCGGGGTTTTTTTGTTTGAATACACTGGAAGCATATTTTAAGAGTTAGTAGGTTTGCTCCCATTTCAAAATAAGAACCAGCAAACATTCCCCTTCTGTGGGATAAAGGAGATAAAGACAGCTGTTACTCTCACATTGCATGGGAGAAGAGACAAGGAGAGGTGTTTATATGATCAGCTAAGTATTTCCTAAATTCTGACAAACAATTCCAAAATGCAATTTTAAAAACTCATTTGTAATGGGGAAACCAGTTCTGGACCCATCCATTTAAGGGCAGAGAAGATTGCTTTTCAGTCACTTGGAGAGAGGGGCAAGCTCTACTGGTGGCCTTGTCTATTTGACTTGTTATTGTCTTTTGACCTGCAGAATATTATCAAGACAGTCAAAAATCAGTCACATATTCCTAGTATGTATGTAACTGAGAAATTGCTAGCATGATACAAAGTGTAAGAAACAGCTTTCAAACCTTCCCACTGGAAACCAGAGGTCCAAGAAACACATTGCTGCGTTTCCTTGGCACTAAGGAAATCGTGAGGTTTTGAAATCCTTTCTTTAAATCAGGCACAAAATTTTCATTGCGTTGGCGCAAAACTGGAATTCAGGTGGATTTGGTGTTTTGCTTACTTTTCAGTAAGTTCTCAATAGTGACAGTCTGGAGAAAAACCTGAAGTCTTCCAACCATCTAGCTCCCAAACCCATGCACTGCACTGTCACAGTACAGTACAAAATACACTGTGGTAAATTACAGTAATTTACTTTGGATTACCATTCAAGAAAAAAAGAAAAAGGCTCTGCATTGGTAGAGTACAACAGGAAATCATCTGGCAGAGTAGCTTGTGCTCCAGCTTATGGAGGGAATATACAGCATGTTTCTATTACAGACTCGGGGCACGCACGGGAAAGGGTGTGAAGGAGTTGTTGTCAGCAACTTGTCTATTAGCTTTTGAATAGACTTCCACTGCCTTCAGGAACAGGATTATGGACATCAGTCAGCTGTCAGATCTTTTTCCAGACAGAAGAACCTGAATATGGCAGCAATAAATAAAGCAGAAGATGGACTGCAGGAACAACTGGGAAGACTTCAAACAGTTTGCCCCAATCCAAGCTGGCAGTAAAAGGCTGAAACAGCCAACAATTAAAGATAGGGGGAATAAGCTGTGCTTAACAGCAGCTTATGGCTACCCTGGATCTGTCTGCCCAAGAAGGAAGGGAGTTTAAACCTCAGTAACCATATCTACAAACACCCTGTGTGAGATCTCAAGGAACCAAACTCACCATAAAACCCAATTCTGTTAGCTACTATCAATTTTCTTTTTAATTTCTTTTTAAACAAAGTATTTTTTCTCCTTGTCAAAACCATTGGTCTAAGCCAGACTAAAAGTGCAATCTAAGCATTAACGGGTAAACAATCCCATAGGTCCCCAACGTGGGCTCCCAAGCCCAAGCAGCAGCATAAAAGCAGCAGCACTTCTCAGCTGCCCCAGCCTGACAGCAGCTAGATGTGGATGAGGTTGCTTCTGAAGCAGAAGACAGCTAGCATATTTCAGCTGCTCCTGCACATCTGCTTAGCATTAAACTTCCTTCTTGGGGATTTTTTTTTTTTTTTTATTCCAAGACGTTTAAGCTCTAATTGCTACCAGCTTCTAAGAGTTCCCCCTACAAATAATAAAAATATCAGACATTAGTGATGGATTCCACTTCAGAGAGCTCAAACGAAGAGCTGCGGAGGGAGCCAGGGTATGGGGAGGAGGTCAAAGGCCCCAGAAGCACACTGTGCCCAAGCCAACAAAACACAAGCTTTGAACAGCCCCGGGTTTCCCCTTTAGGACAGAGTTTTACTGGAATTCTACATGGGGCTTGGAGCCGTTTTCCAATGGGATTGGTAACGGTAAATGAACAAACTCTTGCTTCCTGCCTCTCCTCTCCCCTGTCGCCGCAACAGCCGAGCGCCGGCTGGTCTCAGATGACTTGGAGGTGGGGGGGGAAATCTCAGTATTTGGAAGGGAAATTAAAGTTGCCTGCTCAAAGCAAGCCACTCCTAAAGCAACAGCATCCCAGTTCTGCTCCTAACACCAACCCCCACAGCCCTTGCTGCCGGCTTTAGCTGGAGCCAGAACAAACCCCTCTGATCGGAATTATTTTTAAAAGCTCAAAGGAAACACAGGTCCATAAATTACAGCTAAGCCACGGGGCCGAGGCGGTTGTGAAGAGCGCAGAGGAGGCTCCCCATTGGAGCCACGCTGCACAAAAATAGCAGCGGAGCAGGCGTGTCACTGGAAGCGGCCACGGAACCCCATCCCATCCAGGCTGCCACCGCAGAGGTGGGCAACCCCGAGATGCGTCAGCTGGGCTTCTCAGGTCGGGAAGGAAAGGAAGGAGTTGGGGGAGCAAAGTCTTTAAAGACTTTTGCTGTGGTGAACGAAACACACGAAACTGATGATTTCAGATTTCACCAGAAGCTTTTCTGCTGCCAGTAAGACTGGTTTGCTTGCTGCTCCTCCCACCACTGGCAAGAGAACAGGCACCAGACTGCTGGGGACCAATGCTTTATGCTTGCGGTACAGCCCCACTCATCTCATTTTAGCAGCAGACTATTTGTCTTGTGTGCAGTTAGAGCAGAGCAAGCTTCAAGGAAAAAGCTAGAGTCGGTCTAGAGTTGAATGCATGAGCTCAATTCTACCGAAATCCAGGAGATGCCACATTCATGGTTCACATCAGTACTGCTCATCCAGCTGGGTCCCTGGTCCAGCAGGTGCAGAGAAACTCCTCCTCCACGGGCATTTTAGCAGTAGCTACTGATGCAGGTTTCTTTTTGTTAGCAACATTATTTAAAATGTTCGGTTCAATGTTGAGTCCGGCATGCATTATTTAGTACTGCTGTAAAGGCCAGAAGGAGCACCCTCCTGAAGATTCACAGGTTGCGTATTGCTAGGGCTGTCAGAGACCTTTATAACAAACTTTTTTTAAACTAGTGTCTGTATAGCTCTCTAGCCTGTTAAGTTATACATTTCCCAACAATATTCCTGCAGTAATTCTGGGGAATTGGATCATACTGGTCATGAGTCTCAGCATGGTTGTAGTTCTGGCCACAGAGCCCTTGCCCCAAATGATTTCTGTGCATAGCTGAGAAGTTAGCATAGGCCAAAGACAAGTCCCAACAAGTGATCTGGATGTGACTACCTTGCTTTGGAGGGTAAAGAGAGTTTAGTTATACAAGCATGACCTGTCCTATGGGTGTTGCCTTCCATAGGAGATAACAGTCCTAGGTCCATTTAATTAATAAAACCCTTGTTGTCATGAAGCCCTACCTTAAACATCACCTGGGAATACTGAAATCTCCCTGCAGCTGTTTAGGTGCACCTTAAAATACTGAGAAAAGGATTATAAGAACGAGTCACCATGCTGGAATGATGCTAATATCTGAAAGACTGCCCCTTTCCAACAGTGATCAATTCTGTAGGTCATTAGTCCTCTCCATGATGAGGTACTACTGGCTCATTTATTCAAGGACCACAGCAGTGAGTGCAGCTGAGCATTTTGCAGATTCATTTCCCAGACATACACCCTTCCTGTCTTAATTGGAAGGGTGAAAAGACACTAAGCAGTACAATCTTAGAGTAAACTGAAACTATACTGGCTTCCCGGGAAGGCAACAATCAGCGCTGCACTCCACTTCAGAGAACTTCACTGGTGGTCCAGTAACTGGCAGCGATTCCTCAGACTGGAGCTGGGGGAAGTAAATGCTTCTTCTACTCATCACTTTTCAAACAAAAGGCATTACAAGAAGAATAGGGGTGTTCTCATCCCAACAGTGGTATTTGATAAGTCAGCAAGAAGTGGGCTGACCAGGCTGTTCCTTAGCAGTGTCCATTTCACAGAAGTGGCTTAGAGCCTTGTTCACTGTAATGTTCATCACATATGGCAGAACAGAAAACAGAAATTAAGCTTTTATTTCAATCTAGATTTTGGAGGTCAAGCCTGCCAAGGAGTTGGTACAAGTGAAGTGCCATGTTGTTCTCCTGGGCACTCAGGTGGGACATCTGATTGCCCAGAGCAGGTAAGGAACCCCAGGGGGCCAGGCTCAGTCTACTCAATCCCTCCTCTGGCTCCTCCAGAGCTCCTTGCTGGGATTTTGCCTCCACTTCTCCCCTCATCCTTTCCTTTCTGCCCTCTTCGGACAAGCTGAAGAGCAACCTTCCCCTCCTCCTGACAAGGTGAGGCTGGCCATCCATACAACCAAGAGCAGGAATCTCAGTGAGGAACCCCAAAACTATGGGGCTTGCTTCTGCTCCCATCTGCAGACAGAGCACTATGCTCAGTGTTCCACTGTACCCTTGTGAGCCATCTCCAAACCCTACATCCCCCAGACGCACTGACCACCCCCTTGTCAGCCTGTCTTCAGGTTTCTCTACTCTAGCCCCTTCCCCTTCAGCTGGGGCTTGACACTTTGGTTAAATGGGAAGGCAGTAAGATGCAATAGTACTGGGGCGGGGGGAAGAAGAGAGAAATATTTGGTGTTGCTAACCTACTCCAGAGATGGAAGTAGTTACTTTTAACAGAGTTACCCTGATGCAGAGTCTACATGTAGCTCTAGAAGACGGCTGTAAAACAGCCTGGAAAGAAGAAAAATGCAGATAAGCATTAATCTGAATTGGAACCATTTTCACACATTCCTGGCTCACACAATTAACTCATTCAATTAGGCACAGAACAACAAATAGCCAGAGAAAGGGGAGGATGGTACAGAAAGGTTGCAAGTGTTTTGATGTATTTCAAGCACTACTGCTCAAGGCACCCTGTTGAACTGCACCACTGATGTTTCTCCCTCCAGGCAGGCCTAAACAAAAGCAACGTTTGTGCCCGGTGCCTGACCCAGGGTGGGCCTGGTCAACCATTACACTTCCTAGGTACCACAATGACAGATTTATTTGCTACTATGATTGCTGGGCAAGCAGCAGCCACCCCTGTCCCTGACCAGAGCAGCTTAAATAAGCTTTCCTTGGTCTTAAATCTGTGGGATGCTGATGCATCATGTTTAAAGCAAGTGTTTTAAGACAGTTCTTGAAGGAATACAGAGATCTAGTCCATCTTTTTTCCCTACTGGGAGACTGCATTTTAAAGTAAACCTCTCATCCCTGCAGAGATATCTCCTCTTCTCTATACTTGGAGCAGATCATCACCTCCACTCCCCATGCCATCTGTTCAAGAGGTAGCATCCTAAAGAGCTACATCTTGAAAAAATATTTGACTGGTAGATTATCAAACATGTAAATCCAGCTAAAGTCATGAGTAAGAGGATTGGCAGCAGGCATTAAATAAGGCCTTTAATTTTAGTCCTATTCACCGAGTTCAGCCCCACCATGAACAGCCTGTGCAAGGCTTGTACTTGGGAAGAGGCGCTGCATTTGTGCAGGGGGTGGGGGCAGACGGGCCGAGCTGCAGTGATGAGCCCAGCGAGCACCTTCCCCCGGCAGAAGTGGCTGCTCCAGGAGCTGCCGGGGCTCCTCACCTCCCCAGCACCACACTGCAGACCAATCTCAGACCACTTCCACTTGCCACGTAAGCAGAGCTGCCTGGCGTACGCTAGACCCACACACACTGCTTGGAAAATGTTCACATCTGGCATTCACGTGACTTGAGCGTGCCTCAGAAATTCATCATCTGGATAACTCGCTCCTGCAGGGGAGAAATCCATAACCAGAGAACCCTTTCCTGAGCCAGAATGTAGCAGCGGGCCGAGAGGATCATGTGCTCAACAAACTGCACAGCGACACACTCACCAGCTGCATTTTTGCAGCCTCATACAGTCCTTCATCCTTTCTAGAAGTACAAACCTAAAGAAAACTTAGTTCCCCATTTTCTACTCTGTTTACATCTGCAAAAGCCCATCCTAAGCCCATTTACAGACCCACAAGTCTCCAGGACTGTTTAGTTTTTTCTGGCAGTCATAGCTCACATTAACTCTTTCTACATAGAAAGCAAGAACTGCTTCCCACATGATCGCTATGGTATGGCCCCTGCACATAGTTTTGTAGCAGTTCCCAGTTTTGCTGGGAAGTACCTAGAATATCTGAACGCTAATCCACATCTACAGCTGTACAAACTGAGAGCATCACCCCTCCAAGGAAAAAAATAGCCTCCAAAACTGCTGAGGAGGAGGGCAGAAAAGCTCCAGCTGTCGCACTTGGAAAGTCACAGGTACGTATACACTGTAGGATTCATGCATGGCCCCCCTCTCCTCCAAAGGGAGGGGCGGGGGGGGGGGGGCACGCAAAAGGCAAGAGTCAAATCCTAACTGCAAAGAAGTCACACTGACAAGCACGGAAAATGTACCGCAGCATCAGCATGTCCAGGCAGCCAGTTTCAGCAGGCAGCAGACTCAGCTGGCGAACTGATGCATATGTTATAACTCCTTCTGAACACCTTTATAAGTAGTACTTCCAGCCATCTCTGGTTAGATGAGCCTCTCCATCCAGAGCAGACTGGTGAGGATTTTGCCTGTCACACAGCCCGGACACAGGCCAGCCAGAATGTGACAGGTATAAAACCATGCACAAAGCTGGAGGCACTTAGGGAGCGCTATTTTAGGGGTGAGTGCTCTCAATAGCCTAAGGACACACCCTCTGCCATCCAGGTTTCCTTCTCACAAGAGAGATTCGAGTTTCAGGTGCTCACCAGCCTGAGACTAAGTTATCTAAAACACCCAGGTAAGAGGTGTGCTCCTCCCAGCCAGCCAGACCTGTCTGCGCTGCGTACAGATTCCTGCAACGGCTGAGGATCATCACCCTCCACTCCAGCTCCCAAGTGCATCTCTCACCTGCCTTATCTAACATGCCAAAATCACAGTCCGATACCACACAGCTCTCTCTGTGCAAGAGAGGAACAACCCACGCAGGCAGTGTTAATACCATCTGCCGCTGACAGAGGAGGAAAGCAGAACCGGAGCAGATGGAGAATAGAGAACTCCTTAAAACCATAAGAAATGCCACTACATCCCCTAAGGTACCAAGTGCTTTCTCGGCACTCAGCTGAAGGCTGAGGCATTTGCAAGGGTGCGTGCTGTTCTGCCAGGGCTGTGCTTGAGCCACACCTCATACTTGCAGTCCCTCCCTGCCCTATCTGCCCGACGCAGGGCTCCGCGCAGCATCGGTGCTGAACTGGGAACAGCGAAGAGCACAAACACATTCCTTTCCCTAATCCTGTACCCTGTCCCCACACTTCAGTTTAAAAGCCAAGGAGCAAAACAAAAAACCCACACAACACACAAACAACTCTTCCTCTCTTATCCCGTTTTCCTCCCAACCCAGCATATGGGCCACCCAGGAGAAGACAGCGATCCTATACATCTAACGGGCCACATGTCAGCAGAAGACTGAAGCAGTGCAGAATAAAGTCTCCTATCTGCTCTTCTCTTCAGTAGCCTCAGGCAGAAGTCCAAAGCATTTCAGTTTAAACACTGACTTTAAAAATATGGTGTACAAGGAGAAGTGTGAGATAGGTTTCCTTCTGCCAGAATACCACAGGCTGGATTTGGAGTGTGGGATTGGAGTGGACAGATTCACATCTTGACTGAAGATGCAGAATTGGGTCACACGCTCACAGATGCTGCAAGGAGATGAAGCCTGCCTAATTTAGCTGAAGCTCTTCCTCAAATCCCACTCTGTGCCTGCAAACCTGAGCACAGAGCAATAGCCCTGCTTTGGAAAAAACACAGAGCGGATGTTTCTTCAATTATATGAAGAACTTGGTAAAAAATAAAAAATACACTTACAGGCTTGTTAAAAAAAAATCAGGAAAGAAAATGAGCTGTTTTGGGAATTACTGCATCAGGCAAAAGCCAATAAATTGAACAGGAGTTAGAGTTTAGCAAATTCACTAGTTGAGGAAGAATAACTCTGCATCATGAGAAGAGGAAGCTCTGTCATCAAGGACTGAACTGAGGATGCACATTGAGATCATTAACTACTAACTCCTTCCAGAACCAGGCCCAAAATGTACATCCCCAGTAATTATATGCTAAGGTTTGTTTGGTCCTTGGTTGCTATGCTTCTGCCTACTCTACCCTTCTTTTATTACTAAATCCTTTATCCTCCTGTTAAAAAAAAAAAAAAAGCTATGTGCGAACCAAAATGTTCTGCCAGAATCTTCTGTTTTTAAATTCCATGCAGTAATTAGTACATACAGCCAAGAAGGTTAATCGTATGATGGGGGAACAGATCCCGATTTCTGATCAAGAGCAATCCTGTCAGTACATGCTTGTGAAGTTACAAAATAGCGGCTGGCTAACTACCTTGTCCAGCCATCCTCATCAACAGGCCAAATGGCACCAAGGAGGCAGTTTCTGCACTAATTGTAGAAAACAATGCAAGGAACAGAGCACGCACGTGTGATTCATCAGGACACAAACAAGAGCACATGGCTCAGTCTGCAGGGATCGTGTGGTACCACAGATTTCTGACAAGGATTAAGACACCAAGCCCAAGCTACGTGGTTTAAGATGTTCCTGGGACCTTGCCATGGGCTTGGACAAACTTAGATCCCCATTCACCACCTTAAAAAAAAAAAATTAACCTTCTCAGCTGAAGCTTTCCTTTCAGATGGAGTTATAGGGAGACAGACTTCAGAGACAGACACCATGAGAGCAGAATGACTCAAACTAACATTTGAGTTAAAAAACACATTCTAGCTTTGCTACTGTCACCTGGGCTCAGATTCATTAAGCAATAACCAACTGCCTACTTCATTACTCACACACTCAACGCAGGTAGCCCCAAGACATCTGCTGCAGTCACCACCCTGACAGAAGATGCATTGCCTCATGCTGGGATTCACCATGTTAGTTAATTTGGTTTTTTCAACATCTTTAGTAACACACTCTTAGATTTGGGCCCTTTGAGAACCCATTTAAAAGGTTCAGGCTTCCTCTGGCTGAGAGAGGAAAACTGAGGCAGATTTAACAGTCAACTGAGTAAGTTAAGGCATGCCCACAGCACACTTGCAGTTGCATTCACAGCTTTTCTAGTATTATATTAAAAGGGCATCCACCACTCCAGATGACATCCCATCAATACTGCAACAACCTTAAGGCAAAGGAAGGGCAGCACCATGCCTCTCTTGGAGCGGTCCTTCCTTCTCCCTCCACTGCAGCCATCTCCCACAAATATCATAAAATATCTGCCAGGGCTGGAGGCTGTATGTTCCCTCCTCTCCCTGTGCCCAGGTACAACTAAATGCCTGCTGGCAGAGAGCTCCATACTCAGTTGCACCAACAAAGCTTTGCCCCTAGGGTCAGCATCTCACTCCTGCAACAGGTAGAGACAGCTCTACCACGCAGCCTTGCTGGTCCAGCTAACGGCTCACACATTTGTGACCCTGTTGAATGATTAAGAACAGAAGGGCTAGCACACACCATTCTTTTTCTCTGCATCACCTCAAAGGAGGCAGTTCAACTGAAGTTAAGAAAATAAAGCTCATTTATAAAAATTTAAAAAAAAAAAAAAAAAAAAAAAAAAGAGACATGCCGTGGAGCTGTAAGTGCAGGCTAGACACATGCAGTGTGACAGGACCAGAAAGGTTAAGCTCTGAACTGATGAGCATGGCTCAGCCAGCTGTAAAGACAGCAAAAGCCTAAAGTTAAGCCATTTCTTTTTGTAATTACAAAGGAAGCAGAAAAAACCCCTATCCAATAACTCAAAGAGTATCTATTAAGGCATCTCCCTGAAGCTGACAGAGCACGCATCCTCAGCGTGCAAGAGCGAGGAAGAGGGTTTCCTTAGTAATGAAGGATTAGGCTAAAGAAACAACTCTTGCTGTCAACTCCACCCATAAGCCCAAGGCAGCAATCCCACAAAGTGATCAGCCATGAGGGCCCTCCGTGTTGTTACAATGATCTGCTTGTTTCTCATTTGGAGGCCACACTTCCATCACTGTTGCAACTCTCAACTCTACTTAATTTCCATCTGGAGGGAAAAAGAGACCATTACAGAAGTTTCTATTAAAAGTTTGAGAAGTAGCTTCCAATGGACTGACTGTTTTATTTACTTGCCAGTGGACACATCCTTCCTAGTTTTAGGTTACAGGAGGGAAAGGAAGCAGAGATTGTTGTCTGGGTGCTGCCATATTCCACTAGTCCAAAAATTGGACGTGGGAACCAAGTTGAAGGATAGTTCTCTCTGCTGAGGAAGCCAAGCCTCATCAGCATCCTCAGTGAGGCAACACCGGCTTGGACCAAATTGTTAAGTTAATATTCTAAGTGCTCAATTACAGGGGTTATTTAAGTAGACTTCAGCTGGCAGATTCAGCTAAAGTACAGCCAGCTTCATGCAGGCAGGATCTGATCAACTAGAGAAAGGAGACACTGCAGTACTTACACAGCCATAAACTATTTTTTATTCCCCCTCACTTGGAGGAGCATCCTACTGCGTAGCGACAAGGTGCCAGAGAAAGCCACTGAGCAGCAGCTTGAAGCCAACTGTGCCCCCAGCAGCAAGCAGGGCAGTCAGAGCTGTGGGAGTGAGCAAGCAGTGGGGGTTTTTTGTTATGATTTCAGAAGGGGGTGGCCAGCAGTGCTCCTGCTAGCGCACACTGAAAGCAACAAGCACAAGGGCTAGGCTGCCTACAAGGCAGGTGGCAGAGATCCATGCCTTCGCTTTGAAAGCAAATGTGAAGCAGCGTCTCTTCTGCCAGGTCTGACCCCACCATTAGCAAGGAGAATCTCAGTAATTGAGGAGCACCGAGACTCAGTGTAGAAAAAGCTGTGGAGCCCACACCAACTCTCTGTTGCCACCAAACACCAGGTCCCAGATGCTTGCTTCAGCTTCACAACTGGGGATCTGACAATGACTTCAGGATGAAGTCAGCCAAGAAAGATTCTCAGCAAGGGAAGGGGACAAGATCACCTTACTCCAGGAGACTGAAACTTGCTCTAGCCAGCAAGGAGTATGTGTTTGGGGGACGTCTTTGCGGAGAAACATACTCCAACTGGTTTTACAAGCCACATCAGGATCAGCAGATGTCTCAAGGGTTAATTAGTTCACCATGCACAGATGGTAGCTGGTAGGGTTTGCAGAGTGGATTAACCTAATTTGTGGTTTGTAATGTACCATGCAAATATCCATTACTAGACTTGCAGCAATTCTGCCCGTATTTTGATTTGAGGAGAAAAAAACCACACAATGGATGCTTGCATAGAAGTAATGCCCGTTTTGAGTGACAAATGAGTTGCTGTTCACTTGGTTAATGCGATCAACAAACTGGAGTCTGAAAAGTAATTCCTTCCCTTTTTGCTACAGAATGTCTTTGGAGAGACGTAGACGAGACCATTTGTTGTGAGTGTACAGAATATGCCCATGGAAACCACTCCTTACAGTTGTACTGAGGTCTCTTTAGCACTGACAGATGGCCATAGAGCAACAATTCAATTGCCTGGAAATATGAAGGCAGCTTTCTGAAGCAGCTCTGCAGCGTGTCAAGTAAGACCCCACAAATCCAAGGTAACAGCACATGTGGCACTTCAGGCCACAGCAAATGCCCATGCCTACGCAGAGCCTCAGTTGCTTCAGTGAAGCTCCAGGTCTCTGAGCTGACTGCAGGTTAAAGCATTTATAATTAGATCATATCCAAGTAAAGGGCTGCATGTTTATATAGCACTTTGCACAAGAGGAAGCCTGGCTCAGGGCTGGCATTCACAGATGCCCCAGATCAGTGCAAGACTCCCTTCTATTTAGCTAAGGACGTGCCACACTATTGCATTTGGTTCAGAAGGTCTCAAATGTTTACAACCAGTATCAGCTGTAGTGATAAATGTTTCCATAGCTCCTATTAAACTCTGAACTTACCCAATTTCTCCCTGCTCTAAGGGGCAAGCACAAGACTAGTTCGACACACACTCTAGCAAGGCAGAGGTCAGGGTAGAGGTGACATTGGCTGTCAGAGGCATTCCCCAAATGTTTCTGCAATCAGCCACGCTCATGTCATGCCTGCACATGCCTGAGACATGGCAGCTGTGGGATTCCTGCCGGACAGTGTGGGACAGCCGTGCTCGCACCCAAAAGTTTCCTGTCAGCACATCTTTGGTCAGGACAGAAAACGTGTTCAGAAGTGCCTATTTGTTTCGTGTTTAAAGACAGAGTAGTATCTGCACCTATGGAGGAAACTACATTTCAAAGCTACTCGTTATCTTAAAAGACTCTCACAGCACACCCTGGAAATCTGTGCTTATTTACCCCATCACTTGTTCAAGTGTCATAAAGCTGGTCTTTGTTAGAGGCTGTAACTACCAACTTCCTTGGCATACTCCTTTGCTCGTTGTGTGCACACTCCCACAATATCCAGCTCCAAACAGAAGAAAGCATTCCTCCGCCGCTCTAAAATCAGGCAAGAAGATGACTGAGAACAGAGCCCCTTTATGCAGCTCACTTTGGTCAGAGAGCTGCTTCACATTCCTCTTCGTACAGGGTAAGTGCAGAAAGAGCGTCCCTAAACCCCACTGTTTCCAAGCCCTAACTGTGTGAGCAGCCAAGCACCAAGAAGCAGAGAAGAGGAAACAGTCCCAAAAGGAGACCTGGCAGCAATGTGGAGGTGGGACAGCCAAGGGAGAGAGCCAGACCTGAGCATCCATCCCTTTCAGGGATGGGTGGTCACATCACTTGGGATGCTCAGGGCAGGATGCCAACAAAGAGCCCAGCAGGACAGCATCCACAAATGGCATCTCAGCTACACTGACTCACCTTAATCCCTCTTCCCCCAATGTCACAGCGGATCAGCTCCAACTTCCCCCCAGAACCACAGGGATGGAAGAGCAACAGTTTCCTCACACTCCCAAAGCAATTCCTCACATCTCTTCCAAGAGTATTGTAACTCCTGTGCATGTCAACTGGTACACTGAGCCCAAAGCTCTCCTGGTTTCCTAATGCTGTTCTAGGTCAGTGCTAAATCAGGTTGCCCCAGAGACTTCAGCAACGTTTTTCAAAGGTCTTCACATGGCCCGAGAGCCCCCAGTGCTCAGGAAGTGGCACTAAGCCAGCAGCTCCCACACTCAGCTCTGATTTCTACTGACTCACTTGGACCTTTATGGTCAGCCCCTCTAGAGAAAGTGCTGTTGCCAATTTAATTCATGGGTCAATGTGAACAAACACTTCAATTTATTATATTTAGGAAGCCCTAGAAGCGCAACCCAGACAGAAACTTTGTAGGACATGAGGAAGATGAAGCATGGTCTAGTTTATTGTCAGCACCTTGTACCATGCTTGCCTCCTCATTACCACAACCCAGCTCAGAGAAATGGTACCAAAAGTGCTGGGCTGCAAAGGCAACAGCCATTTGATGCACAGGATGTCAGGGTCAAGCAACAGCTTTGCTTTAGTGCATCACTTAGCTTATTACAGGACTGCAGCTTAAAAGCTCTCATAATTAACCAACAAATCAATCTAGGCAGCGACATTCATTGCAGTCCAGTATGTTACATTCATCTTCCCTTCCCTCCCAGAGACTAAGCCATTGCAGTGTTTCTTCATCATCTTAAAAAGCAAGAAGAAAAAAAATCCTTCCCTCCCCTGCACACAGGCCAGAGTTTTCCAGGAGTTGCTATTGGTTTGAAAGGCCTCTCTTTGGATGCCCTGAATACAATCTGGAGCACCCGAGACTCCAAACAAAGTCAATGAGAGTTGCAGGTGCTCAAGGCTGCTTGGGGGGGGGGGGGGGGGGGGAAAGAAAAAAAAGAAAAAAAAGAGAAAGAAAAAGAAAAAAAAGAGAAATCCCTGACAGATCCAGCTCAGAGCAGCCAAACCCAAAGGCCCATAATTACATGTCCCTATTGAAAACACATCTGTAAAAATCACTAAGAGCTACAAGGGGAGGGGAAAAATTGGATTTATATAGTTTCAAATCATGGTTTTATAGGACATTTGAATCCAGGACCTTAAAAACAAAACACTGAACGAGAGCCTTTGAGGCAGCCCAAACCCAGACACAGGCACTGAGAACATTTTGCATCAGAAGACTCACCAGAGCCTTTTAGAAAGGCAAAAAAAAAAAAAAAAAAAAAAAAAGATTCAGACCAGACCAGAAAAGCATTCCCTTCCCCTCCGAAAAAGAACCCCAACTCTAAGGCTGCATTTTGACCGTTTGCTCAGGTAAAGATTGACTTAAGAAAAAAATAAAATGAAAGAGAGAAATTTAATACAATTATCCTCTCAGACTGAAGAAGGAGCTGTATGAATACAGTCAGAGGAGAGCAGTCATTTTAACTGCAATGCTATATAAGGTGGGTTTCTTCTCCTCTCCAATGCAAAGGAAGAAACTGATGCCTGTCTCCAGCAGGCTTCAGCAATACAAAGTTAAACTGCTACACAATTTCATGCAACACAAGATAAAGGGAAGGTTAAAAAAGGCAGGGGGGAGAGGGAAAGGTCCTCTCTGTAATCATGCAGTACGTAAAAAGCCTGGTATCTTACCTGATTTTCTCTTTGAAGATCCATAGTCCCTGAAAAAAAGACAACAACAAATAGACATGGTTAGAGCTGGAATCGGTGATGAGCGAACGGGTGCCTCCCAAATTCCACCCATATGCTCAAGAGCTCATCCTGCGCGCTCCCTCCTTTAAAGAGGAGGTCAGGGCTGCGAGGCATTGACAGGCAGCGGCCGGGACGGATCCTGAGCAGCACCGGCTCATCAGCAGCAGCAGCTGGGGCTTCTGCAGCACCAGGGGCTCCGGGAGCATGTGATCAACGAGACAGAGCAAACCATCCACCAGCAGCGAGGCAGGGGAGAAGGGTGTCATTTTTTCCCCTTTAAATTGAGCTATTAAATGCACAGCTACTGAATTAACCCCTGACGTTCCCCTGGAGAGGAAAGGGACTATGAACTGTTTGCTGCAGGGGTGCGGCTGCTACAGGCTTATCTGGCATTGCTTGCAGTCCTCTCCTTTCAGGGGCTAATTAATTTGTGAATAACCTCCAGACCTCTCCTAGTTATCTCTGACAAGCACTTGTCTTCCACAAGGATAAAAAAAAAAAAGCAACCCCCAAACTCTGTCCTTTCTTGGAGGATGGGGAATGCACCCTTACTTTTCTATAGCGATCTAAGGGGTGCTGGCACCTTTGCTCATGGCAGAACAGCTGAAAGCTCAGACAGCTGCTGCAGAAGTGGGAAGAAATTACAGAAGGGAGCTTCAAGAACTGATTCAGGATAAGCAGAACCGAGGACAGAAATGCTTCTCTATGGCTGTGCTTCCTCCGGCGCTCTCCGGAGCCTCTCCGACCCAGCTCTGAAACACCCTGCACAGGCAGGAGCCCAGGCAATGACAGATTGGGCAGAGACAGCACTGCTGTGCGGGCACAGCGCCCGCAGCACGGTCGCACGCCGCACCCGGCGGCGTTAACGTTGGGAAAATCACCCAATGAACCCACTGCAGAGGCAGGCTGTGTTTGCAGGAGTCCCACCAGAGGGGCAGGCAGCAGCGTCTAAATTTTTGGGGGCCAGGCTGTCAGGAGTGGGGTTTTGTCCTTGCAGCATGCTGTGTACTCCAGAGGAATCAGAGAAGGATCATCCCAAACTATTTATTTAATTTCAACAGAGTTTGGGGGATCATCTGAAGAAACGACATGTGTCTTGAGGGCAGAGGTACGCCCACCCATAAATTCTGTTTCTCCCAGCACTTTGCATGCATCCCATGCCTTACATGTCTAGGATTTGCTTCCAACAAGTGATAACTACTTGGGAGTTTTTTGCACCCTCTTTGAATTTTCCAGTGTCATTTCTACTTCAGTTAAATGCTTGTTTTCCCAGCCACGTCTGCAGTTGTATTTGATGGGAAGATGCTACTGCTCATGAATAGGCTGCTTCTTCTACAGAAGTGATATCATATGCAAATATAATGCTTGCTATATGGTGCCCGAAACAGAGATCCCTCAGAATGAGCCACGGAAGGCACAATCCCCAAAATGTAGTCCTCTGCCCCAGCTCTGCTCCCACGCCAGCCTGGAGCTTTGTGGTTGCTGTCAGTACAGCTCTCTTGGCATGTGAAAGTCTGTGTTTGGTCCTGCCCTGAACTGCCTCTCTTCTGACAGCGCTAAAATGGCGAGAAGGTGAAACCCTGCTGAGATCCGCACATGTAATTTGCTTTAACCTAGTATCTCCACTGTGCACATGCTTGATGATCACTTCAATCCCTTCTGCCTGTCCTGGCTTTCTGCAGCGAAGCTCCTGGACCTTCTCAGTACCACAGCATGCAGCTGGGTTCAGCTGGCATCTCCCTCTGCAGCATGTTGTGTCCCCACCTCCCTCCGTGCTGTGCAGAAAGGCTGCACCCAGCTCTTGCAAATGTTAGCACCCAGAGGTTGAGCTATGCACAACCCCTAGAAAAGAAACACAACCATCCTTCCAGGCTTTGCCAGAAGGCCCTCAGCACACATTTCCAGGGCAATCTCCTGCCAGCCAGCCATGCTGGGGACACCCCGCAAGCACCCCAAGAGAGGTCCTAGGTGAACAGAGCACGCACAAAAGGGTGAAGACAAGCAGCGTTAGAGGCGAACGACCCTTCAGCCTGATTGAAGTTGCAAAAGAAAACTCAACTCCTTTTTGCCACTTAAAAAAATATCACCCAATTTACACAATTAGAAGTAGGGCATTGATGGACTGGTATGGTTAATAAGCAACCAAAAATGGATAATGATGTTGCTGAATGTCTTTGCCCACCAGATCAGGCCAAAGTTGGTACCCAAGTTTGGAAAGTACAGTAGAAGATGATTTGGCTGTGCTCTTGCTGTGCAATGGCAGCAAATGCCACAAAAGCTCAGAATTCAATCTTCCATCCTGGATGCTCTCCCACATCTTTCAGCCCAATCTCTAGCTGGTTTTAGGGCTTCTGTGAGTGACTGCAGTAAGGTTTTAAATGAGGCTTGTTCTTTTAAAGCATGACTCATCCATGCAATTTAAAGAAGGTAGAGATTAAAAAAAAAGCAAATTTTTGAAACTCTTTTCTTTCTACATGCAGATCATGGGATGACAAGAGATATTACTCCATAAAGAACTTTTTCACTTTTTTTTTTTCTGTTCAGTTCTTCACCTGGCTAGCATTTCTTCCACAGCAAATGCACATCATTTATGAAAGTATACTTGCCTTTAAGTTTCCTCACACAAGCCCTGCAGTGGGCAGACATGTTCCACATCACACCACTAATGCAAGCACAGAGCACTGTCCTCGATATTATGTGGCAAGCCACATTTCTGGTCAACAGCAAACATGGTGCAAACTGAGGCAGTAACCATTCATGTGGGCCAGGAGCTCTGGTCCAGCGAACCCCATCGTTGCTTCTCTCATGGCTTGTGCATGGTGAAAACAAACCTTTAGGTTAGTCTGAAGAGGGAAAAAGCCCCTCACTGTCACTGCAAAGTGTACAGCTGAGCAATTTAGGGTCAGCTACAAGAGGATGAAGCAGCAAGTAGCTCTCAGTGATGTCCCTTTGAGATCAGGAGGGTAAATAGCATCATCAGAGGATCCAGAGTGTATTCAAACTCTTGAAGGCAACTGAACCTACAACTTCTGATCTTAGTTTCTACTCTTAAGATCATCCTTACAGAAAAAATTAAATTATCATTACAGAATATTTATTTGAATCACACTCCCAACTCATGAGGCTCGCTCAAAAAAAAAAAAAAAGAAAAAAGCCAACAATCAACCTCTTTGGGCAAGTTTTCATTTTTTCATTTATTCTTTCTGTAAGTTTTAAAGTAAAGTTTTATCAGGTTCTGATTCTGGAGTTCCTGAAGTCCAGGCACCCCATGTCTCCCTGCCTTGTCACTCTTTTGTATACCTACATTTCACTCATAAAATCAGGACAAAGCAGTATCAAATAAAATTGAGCTTGAAATAAAAATCCTCATCTCCCCAGTGACACTCTAAAAGCCAAAACTTGTTTCTCCCAGCAAGGCTGGGGAAAAAAATGACTGTTGAAACAGAAAGCAAAGAAGGTATAGCAAATAATCTCTCTGGCTGTGTGAAGTGCTCTTTGTATACATACTCTTCTCCTATTTTCTGCTAATGAACAATGCCTGTGTTGCTGCTTTGCAATAGCAGCAGCAAGGAGCCCTGCCTGACTCCATGTTTATTTTTTATGTCCTATTATTCTACATGTAATTCACTGATGTCTTTTCCCTCTCCCAAGTGATGATCTATAAGGTGAATACCTTTCAGCCTCACTATTTTCAGAGGAGCATTATTAGTGTGAGTCCGAAGTATTGGATTATGTCTCCAAATCAATAAAGGAAATTATTTAATGGTTTCTCTTAACTGTAACAACTTCCAAGTAGAAACTCTGATCTTCTGCAATACAGACTGCACCTGGCACACTGCTAACCATTAAATCAGACAAGAAACCTGGCCTTGCAGAGGAAAAACCCTTCCAAGGAAAGGTACAATGAATGTCACATCGGCAGCTACACGGGGAAGATCACTTTCTCTTCAGCTCTTCCTCTTTTTACCTTTTTATCTTTATATACACACACATTTCCATTCTTCTTCCATTTCTGTATGAGAACAGACACCACCATCCTAATTTCCCTTCCAGCCATAGCTACAAGAATAGCAGTGAAACCAGCGGGTGGAACTAAAAATAGCTCTGGCAGGTCCCTTCTTCATTAGCCAGGATCACTCAATACTGAACAAATGCCTTTCACAAAAATAGCATATTTCTAGCCTTTTTTGTATTAGAATACAGCAATTTTGTCTAAAGTCTTCCTGCGGGGCACCACCTTTAGCTGACACTGAACATCACTACTGGCAGGGAAAGTATTTCCTGCTGCTAACAATATTAAAATATCATTGGTGCCAAGCACGTCACACAAGCTGGACACACTCTTCTTTAATGACAAAGGAGAGGGAGGCTGGATTTCCTTTCTCATCAGCATTACACCAGGATAACATTACTCATTTGAAATCTAGCAATGAATGTGAAAGGCAGATCACGAGCACTGCTATAGAGCTGATTGCCTTGTTATCACATTAAGCTATCCACAGTCAGTCTGGAAATTTGTGAAAGATAAAAATATCTTATGTCATTGAATTTATATGTCACTGGCAATCTAATTTAATTATGAAGGTTATATTAACAATGTTATGGAAAAATTTTTATGGCACATCCTTTCTTTAGGGACTGACTTTGCTGCTGTGTTCAGTGAGAGTTAATAAACATTGATGTGTTTTCAACTATCTAAATACATACAGATATACACAAACAAGCAGTGGCACAACTGGAAAGTTGTTTAACAAATGCAAGTATCCTGACATTTGTTCAATAAAGCCTAAGAAACGTTCCAAGCGGAGGAGAAGACTGGAGGTGACCAGGTGCGTCTGCGATGGACTGTGCCTATCTCTTTAGTCATACTTCTAACTCAGTTTCATTTGTATCTGGCTCAGAGTGTTTCTTCTGTATCTTCCATGGAGATCCAGCAAGTCAGCAGAAGCCTCCTGCAGGAACCAGGAGAGTTTGCAGAGCAACACTGCATCAACCGAGGGGCTGCAAGGCTGCAACTTGGCTCCTGCACAGCTCCCCCTCAGAGGCGATCTATTCAGTTGGGGGACCTCAACCCTGCGGTACCTGTGATGCAAACGCTCTTTTAAAAGCTTCTCCCCTTTGCCACGGGACAGCAGACCCAGCAAGCTCACTCTGTGGGATTCCTCCCTTCTCAGATACGTCACCTTTTAGCCCAGGGCCTCTGCCTGTCAGTAAAGCAAGGCTCGGCTTCATCTCATTTAGCAAAGATTTCAGACAACCGTGAGTTTCAACAGTGAGAGCAAATAGTGCCTGCAAAGCATGAGGAGCTGTCAGACCCATGGAGGAGCACGGCCGGGGGAGCTGCACAGCAGACATTTCATCAGACGAGACAGAAGCTAAAGGGAGAGTAAATCATCTTTCTGTCTGTTTCTCAGTGTTTGCTGTCCAAAGGAGATGAGACAGTGACAAACCCTGAGTAATGGAAGTCAATCTGTATCCTCTAGAGTATTTTAATACATAAATTAAAATTGTTCCGTATTTGTTGGCTTTTGCTAATTCATGTTTAAATACATTGTAGGCGTTTATGTTCCCATGCTCCTTAATTCCTAAAAGTCTCTAGTGGTGTGGGCAGGCTGCGGTGGAGATGTATGACATTTCAAACAAACAACTCAAGATTATCATTTAATCGCCAATGATTTGCCAGGCAGATTAAAAGCACAGAAATGTTTTAACAAGAAAGTCCACTCTCCCCTTCCCAACACTTATACGGTTTGCAGTCAGTAACGAAGACTGCTTTTTCACAAACTATTTTTCTTAGCGCTGCTATCAGATTCTGTGACAGTGTTTTTAAAGTAAACCAATACAAAAATACTTTGCTACTGCTCTTTACACATACAGAAACCTGAGCCCTGAGAATATATTTGCATCTTGAAACTCTCCTAACTGATTTTCCTCAACAGCCAGACTGACATTTTCTACTTGAGACAAGGCACAAAATCAAGCGTGACCAAGAACTGTCACTGGGTGCCTGCCTGTCACCAAGGCCTATAGCTGAAGGAGCACCCAAACACCTTAATACTATACAAACACACAGGACCTATATGGAGAGTGCAGTGTTAAAATTCACATTCATGGTACTCAAAGTGCAAAAGTTTAACCATGTGCATGAAGGTACCTCCATTCCCACTGAGCTCTGAGACCCATATGACACGTTAAGCAAAATTAACTCTATATGTTATGCATCAGGAACACAAACATATGGATGCATACAGCTATACATTTTCCCCCTCCAGCACTCCATCCTCTGAAATCATAAAAGCACAGCTGATCTCTTCCCTGAGCCAAATAAACAGATGAAGACTTTTTTCCTTAATCTTCCTTTTTTTTTCTTTTTTTCTTTTTTTTTTTTAGAAAATATTCTACTCATTTCCTGATATAAATTGTTGCATTGTGGAACCCTCTCGAACATGAATCTGTCCTTTCTGAGCAAAGGTCGAGCTTTCCAGCCCCGTCAGAAAGGGCCCCATTGTGGCAGTCCCGAGACTCCAGAATTCCTTGCCGTGAGCAAAACGAACTTGAGGGGCAAGAAGAAAATCTGGCAACCTGACTTCAAACCCAGGCATTTCTTGCTGGCTGGAAGTGGTCTCTGCTTGCTGCTAAGAAGGGTAAGCCACTGTTGTGCAACCAGCTCTTTAAGAGAACAGAGACAACACAAAAGAGAGAATTTTGCCTTCCTGCCACCTTTCTGTTGTCTTCACAGCATGGCTGGAATGCTAGCATAGAGCAAACAGCACAGCTTTATATTCTACGTACTTCTGGCTAGGCTGCAGTGATGTTCTCTGCATCACATAACAACAGTGGCCCAGTTTGGCTCACTAGGACCTAGCTGGAGGTCCTGATTTAGAGCTGACTTCTGACAGCTTCCTTGAACCCACTAAAGTAAAAGTGAACCCAAGTTCTCCCTGAGAAACTCCAAGCACAACACCAGAAACTCATCTATAAGTGCAGAAGAGATCTTCCCCATACCAGTAACCTTAGCTTGCACAGAAAAGCTGAGGTTGGAAGGAGACGGACACTGCCTCCTCTCCAGCAGTGCTTTCTGCACCTGAATCCATGGATTTGTACCATGAAGGGGAGGTGCAGGACAAGGAAAACCAGTGTCCTCTGCTCTGCACTTGGAGAATCCTGGAGATTAGCCCTGCACATCACAGCCTGAGCTCTGCCACCAAGTCCAAGGTGGAGGGGATGCAAACAGCTCCAAGATAAATGACATCCCCGTGGACCATCTCAGCCTCATGCAGACCCAGAGTGTTTGGGGGCAGCTGTCACCATTTCTTTTTTTGCATAGAAAGGGTGTAGAAGGACGAGAGATGGGTTCGAGGCATCCCGCCCCTTCCCTAAATGATTGGGGAATATCACAGATTTCTGTCCCAAGATTCCTCAGTGGTGAAGTTGATCACTTGGCTCCAGAGTGCAACTTCAGTATTTGGCTCGGGCTGAAGCAATGCAGAATTAGCCTCTTGAATTTTTTACAATTGTATTTTTTTATGATGAAATTATCCTCCTGGAGGAAGACAGGGCTTTGGAATCGCACATTCAGCGTTTCACCAGGCTGTGAGATACAGGGCAGGGCGATCTGACAGCAAAGCCCGGCCTCTCCGGCACCAGGGAGAGACGGCTCGGCACAACCTGGAAGCTGCAGGACACTGGGGCAATGAGCTAACGCCACATGATCCTCCCCTGCAAGGTTTCAGCGGCCTTGAAAAAGACAACACAAATGTTTATAGCAAGCTTTTTCCTGGAAAGAAGTATAAAAACAAAATCTTGCCTAAGAAGTCACATCCTCATCTGTTTTTGGTTTACCGTGTTTATTCCTTCAGATGGCAAATTTCTCCACAGGACAGAAAAATGTATTTACCTTAGAAAGAACTCTGGGTGGAGGTGCTCTTCACCTCCTCTAAGTGACCTTGCTTGTCCCTTGTGGGGAGCCCAATTTATCTCTGTCTTACAATGACCAAGCATGTGTCACTTTATTATAGCCTTTATAGCATAAATGCTGAGTGATAAAAACAAGGTAATAAAAATTAATCATTCTCATGTGCAGCTTTTCCAGTTGTGCTCTTCACTTTGGGGTTTTATTACACACATCTACATGCAGATACAATATATGTTTAAAAGATGCATCTAGTCATAGCTACAAATTAAGTACTGAATATCAGAGTCGTAAATTCAAATGCACCTTATAAACTAGTTGGGCTAATGAGCTTGCCTATGTATCATACGAATCTGATTAAAAGCTTAAAAAGGCAGCACAGGCTTTGAATCGTTACTTCATTTTTTTTGAGCCCTTCCTGATTTGAGGGTGGGCCCCTCAAATTCTAGTTTCCATAGATTTGGGTCCAACCTCTGGTTGGTAACCACACATTCCATCTGGGTTTCTAAATTGCAGCCTGAATGGTGATTATAAGAAAAGGCGAAGTCACTTTGCTGTCCCTCTCCTTCAGCTGTTTCAGACTAACTTTGCCTGGAGCTACATGTATGGTGCACGGCCACTGCCTCCTCCATCCGCCAGTGGCACTGTCCCCCTACGGATAACCCCCCCAAAAGCAGACATTGCCCACTGTCTGCCAACTCGTGCCTGCTCACGGGAGGCAGGATACCACCACCTTCGCCAGAGTGTGCATGGAGACCAACAGTGTCACCCCCAAAACTCTCATCCCAGAGAGTCCTTGGAAAAAGAGAGAGGTAAGGAAGAGGAAAAAACTTATAAGTTACAGATTTCCAAGCCTCAACCCCAGGTCCAGACATAGCTTGTCCAAAAAGGCTTTTGCCACCGAATTACTGCACCGGGAAGAATAGTTGGAGCACAGCAGTTTAAATCTAACTAAGAGTACAGCTTCTGCATGCAACGCAGCTGAATCATGGTACTTACTGGTGTTAGACGTTGTAATCACCAAAACTAGGCATGGGTTCAAAAAGCAATGAGATAAATTCATGAAGCAAGGATAAATGGTGGCTTTTGTACTCCATGCTCTGGATGCTTTGACCCAAGAAGTCCCATAACTGCTGAATGCCAGAAGCAGAGAGGATACACAAGGGAAGCTCACTCTGTATTTGCTTTGTTTCTTCTATTGGCTGTAAGCCACTGTTGGAGACAGGAGGCCAGATGGGGCCCTGGTCTCACCTAATTGTGGCCTTATAATATATTCTCCTGTAAAAGATCAGACTGGATTAGGATAAATTACATCCAAATCACACTGCATTACTCAGCACATTAAATTGTCCTTAATCACATACTTTGATGGTCTAGATTCCTACTTAAATTTACCTCCTGTGCATATTTCTGTGCCTATTCTGTTGAAACCGCTGCTGAATTTCAACTCTACACAACCGGGCTCTAATGAAAAGCCAGTAAGGCTCTTTGATCACGCTTTAATAGGACTCATCATGGGGACATACTCTTCTGTGGCAAAACGGTTTCCTCATCCTGTCTCTTTCAGAAATGTTTTGTGAGCCTTTAAAAGCAATTTAGTCCTGATTTATGTTAGCTAAGTGATTTCTGTTGCACATGTGAGTTACAAGAAAAGGGCTCTCATCTCGATTTGCTACACTGTTCAGGAAATCAGTTATAAATGCTGCAGTGCCTTCAGTGTCTCTGACTTCAATGCAGCGGAAACTAGCAATTTGAGTAAATACTTCATCATTCCCAATTCTCCCATATGCCACATCCAGTACTTGACAAAAGACAACCTATAGGATTTTTTTTTTGGTAAAGGGTACTGAGCTTCCCCTGTCTAAGCTGTTTACCTAAGCTGTTTCCAGAAGATATTCAAGGAAAGACACATGCAATTCTTTAATGGAGAGCATATGAAACATGTTGATGACTATCTAATAAAATCGAGCATGCATTCAATACGAGTGAGTCACCTCATCACAAGTTTAGAGATGAGGGATGTAGAAATGGTGACTAAGCAAGCTCACGCAGTAAGCCAGGGGTGCAAGAGCAATCCAAAAGTTTTGATGACCTAACCTGACCTGCCAGTGGCATCCAACAAGCCCCGGGCATAGGTTAGAGCAGGTCTCTTCACACCAGAGGACGGATGCCAGTAGAAGGACAAGAACCATTGCAAAGTGCCTATGGCCAGGAGGTGTATTGCCAGTGGGAGTTAGTGCTACAGCCACTGCTGCTGCTTTGCTTATGGTGTTGCTGAGCAAAGAAACACCCCAAAACCGACGAATCCCTGAAGTAAAGGATCTCAAAACAGCATATTGACTCTTCTCCCACATTTCCATATGCCAGAGAAATAATGATGGTAACTACCAGGGAAATAAGAAACTATTTTCTGTGAAGATTCTTCTATTGTCCAGTTTGAATCTCCCACACCAGTTTTTGGCCACTGTTCCTGTTTGTATTGTTTGCCACTACCAGCAAGAGTTTGATTCCAACATCCTTGTAACTCTCCTTCAAGAAGCTGTAGGTTGCTGTTAGATCACCCCTTTACCTCCGCTTTGCCAAACAAGTAACAGAAACACAACAAAAATATCCAACTATTTTTTCTCCCATGTCTTCTTGCTCCTCCTCTTGGGACCCGAGAAAGGAGCAGAGACCCAAACGACAGTGGTCTGGGCTGCCTTCCTCCTGCTCTCCCCTCCTGCTTGCGCGAAAGCCCTCGGCACAAGCAATCCCCCTCAACCCACACACCCTCATCAGCCACGTCCCACCTGTGAGCACGGTTCCCCATGACGAATCTGCAGGGACTGGTGACACTGAGCCCTGGGGGGCCCCACAGGGACAGGACCCTGGAGGGAGCCCACTGGGAAAGCAAAGCAGGAGAGCCTCCTGCCTGCCCTTCTCCTTTTGACTGCTGCGAGGACGCCCACTCACAGCCTCCCCCGAACGCTCTCCTTTGCCCCATACCATCCTCAAAACCACCCCATGGTGGGCGCTGGGTCTCGGCGGCACTCCCCGGGATTCCCTGCAGCCCGTCCCAGTGCACGGTGCAAGCGCTGGCACCAGCCCATATCTTGGAGGCTTGCACAGGGAATTCCCAGGCTGCCACTGGCATTTTTGACATTTTAAAGGCTCTAAATTAGCAAAGTAAGGAATGAGTTACAGGCATTTCCATTCATGGGCCAGGCCCTGCTAGACCTCCGAGCTCCCAGTGTAAAGGAGAGTGTGCCAGATGCTTGGTGTTATACAATTTTGCATTCCTTTCTGGTGCTGTTCTTATGGTGTCTAGCACCTCTGCATACTCATGTGGCTTTTTAGCAACATGCTGCTTGGACCTCTCTGTCTTGCTGCTCCTGCTACGTGTCCAAGGGCAGTAGGACCTGAAAGATTAAGACCGCAGCGTGCATAGACAGCAGATGGCTATTGCATCTGTACTTACTTTGCACTGCTAAATACCCTATTGCCCTAGCTAGTTTTACATCCCCTTTTAGTGGCAGATCTCTCTCCTGGCTTTTTAAAATCATCTGTTGTACATATGGCCCTAAGAATGGCAAGTACTTTTTCCAGGAGAGGCAAAAACTTACAATGCACGTGGGAAGACAAGATCAAGTCCACAGTATGAACTCCGACTTCTTCATCTGGTGACTGTAGTCTTTCCTTCCCTCATTAAACTTCCTTCAGTTAGAACAGCGAGATTAAAACACGGCTGCTTCCCAAATCTGCCTCAGCAGCATGTCCTCAGTTAACTGTCTTGCAACATCAAATGTCTTTCCAGCATACTAAAAAGTAATGTAGTTCTCTATAAGACACCAATTTTATATACCTTGGAATTGTTTGCTGCCTGTTTCTACAACGCGGCACATAGAAGGATCTTTCAAGTCATCGGGTTCTTTAATTTACGAGTCAGAGATATAAATCATGGCATGTAAGATCTACTATGAGTTCATGAACTCTAAGAAATTCTTCTAATCACTGTCTTTTGAACTGAACTTTTTCAGAAACTGTAAAACTCCAAAACATATCTAGTAAATGCATCTAGTAAGTTTTGCTGGATTGGCAACTACTAAAAGCAGACTTGTCTTCCTTGATTACCTACCAGCATCAGCCAGTCTTAAAACATCCTCTGTGATTCTAACACTAAAACATAAAAGAAAAAAGAAGTCTTGAACTTGTCTTGCCCAATATAACTGTTGGGATTCATTAAATGATTCCAAATTATCAGTGACAGGCACCAATTAAGCCAGAAAAATAGAGACAACCTCCTAAAGATAAAACCTTTCAAACACTAGGGTTACTTTTCAAGGTAATTGCCATAACTCCTTTCAAATACCCAAGTCTGATAACAGGTCCCACTCTTCTCCGCTCCCCAAAAGGTTAAAGAGCTAAATTATGTGGCATCTGCAAAGAAGCATCACAAAGTTTCCTCAGTACTCCACCCTTGGAAGTATCAGACCCTCTGAAGAAGGATTTATTGAGCAGCCCATAAGCAAATGGTGATGCTATTTCTCATGCCGTGGGTATGAAATTTAAAAAAAAGCCCTATACTTCAAGATGGTGTAAGAGATTGTTTCAGCCTCAGCGCTCAGTTCATTTTGGGAAGGAAACAAAGAAAATAGCACAGCTATTTCAGCCTGGACCAGTATAAGATTCCTGAGACTAGAGATGGACTGATATACCCTAAGTTTTATGGACCCATACCCCAAATTATCAAAACTTCTAGTAAATTTTGCTTGGTTGGTATTTGATCACACACTTATAGATTATAAAACTGAATTTAAAACTCAGTTTGCAGAGGTAGAAGATGTTTTTGCTAGTACATGTACAGATCCATACTAATACTTCCTTTTGAGCCTTACTTAATTAAAAGCGCAAATCAAAAAAATCACATTGACCTCCAATATATGCCTATATACTTGCCCCAAAACACCTCAAATCATGTCAACTGACTTTCTAAGGTGACCAGCATTAAATAACTCTGAAAAGTATAAGAAAATATAATCTTTTTATATGCATTTAAACTGCAGGCAGATAGTAGGCATCAAGGCACTGAAGTGCCATCAAACACCATGAAACAGTGCAATGTCTGAACAGATGAAAAATTTTGCAGTCCAGTTCAGATACAAATTTGGATGTTTTTCAGACCTGTTCATGCAGAACACAGTGAATTTCTCCTTGTTCCTTTTATGTAACTCCTGCCCAATTCTCAATCCAGACATTAACTTTTAATTCACCTCATACATCTCCAAAGGGGGTGTGTGTGTGGTATTTCCAGTATCTTTTTCCATGTTCTAGGTTCATAAAAGTGAAGAGGCATAATGAATGAATTTAATTATTTCCATCCATTCAGCTGGTTATAGAAGACATTTAATTCAGCTAGAAGAGAAATTACTTGTTCCTTCAAAATGAATGCTGATTCAGGGGGTATTTCTGGCCTGCAACATGAAGGATCTCTATGTTTTCAAAGCTAAATGGCCATTGGCAGTTTATTACTGCTGTAACTGTTCATGTTATCTGATATATAGATATCACATGTGGGCGAAGGGAAAATGTCATCGATTGTCAGGAATTACACACACACACACACCCCTTTTAGGCTGTTGATCTCACTCATTCAGTAATTCACAAGCTCAGAATATCAACGAGGTTCTGCAAATGTCACGCCCTGCAATCAGCTTTTGTGCACTTTCTCCCTTTGTTACCTGAAATGCCAGAAGCTGGATGAGAAGAAACCACACTCTCAGCAGGAACATTGCCTTTCCTTTCAGGGGCATGCCATGCTGTGCCTGGCAGTGAGTTCCTCCCCACAGAGCTGCATCTACCACCGGATGACAAGAGCATCCCTCAGGTCCTGGGGAGGTTTGTGTATCCTGAAGTCCACACTGCAGTGTCCAGCCAAGCAGATACACTGGATATCATACTATACTGCAATCATGATGCATAAAACCAACTGTAAATGTGAAATGCAAAGGTCTGCATTGCTCTTAGCTCCCAGTACCAAGTCTGAATTCAGTGCTATTCTGAATAATCTCTCATCACTGTAAAATACTGCAAGATTCAAAACTAGGATCTGGGTGCACCAGCCACGAGATGCAGCAGTAGGGATTATGAATCAGAGCATGAAACGGAGTATCCTGCTGCCAATAACCTACTTATTAACAATTTCTTCCCCAGTTATCCTCTGGGACTGAAGCTAATTCCTGGAACCTTCTGTTTTGCCTCCACTCCCTCTTCAGCACCAGCTACCCACCCATCCTTGCCTTGCCGCTTTTGGCCTCGACCTGTTGTCCCCTCTGCTGCTGATTGCCTCCCTCCCCTCCTTATAACACACACCTCACCGTAATGCAAAATCGCTCTGATCACTACACGAACATCCCAGGCCGTGCACAAAACCCAGCTCTGACCTACCTAGCAGTAGTGTGTGAAACACCAGAAACTCAGCTCTCTGTCTTACCCAGCTAGAATAAAAAACCTTCAAGCTCTGCTGTGCATCCCATCCATTAGTGGTGCCTGGGGAGCTGTACAGAGACCTACCTCATGATTAGATAAAAGCTTTTCCTTCTAAATCACTGTCCAGGAGAAACCAAGGGTCTGGAAGAGTGAACTCCACACACATTAGAGGCTGGGCACATCCCCTATGCTGGTTATTTATGTGTCTTTGTTTTACGCTGAAGAAAGCAAGGTTTTGTGGTAGGGAATAAATTGCTTCATTTATTTCCCCCTGATAACGATGCCAAGACCCTTTTCTCAGTAAAGACACAGAAAAGGGAAAAGTGGTCTGGTTTTACCCAAGAAGAAACATTTTTTAAATGATGTTGTGAAAATCTGAGAGCCCTGTGTGTACCAAAACAAATCTGGGATGGTGATGAGAAGGAAAGTCAGACATTTTTGGCTACCTCTCTGCCCCTACTCCCCCGGCATCTGCAGGCCACCTCATGTCCAACAGGTCCCAGAACTGCTCTAACCAGTGGAGAAACAGTCCAAAATGCAAACATTATACCCTGTCCCTGATCCCTCCTTCACCTGCCTTGAGGATCTTCAAAGGGCAGGTGAGGAAGCTGTGAGAGCAGCCGACCTCCCGGAGCACACGGCACGAGGACGTGCACAGAGATGGGTCGCACCATGCGCACGCCCTGGGACCACGGCTCACCGCCAGCTCCAAAGAAAGTCTGTCTCCCAAAGAGGACTTGAAAAAATAACAACAATGATGACAAGAAAGCCACAAATGTGCCTCCAGGTGCAGTTTTGCTCAATGCTTAAAGAAGTCAGGAACATCTCAGGAGGAAAACTGCAGTTCAGGCTGGGAACAGACCCTACCTGAAAGACCTCAGAGCATCCAGTCGTTAATGCAATTGTGGCCATGTTATCTTCACAACTTAGCACCCAGAAACTTGGGCGGCTCTCTCTCCTCAGAAGCAGGGACAAGATGCCACAGCATTTCACAGGAAGAAAGCTGAGCAAAGAGCTCCTGGCTCAAAGTCACAAAGGAAGAGTGGAGGCTGGAGTTTAATTTCTCGGTCCCTCAAAGACTCAGACTCAGTTGGGCCGACCTTCATCTCATGCCATAGTGTGAGTTTAAAAATACACTGCTCCTTTTAAAAATGTGTCACAGATCTTAGAAGCAAGAAAATCAGGTTGTGGGTGGGAGTAACTGCACAGTGTATATATATATATATACATACAATTTTGAGCAACAGTCTTTTAAATTCCACTTTACAAAAAGCAGACTTTTTAGCTCTTCAGGAGTCGAACACACAGTTATTATCAGAGGCTGGAAGAAGAACTGTTTTAAGAGGTAGGGGTCACTTTCTATTCATTTTTTTTAGGAAATATACTTTTTTTTGCTGCTCTGTTTTTAAAAAAAATAATTATTTTATGCTCAGTCACAGCTTTTCACTGGTAATGTCACGCCCAATTTAGAAGATATGAGCAGCGAATGATTTGGCACGGGGATATACTCAAACAAAGGAAAGGAAACTGCTTACAATTTATGATACGCTTTGATAGCTGTGATTTAAAAATGCCAGTGTTTCATTCCAGCAAACGTTACAATAACAAGCACAAGACTAATGACCTGATGCCTTGTCAGAGATGTTCACAGGTCAGATAAAACCACCACATTATACCTGCAGGATCCAGCGTTTCAAAGACAGCCCTGTTTGAGCTTCTCCAGGGCTTTGATCCCCACAAGCTGTACGTCAGCACTGTCCTCCCAATAGCTGGCCTCACACTGAGGGTTTTTCTGCTGACACACTTTCAAACCTCTGAAATACATCTAGGCTGTCCTACCTCCCACCCGCGGCCATCTGAACCACCCGAACAGTTTCCTGCATTATGAGGAAGCAGCGCGAGAGGAGAGAAGAAAACGTTCAGCCCACATCAGGCTTTGCCAAACAGCTGGCAAAGAATAACCTTAGAAAAACTGATATTTAAGCAACCGTGGAGAAGATTTGTCAATTTAAGAGGAGCAGCGTGAGATCATCCACTGCTCTCTGTTGCCTTTTGGCTGAAGGCAGCCAATGGACAGCTGGATGGCCCCCGATCCTGCACTTAAACACAGTCGCAGAAATATTTGCATTTCATCATCATGTTGCATTTTTCTCTTCTTCTCACAGGCCTTCCCTTGGCTCGCTCCAAGGTTTCCAAGCCTGTGTCACATCCCTTCACACCTGCTGCAGTCTGTTCACATTTAACGTTGAGCAGAGCGTGTGAGCAGTAACGAATACTTTTCTCAGCATATTTAGTATCTCCTTTGTTCAATAAAGTTTGCAATTTTTTCAGAGTTCCCCATCACTTAAAATTATTAGCTACATAATCTGGGGAAACAACACCGGATTGTCCATAGGTAGGACACTCTGAGGATGCGATCGCAGGAGCTCAGAAGTGTGGTGTGGTAGAAGACTGTACTAACATGTTGCACCGCAGACTTCGGCTGGCAATGCTGCTCATGGATCAGGACATGCAGGCAGGATTTCAGCAGCACCTGCAATTTTCAGTCACTTAATTTGCTATGGAAAAAGGCTTAATTTCCTGGAGAATCTTGCAGCACTCAGACTCCCTTACGCTGCCAGCCTCGGCTACCCTTGAAGAGGCTGCACAAGGACTGTGCAGGCAGCCCTGTGTAATGTGAAGGGAATTGCTGCGATTACTTAAAATAAACTGTCAGAGAAATGAGTTTTTGCTGGGACTCTTTCACCTGTCTTTGCATGGGCATGGTTGAAATTCCAGAGGGGCAGCAGCAGTCTTTCCAGCCCTTGGGGTGAACTGCAACCGTATCTTGGGCTTAGGCAAATTGAGTTTCACCCTTTACATCTGACACTTCTCCCTCCAAAAGAGAGAGACATGTCTACACAGTGCATTCACATGTAAATATTACACTGTGATATGTTAGGTACCAGCACACATGGTCTTTCCAAGGCCCACATGCTTGCAAGAACAACCTTTGATATACATAGAATCATAGAAACATTAAGGTTGGAAAGGACCTTTAAGATCATCGAGTCCAACCGTTAACCTAGCACTGCCATGTCCACCACTAAACATGTCCCTAAGCACCACATCTACACATCTTTTAAATACTCCCAGGGATGGTGACTCCACCACTTCCCTGGGCAGCCTGTTCCAATGCTTGACAATGCTTCTTCACCTTTCGGTGAAGATATTTTTCCTAATACCCAATCTAAACCTCCCCTGCTGCAACTTGAAGCCATTTCCTCCTGTTCTATTGCGTGTCACCTGGGAGAAGACTGACCCCCCAGCTTGCTACAACCTCCTTTCAGGTAGTTGTAGAGAGTGATAAGGTCTCCCCTCAGCCTCCTTTTCTCCAGGCTAAACAACCCCACTTCCCTCAGCCGCTCCTCATAAGACTTGTGCTATAGACCCTTCACCAACTTCGTTACCCTTCTCTGGACACGCTCCAGCACCTCAATGTCTTTCTCATAGTGAGGGGCCCAAAACTGAACACAGCATTTGAGGTGCAGCCTCACCAGTGCCGAGTACAGGAGGATGACCACTTCTCTAGTCCTGCTGGCCACACTATTTCTGATACAGGCCAGGATGCTACTGAGCACACTGCTGGCTCATAGTCAGCCGGCTGTTGACCAATACTCCCAGGTCCTTTTCTGCCAGGCAGCTTTCCAGCCACTCTTCCCCAAGCCTGTAGCGTTGCATAGGGTTGTTGTGACCCAAGTGCAGGACCAGAGCTGAGCTCCCCTCCCTTCTGCTTTTGCAGAAGATATAATTCAAGGCCAGATGCATCTTTATTTTATAAAGCATTTTACAGATCAGTTTGCCAATCCAGATGGATTTTCTGATCAGCTTTAGCTATGAAGTGATTTAACAGAGTTTGCCTTACAATGTGTGATTGGGAGAAGACTATAGACTAATGAGATTAAATGGAGGTATCAGAAGAAGTTAAGCCACTGAGTTTACTGAGCAACTTTTATTGCCACACGTGGTTCATCCTTCCCTACTGGGACCCACGTCTGCACCCTCTCCCTGGAACCACTGCACAGTCACGTCAAGTCTGTCAAGAGATAAATGCTCAGAGACACAGCTATGCTCATCTTCCCTTCCTTCTGCAAGATGCTAAAAAGCAGCTGATGCCTTGACAAAAGCAGGCTGCTTAGGGCTGATTTTACACCCAACCTTCACCAAAGGGGGCTGCCCCCTCCTTCCTATTACTAAGAACATTTGCAAGAAGATTTAGCGCTTCATTTCATTATGGTCCATCTGCTCCTCGTGGCTCATTTCCTGTTGTCTGGTCAATACTTCAGCACGACTTGCAAACGATTGCAAAATGAAGGACAGGGAGTCAGATGAAAGCTGTGCAACCCTCAAAATGGGACAGTAATCCTATTTTCCTACAAATGTCCCTCGGAGCAAGGGACACAAGGAGAGGCACACAGAAAACAGACAGCTGAGGTGTAAGGTGGGCTCTGAGGTCCCCAAGGAGCTGGGGCCGAGCACGGCGCATGACGCTGCTGCCTGACGAGGTTGGGGCACGATCGCTATTTCTGCCCGAGCTATGTCTGCTGCCACATTTTCAGCTGTTTGACAACTGGTGACACGCATCCCCCCTCCTGGCAGTAGATTAAATTTTCCCTGCTGTGATACATGGGCTTTTTAACTACGCATGGCCAGCTCCTGCTATGACCGGCTTGCTTTGATCGATAGGTAGTAAACGCGCTTTATCCCTGTCCCCAGCCATAGCCCCTGAGTCCCTGTCGTGTGTCAAGGGCACTGACCTTCGCTCTCTGCCCACTGAGTCCTACCGGGGCTCATCTGGTCCCGGTTTCTGCTCGATTTCAGGCTCTTATTTGACACACTGCTCCACACCTCCTCGTCTCTCCATGTGTTAATTGCTTTGGATCAGCAGAGCTGCAGCAGGGTGAGGGTTGGTGTTAACTCCAGTGAGTGCTCTTAAGCTGGCTGTCCTTGGTTTATAGACCAGATATCACTTTTCAGGCAGGTTATGGCTCACGATGAAGTCCTGGCAGCACCCAGCCGTCACGGGACAGGGGCTCAGACACATCATCATCTCCTGCATCCTTTTCCCTCTCCAACTGGAGTCAGCCACAATGTGGACAGGCCCAAACCAGTCCTATGGGGACACCAAGCTTGGGTTCAAGCCCAGACATTGAGGCTCTGCTTTATCTCTGCCTCAGAACGGAGCACAGCAAAAAGCAACTCTTGGGACACTGCAGTGACCCATTAAAATTAATGGGGTTAAATCATCCTGATGTAAGCCACCAACTTCAAAAGAATTACACAAGGGATGAATCTGGATCCATTCTTTTTCTTCTTTGTGCCTTTCAGAAAGATGATCTACTTTCCAGACTGCTACGCTCGGCCAGTCTTTCTAACTAAACTAACTACCCTCTTGTTGATCTCTTACTCCATGCTCTCGTCTACTGTCCAAGCAATTCCAAGAACTGCTCATCTGTTCTGGTTTTCCCCACACAAAACAGCCCTCATATACTTCCAACTGGCCTAATTGATTTCCTCTTTCAGGGGCAAACAAAAAAAATACCAAAAAAAGGAAAAACTAACCCCCAAAGCAAAATTTCATTAGAGGAACGAGGAGGGTTGCGTACCCACATGGCACATTTCTTCTCTACCCTAGGTTGCAGCATCAGGTAAAGGAGCAGGTACAAGTGCAACACTTGAACCCTCCCCCCCCTTAAAACTACAGCGTACAAAACCCAACCATGACTGATGTATGTCACATACACTTTTCTGTAATTGGAAGCACTTGTTTGAGCTAAGGAACTGCAGGGCACCAACGCATCAGGCGGAGAAACCTCACATGTAAAAGATACAACCTCCCAGCTACTCTGTGATCAGGAAGCCCGTCTTGCTCCTGAGGTGGCTCATTCAGTAACAGCGCCAGTGGAGATGGCCTTCAACTCTTTCAGCAAAGAGCTCAGTAACCTTAAAAAGCATAAATCAAAACTGTTAAAACTGGCAGATGATTTGATAGGAAGAAATTGCCTTTTGGGGACTGCTTTTTGTCTGCCAAATTCACCCAGACGCAGATCCACATATGGATTTCTAACCTATCCAGGTTTCAGTGGTGATTACAGCAGCGATTGTGGTATGAACCATGCTAGACATATTATTTTGGGAGAGCTGATGTATGAGAGGTAGACAATGAAATGCTCAGAGTGTATTTGGTGTGTGAGTTAACCCACCTCCATAGTTCCCAGGTATTCAGCTCTGGGGGTTTTGGCACAGGAAAAGTACACTTGAAATTCATCTCCTGAACTGGTTTCAAACTTTGCTGAAAGTCCGGAGGTGTTCGGATCTGGGATTTTGACTAGTAACTCCCAAAAGAGGCTGCTAATTTCTCAGGGTGAGGCAGCAGAGGATGGGAGGAACTAGTGTTATTTCACTTTGCTCTAAACGCAGAGCAACCGTCTGTGCAGCCGCTAAACCACGGAGCCTTGAAGGAACTACAAAATAGCCTGACTGTAAAGTCAGTCACCGAGAAACAGTCACTGCTGGGCTGACACAGCCTGCTGGTACTCCTCAAACCCCTGGAAGAAATGCTGCCTGACAGCTGCTTTCTATCTCCCATGCTTTGGCCCCACCATGTCCCCACTAGCGTCTTTTACAGCCATGGTTAGATATATACCAATGATGTATCAAGATGAGTAACGGACTAAAAACAAAAATACAGAGCGGTCAGGAGCTCCACAAAGCTCCTTGTAAATCTACTAAAAGTGGCATGTTTCCATAATAAACAATCCGTTATCGCATTGCTCTGTTCTCACTTAGCAGTCTGCCGAAAGAAGGGAAGAAAGAGGCCGGTTTGCAGGGCACTGCATTTAGTAGGAGACAAGTAGACAGTGTGCAATGGTCCACACTCCCTCTGCCGGCTGCATCTGCTGCGCCCAGCATCCTCCGGGCACTCTCGGAGGTGATGCTTCATGCTCTGATGGAGGCCAGGCACGATTAATTCCTACTTGCACTGTGGCAACATCTGTGCAGGCACCGTCCCGTCCGTGAAGTGAGACCCACTCTATCAGGATTTACACAGATAAAGAATAAAAGCGACAGCAACTATGTGAAAGATGCTGGGCTGTGGCTTGCACAGGGCTGTGAAGAAACACTTTCCAGCTGGGACCGAGAAGTCCCTGCTGTTGCCTCTGTGAGATCCGATCCATCGCCATGCACAAAGCATGCACAAGGCATGTTGGGTTTAGTGGGAACCAAACGGTTTGCAATTGTGTTACAGGCAACACTTTCATCTCCCTTGCCCTGGCAACCTCTTTTGCCAATACCCCTGGACAAGCAGGGCTCCGTAACTGCAAAACCCATCTGCCTTCCAAAAGGTCTGTTGGTGAAATGTATTTGGCTCAATATGCTTGATCATGCCACGGAAAAACTGGCAATACTAGAAAATGCAAATGTATATAGATACATGCAGCTGGCAGGATCAGGGATGGAGCATGCACGTATGTCCATGTATTTCATGTTCGTAAAATACGTATTTCCAAAGCACAGACTTGATGACATTACTCTGTCACCAGCAGGACTTTGGAAAGTCTGAATCAGAGAGCACAGAATCGCTGCGTTACCCATCAGCCACAGGTATCCTCTACCGGGAGTTGGCCTGAGATCTAAAATACAGACTAAGCCATGCAGAGGGAGACGAAGCAGCTCCTGTAAAGCAAATCTGCAGCAAAGAAAGAATCTGAATTCAGGACTTCTTAACCCTTTCCTCCCACTCATCCCATGAGTCCTGCCACAGCCCCATCCGACAAGGCTCCCACCGCGCTGGCTGTGCAGAGCCCCTGCCCACCCAATGGCGACGGCAGGCGCAGGGCATCTCAAAGCTCCATCAAACAGCCTGCTTCCTGCTAATTACATCTTGAAGGCTAATGAGCTTTAAAAGTCTAATTCCAGACTTATTTTTCCTATGTCACTTTTGATATAATGGGGGCAAAACAGCTCACATCATAGTTTTTAAGGTATCAGGCAATTTAATTTCTTGCTTCTCTGCTGATCTCTGAGCAGACATAACCCTTTTGATGTCCTGCCCCATGTTTTAAAAGGATGTGGCAATCACAGCAGTTTAGAAATGTGCATACAATTATGAATGCTAATTAACAGTGAAAGACTCATACTTGGATCACAAACCCAGCTCTCTTCCAACTCAAGCCCTCCTCACAGGCTTCCAAGTAAATGGGTCAGACAGCAGTACAAAACTCCAGATAAAGAAAGTAATGCTTATATGGAAAAAAAGACCAACAAAATTCTTCAAAAAGCCCTGACTAGGCACTGTCAAAGAGATTAAAGACGGGAGTAGCTCCCTAGCTATTAGATGGCAGGGTTAAATTTCATGCAGGGTAACTTGAGGCAGGGTTACCCTGGGGATGCGAAGGATTTCGATCAGCAGTGAACTACAAGTGGGTTTTACCCATGGGCTGAGTGCAGCTTCAGGACTAGTGCCTGTACCCCCTGCAAGGCTCGCACACACACACACACATGCATACAGAGCAAATGATGAAAAATGCATATCAAGTTTATTGCAAAACTCCCACCGAGGATCAAAGCTGCCGCCCCCAGCAACACTTACTGGCCCCAGCCAGCTTCACATGCTGCCTTTTTGAATTTTCTAACATGGGAAAATACATCAAAAGCCTTCACAGAGAAAAAGCGCATCTCCAGGGAACAGCACCTTAAGCAGGTAGGCAGTATTGTGAAGGAAGGGGATTTTGTCAGCACTCTGCAAATACCATGAGCACAAAACCAGCCTGTTTCCCAGAAGAGAAAGAAAACTCCACTTGGCCAAATCCAGAAACAATTAGCCCAGGCACATCCCATTTGAAGCTGGCACTGCAACAAGGGGAGCCCCTGCCACAGCTGGGAATGCTTGGCACTTCTGAGAACAAACCAGTTAGTACAAATTTAATGGATTCACGTAACTGGACTGAGACTGGTGCCTCTTCTCAGAAGCTTCGAGGAAATTTCTCTTCTGAGGCGCAGGGGACCACAGGCAGCTGGCTCAAATCAGAGCCTGGTCAGCCCATAGCACCACAGGCTGGGTCAGCATCTCCATGGCTGGGGGCTGTTCCCGGCTTCTCTTCCCTTCCCAGGTCACCGACCCACCTGCACAGGGTAAGGACGCCCCTTGCCCAGGACCTGCAGCCCCAGCTCCTCTCCTGTGAGAAGGCACCCTGTGGCCAAGGCAGGGGGCTCGGCCGGGAACTGCTCTGGGCACTGCTGACCGGTGGGAGGCCTTGAGAAGGGCAGAGACCCCAACTGTCCCAATAGCAGTTAGACATGGCTCTAAAACCTCAAGAACTGTTGCTCAGGTTTTTCAGGTCATAATTGCAAATGTATTTTCCTCTTAAGACCATTTTACCAACAGTTCATAACTCTGTGGCTTGCAAATTGCCCAGCTCTGGGTCAGATGGTTGCTTGCAATTGTAAAACATCAGAAGTTGCTTGATTAAATCAGGTTAAAGAGGTCCCAGGCCCCTCTCCCCTTTCCCCAGGAGAAGTCATTCTTTCCTTTACTTGATCACTTAAATCTTTATTCTGCACCACTCCTGCCCTTGCACTGAGTCTTCCATTTCACCCGCAAATGAAGAACAATTTTCCTTCAGAGCAGCATTTGGAGGGCTTTGATTGGAAATTTGTCCTTGTTCCATCATTTTTCAAAGGCTTTGTGGTTCCAACCTGCTCCCTGCTCCGGGTTAAAAGGAGCAACGTGGACAGCTGTTCGTCTTACTGCGAGGCAGGAGCAGGGCCTGGCAGGGAATAACTCAGCCTAGCTAAGAGGTTATCAGCTGCTGCCAGATTCCTGTAAGAACTGTATGCAGTCTGCAGATACCACTGTGCTGGGGAGGGATGGATGGATGAATGGATGGACAGATGGATGGACGGATGGGAAGCATACAGGACAAGCAGGAGCAATCCCTGCCAGCTAGGGAAGAGCTGTGCCTGTGAAGCTGTGGAGGGAAAGACCTTCTCTGAGCTTTGCTAAGGAGCATCAGTGTGATTAAGCAGCAGCCCAAGGGAGCCTCAGCAGATGTGGGGTGGGGTTTAATCCTTCCTGGGTCAAGCAAGCAAGCCAAAACCTGGATTAATGTACAGTGTGTCAGGCTGCACATGCAATGCACTGGCAATACTATTTGGACGACAGCAAACACCCAGATTAGGTGCTGAGAACTCCCCTAACAGGATCATGTACAAAATCTGGCCATAAGAAGAGCTGTCGCTTTGACTTTCACAGCCAAAACCACGAACAAGCCAGTGACACCTTCCACACCGAAACCCCGCCGAGTGCCCCGGCACAGCCAAAGCTGGGGATGAGAAAGGTTTCCCTTTCCAAGTCGGCTCTCTAGCTTAGTGGAGCGGGAGCAAGGAGACCCTGGTGATCAGCACAGCTTCCCAGGCCCGGGGAGATGATTCAGTCCAGTACTGAGTATTAAAGAGACAATTAGATAATCTTCAATCTCTTCCATATGCTTACAAATGTCTGATCCAGGTGTGGTTCTGGAGTTGTTAGTATTAATGTCCAAGACTGCAAGTCTGCTTCTTTCCCATTCCCTTGTCAAGTCTTAGATGCAACATTATTAAATACAAAAAAAATGACTATCATAAGATCAACGGAAAAAGATAGGGCTGTAACACCTAATAAGAAGCCAGGTGGAAAAGCTATTTCATATCTGTTCATAGCAACATGTCACGGCTTTCCCACTTCTGTCTAGAGGAATTCCAACTCTCTAAGATGCAAGAGCCAAGAAAAAGTCAGCTTCACCAGATGACCATGGCAAGGGGGTGAGGCAGGGCACATCCCTGGAGAGAGCAGAACACACACGCCACCGCGTCCAATATCCACACAAACCAAAGACTTTTTTTTCCGGCTCAGCTTGTGCCTTTTGCTGCACGGTAAATGCATGTAAAGCATCATCTCCCCACGATGTGGCAGTAGCTGCCTGCAGAGCCCATAACACAGGGCCTTCCCATGCCCAACCCCTCCTCGTCAAGTGGAGCTATTTATACAGGCCGCAACAAGCTATGCAACAAATATGGCTTTGCAAGGGTGGAAGAGTTCTGCAAAATAGACCAAGTGCAAACCTTAAAAATTTTAAGTTTGCATGTCTTGTTGGCGGTTTTTTTTGGCCAGGCTGATCTGCAGGTTGCCCATGAAGTGCGAGCATTGCCATTCATTTTTAAATAGAAAGTCAGACATAAGATGGTGAGCTATGGCTGTGGTGGAAGGACTGTATGCATCTACACTTATATACACATGCACACAAGAGCAAAATATTATTCCCTGCATCAAGTAGCTTTTGACACGTAATGGACTTTCAGATAAGTTTTGTGTGAAAACCAGCCAGAAATCTCTGCCCTCCAGGGCAATGTTGAAGACGGAGCATTTTGTGGACAGAGGGCGGACGTGCCTGTTAAGGTCCCTGGCTGCCCTCCAGCACAATGAAGTGTGCTGAGAAGTCCCTCTCCTGGCTTTCTGGGAAGGGAAGGACATGGGGCAGGTGAAGTCCTGCCAGCCCCCCTGGGAGCTTGGTTTGCCGTGCCAGCCAGTGCTAGTGAAGAACAGGACATCAGAGTGAAGTGGCCTCTCCCAGGGGAAGCTCTTTGAAAAACAGACACCAGAGATGGGAGGGAGACACTAGACACCAACTCAATTTCACCGCAGTCTTAATGTGGTCTGCAAGGGTGAAGGACAGGACACACTGAAAGAGCTTGTGCAAGGCTGGGAAAGGAAGCTGTACCCTCCCTACTGGTGAGTCCTCCTGCCAGCATAAAGGGTCCAATTCGTCCCCTGGCACCTGGTCTCCAAGAACACAGTCTTCACCCTCTTGATCTTCATGCTGATCTCCTCGCGAGTCCTCCCTGCAGCAGCACTCCTGAGATCAGCCCTGTCCTGACACTGCTCCTGGAGGACACCTTGGCCCACCCACACCTCACGCTGATAAGCAGTGCCCACGGGTGGTCCTACATTGGATCTGCTGGGAGACCAAATGAGTTGTGTCACCACTGACAAGAATAACTGTTGGAATGAGGGGGCAATAAAAAAAAGGCAATAGAAGAGATAAGGTGTTCACCAAGGAGCGACGCAACGGCAGTAGCCAAGTCACATTAGATATCACGGCATTTGCCTTCAAGTGGGATTAGTTCAGTAAATGTTACAGACCTTGGATTCAAGAGCCATCTTCAGCCAGCAAGGTTCAGAGGAGAGGACCTACAGACAATCCATTGCTTTAGATCTAAGGCGGCTTTTGGGGGTCCGTCCCTAGACTAGCAACACAGGACCATGCAGGAACTGCTCTGTCTTCAGTGGGAGCTTCCAGCCCAGCCCAGTCCAGCCCAATTTGCTTCCCAGCTCCTGTGTAACCTGCCTCTGAAGCAGGGGGAATGAAGGGACACATGCATACTCTCCCATCCTCTTCCACCTCACAGTGGAGACATGAATGAGGACTGAAATGTGTTGAGACAAAATTTGGATAGGGTCAGCCCTATACGCGTTGGCCTCTGGTTTTCAGCGGAGAGCAGGGTCCTGCCCAAAAAGCTGCCATGAGACGAAACCTGGCCACCGCGCAGCGGACGGAGCCCATGCAGGAGGCGAAGCTCCTCGCCATAGCACACACAGCTCAACGAGCTCCCCACTGGGCACGGCTCAGCTTTCCCAGCACAATACCTGCAGCAGCGGGAGCCACTCCACAGGCAGCCACACTCCCAGGCAGCCCGGTGCTAACTTGCCTCTCCCTCTCGTGGCTTGGATGGCATTTCCCTCAGCGCTGCCAAGCCGTGAGCCCTTGTCTTTCTGGGATGCGTGGGTATCTGCAGGCAAAGCTGGCAGGGCCGCGTGCTGGAGTCAGCGAGGCTTCTGTGCTGCGGGGGAGCTGCAGGGCGAGCAGGGCAGGGGGCTCGGGAAAGCGGGACGGGCTCCTCTCCGGTTGCCCCCATCAGGGCTGTTGCCTTGTGATAACTACCAGCCCTCGTGCTCGGCCCCGCTGCAGGAAGTTTGTTCTTGTCACCCCATTTCCCACCTCCCTCCCCTCTCCCTGCAGGTTGGAGAGGTTGCAGCCTGAGACGTGCAGACGAAGGAGGCACGCGGGAACAGGCCACCCCTGCCACCCTCTTCCCAGTTGGCCCCGGACACCTGCGGCGGGACCAGCCAGCAAAGCGCTTACAGGAAGGAAAGCCTAAGAGCAGCTCTGGTGGTTTGGTTTGCCTTGCGAGCACAAGCCCGCAGCAGGCTGTTTGCGAACAAACCAACCATCCCCACTATAAATCCTTTATTTGTTGCCTTTCGCCACCCTTCTGCCAGAGGGTTTGTCCCCTGCGCTGCATGGGGCCACACAAACAGCTGATTCAACATCCAGCGCGAGAGAGGAAGAGGTGGGAGCCCCGGAGCCACCCGCTCTTTACACAGAAGGACTCTGCCGGCAAAAACAGCTTCTCTCCACTTCAAGAGCTTCTCTCCAAGCACACCTCCTTGCAAAGTGGATCTTCTGCATACCCTGCTGCTCCCTCCTGTCCTCTCCGCACTGCAGAGCAGAAAATTAACATTTTCTTTCCTTCTCATGTGGGCAGGCGGTGGAGAAACCCCAGTGAAGAGAAACACGAAGCTGGCAGAAACAAGTGGCTGGGGATGAACCTCTTCAAATGATAATAGAAGGATACATGACTTTAAGCAGCCCAAGAGCAACTGGAAACGGCTTAAGGGAACACACTACATGCTTGCATTCAGACCCTCTGCCCTCGCTCCTGCCTTCACGCAGGACTGATGGGAACCCAAGGGGCTGAAACAGCAGCATGTCCCTCCCGGCTTCAGGTTTCAGCATCACACACTGAGGCTGTCTGATGAAGGGGCAGAGGAAGGGAAGCTGGTGGGTTACTCCAGCAAAAAGCCCTCTCTGTGCCCCTTCTCCACCACCTACTCCCCTACTCTCAGACACGCTCGAGACATAAGTATGGTGCCTACTCGGCAGCACTGATGATTGGCATGGACGCATATTGCAGGTGAAAGGAAGTTGCCAACAAACCGTATGACAATAACGGCGCTTTCCACACATTCAGAACTTCCCCTGCCAGAACCTCCAAGCCCTGAGGGAGCCAAATAGGTAGGTGGGCTCCCAGTAAAGCCCATTATTTTCAGGAAAGTTGGATGAATTTAGCCAATTCTCTTATTTTTACAGATAGGCAAGTCCCAGATATTTAAAATACTGAATTCGTTCAAGGTGTCCCCCAGCTCTGTGTGCTGTCACACACCCTGGGCTCTATTCAGGCCTTACATCCTGAAGCAAAGAAACCCTGGGTAGCATTTCCCATTAGCAACACACTTTTAAACACCTTCATATAGTAGTTGATCAAGTGGATGCAACACTTCAGGACTCTGGGATTTGCTCTCCATTTTTGAAACTACTGTCTTTCCAAACCTGGGAACAGTCAATCCAATAAATGGGTCTCCCTAAAACCTGTTTTCAAATATCAGCTCCGGCGGCAAAATCTGCTGCGGCAATCCCACATCCTGAGCCCATCTCAGATTCAGATACGGTTCACCTCAGTCTCTCTGCTCACGGTCACCACTATTTTTTCCCTTCCAGAAAAAGCAGGGTCAACCACAGGTTTTGGGGAGCAGCTGCACACAGAGGTGGAAGTAGCATCATAGCTTTTAATGGGAACAGCCTGCTGAGGAGTCACGGGGCTGAGCAAGGGGAGGGAGGAGGTTTCTGAGCTGCCGAGTCGGCACTTTGCAACGCCTCTGTTTCTGTGAGCTCTGCACAGGCAGGTTCAAACCCTTCCTGCAGGTCAAAGCAGTACCACCAACAACAGAAGTGCAGCAGCGGAAAGCAGGATGTGCGCCGCAGCGTGGTGCAAAGCTGAGTAATAAACTGCCCCACCTCATACCTCCAAAAAAACCTAAGGACTGATGTATCCCCAGGGTAACTCAGCTGACATCAACAGCGTTACCACACATGATGTCTGCCCTATAATGTTATACAACCCCTAAGAGGTTGCTTGCTGTGCCAAACACCACATGGCTGCCCTTGCAGCAAGAACCAAGAGTTTGTTGCAGGATCTTCCCTGAGTGCTGGACTTTGCTGGCGCCCTGTGGGAAGGTGGTTCACAGTCTCTCCCTCACTGCAGCCTAAGAAAAGTCTTTGCAGCATGGCACAGGGAGAATTCCAGGTGCACGCTGGGTTTGGCAAGCCATTTGCATGCCAGAATTATTATTTCCTATTATTATTTCCCCAATTCAACTAGCCAGGGCAAAGTGAAGCTGTTGGTATCTTGCAAGCTGTAGCCCATCACAACCAGAGGGTTAATGCTACCCATTGTTTCCATTTATCCTTTCCCTGTGTCTGTTTGACCCAAAAGATGTTAATAGCCTCAAGGTCAAAGAGAGGAGAGTGCAGCAGAAGAGATTTCTTCCATAAATGACCTTGCAGCAAATGTATTCATGTTTTAGAGGACATAGGAAAAACCTCTATCTGGAGAAAAATGGTTCGAAAGTTTCTGTCAAGCCCAACAGATGCCCTCTTTCCTTCCTCTGCTTCTTTTAGGTGTCAAAACACTGTGATATCATTCAGTGTCCCCATGCTCCTGAGGATCAGGGTCTAAAACATTAACACTTCCACAACCAAGTGCGCTGCAGTATGCGCTGTCACTCCTTCCCCCCCAACACAGCATCCAGCATCAGATGCCTAGCAAAAGGAATTCTCTAAATGTAGTCGCAGTAGTTACCTGAGGTTTTGCTCCCATCTCAGCATAGCCAGCAGTAACCCACATTTTAATCTGCAGCCTGACGCAACAGAGAAGGAAGAGAAAACCATCCATTTCTACAGTCAGGAGCACTGTAGCTCCGGCTGCAAATGCACATTTTCTCCACTTCTTTCTTTTTTAGCTATTTTTCCACTGGTGCAACATTTGAGCTGACACAGAGAGGGTATCTGAATTTTAGTCTCAATAAAAAAAACCCTAAGAAATAAAAAGCAATCAGAACAGATTTTGCAGTGTCAAATTCAGCTCTCCAGAGGCAAAGGACTGCCTCAGATTCCCAGTGCTTCTGGCCCTCCACCCATTCCTCTCGGTCCCATCTCCATCTGCCTCCTCCATCCCTCTCCTGTGCCTCTGTGAAGCCTCCACTATTTCAGCATGTCCCCCAGCAGAGAGCAATTATTGATGGTATATGTTACATCGGCTCTAATGGCCAACCCAAACAGGGCCTGTATATATGCTGCAGAAACACAAACCTGCTTGTTTCTACCCCAAAACTTGCAATCTGAATAGCGAGACAGGGCAGGGGTGAGGGAGCAGAAAGCCCAAGCTGAAGAAAGCCAGTGTTGGCAGCAAGCTCAACTGCAAGCCCATATTTTTCTGGGGCCAGCGTGGTTAGTGGTGGAAGTGAAGTGGCGGTGCTAGAAGGAGAGCTTGGAGCAGAAGGTCAACTGGCCAAGTGAAGGAAAGCCCATAGCTGAACTGCAGGACGTTCTCTGAAGGTCCCAAGGTCTTGGCTTGGCTGCTTCTACAGCTGTTAGGGCTGGCTAGAGCCTGGCTGGTTTTTCTCTGCAGTTGGGACAGAAGAGAGCAAGGATGCGAAGCAGCAGCACCGCAGCACTCTCCCAGCGGCATGCACGCTCCTTGCATGCTGCTGGGGCTATGACACAAGAGGGAGAGGTTGCCTGGGCCAGGTACCACTTTCAAACTGCCGTCCCTCAAACACAAGTCCTATATATGCCTGTTTCTGCCCCTGCTCCCACCAGCTGGAGTCTGGCTGGCTCAGTCTGGCTGGCTCATGTTTGATCTCCAGGATCAAAGAGGAGCTGTAGGCTCGGAGGGGCAGGGAGTATCCTTTTTGCCATCTGTCTGAAGGAGCAATGCAGCCTTGGTTCTTAGATGGAGTCTGTAGGTGTTTCCTCACTTAGAGCAATGCAGGTGACTTTTGCCCTGTTATGCATCCACTGATTCCTTAAAGACTTCTCAGTCCCACTGGCATCAGAGCAGACCTTGCCACAGCAGCAGCACAGAGGAAAAACAGCAAATACATGCAAAATCTAGTCTTTTTTATTAGAGTTTCAGAAAGGGGAGATTTGCTGCAAGAATCCTGGACTGAATCCAAGAAATTGCAACTCTTTGCTTCTTATTTCCACCCCTGCGACCTCAGATCAAGTGGCATTTAAAACCCAACAGAACAGGGCTGAAGCCACAAACCCTGGAAAGCTCAACCAAGAAACTCATCTCCAAATGCTGGCAATGGCTGCCCCCACTCTAATGATCCACTTGGAGGCTCTTCTGCATCTCAGCTAAGCACAGTAATACTGCGTTACGTTTATTCAGACCATATGTAATACGCACAAGAACCCATAAAAGCTTAAACAGCACAATAAACATTTGGAAAAGCACAGTGACCAGATTTACGGGGTTTGGATACCTGCCAGCATAACCCACCAGAATCAGATCCTTAAGTTTTTGTGTAAGCCCAAGACATACACACAACACAAACACAAATGTGCTGTTATCCTTGGAAAAAAGATGAACAGCCCCCAAAGCCCATCCCCAGCACTGGAATATGACAGCCTTCCACTGTGTTTGATTGGACTTAGTTTAAATCAAGGCCATAAAGAAGGTCTTGGCAAGGAGAAATAAACGTAGCATGACAAAATTTCACCCCAGAGCACACAGTAAAACTGAGAAAGAGGGAAAGACGCAAAGATTTAGACACTTAATTTCCATTAAAGGGGAGATGAGCCCTGCTGCAGAGAGAGTGCTGTGCTTTGCCAAATTCCAAGATACTTCTGTGCTAATTTTCCTCCACAGGGATGATATAGTATCTCCCGTGCCACCTACCAGGCTGGAGGAGGGGGCGTGATGGCTCAACAGAAGAGAAGAGGTGTGAAATGATGACGGATCCCAGGAGGTGCAAAACATTTTGTCCCAAGAATCTGCAAAAACCTTGAGCTTTCATTTGTACAAAGCACTTTGGAATAGTGGGAGATCAAGGCACTGGTGGGATGTAAAAGTTCCTCTGTTTCCCAAGGTGAAGAATAGTTGAAAGAATTCTAGTTTCCTGGTTTCTTGGGCATTTTGTGACACATTTTTTGTCCTCCTCTACATATAATAACATTTATGGCTAAACACAGTATTTCACATACCTACAGCCCCTTCCAGTTCACAGAAACACTGCACAAGCAGGATTTAGTACAGCCGTGAGCATCCAGTGCTCAAGACAGAAGCCAGGAGTCCTGGCTCCACATTTTGTGCTCTAAGATGCATCCAGGGCAGAACTCCCATCTCCAGACTTAAAGCAAAGGGAAAGAGATAAAAGAAAAGCACAAGATACTGCTTTTGAGAAACCTGCCTCATTTGTTATGATAAAGGAAAGTATTATGGATTAGCTGGCAATACATGGAAGGAGCTGCCCACCTCCCACGCATAATTTCCCAGAAAATGTTTTTACAAGTTTAAGACGAGCTGTTACATAAAGTTATACAAAAGAAAGACTAACGCGTGACGACAGATTTACTTACATGAGGCTCAGGACTTGAAGATGCCCTTGCTGGTAAGGAACCGGCTCAGAAGCACTGCTCCGCTTTGCTTATTAAACCACAGAAAAAGGCTGTTTGTGTTTATCTGCTGCTCCGGGAGGTGGGTTGTGCACTGAGAACAAAAGCTACATGCAAGGGCGCATTCTCTCACCCACTGGCACGGGCACGCTCAGGGACAGCTTTGCATAGGACAAGGTCTATCTTCAGCACCAGTGGCCACAGTGGAGGACAGAGCAGCGGGCCTCCAGTCAGACTGCAGCACGGTACGAATTGCTGCAAAGACCACACATTTGGTGACCGCAAAATCTAGTGAGGAGGCCCAGAGTAGTAAAGGGTCCGGAGGGAGGAAAAGATGCATTGAAGCAAGGGCCAGGATGGCGTGGGTAACGGAGCACTCACCAATGGAAAGTCTTAGTAGCTCCTGAGGGGGAGGTCAGGCAGTTAAAGGTCTGTCCAAGGCAGATGTGCTCGTGTTAGCTCACAAGTCAACAGGCACAAGAGTTAGGGATGAGAAACACAGGACGGGACAGGCAGGGAGAGAACAAAGCCAGCGGGAAGGGCAAGGCACTTTTGACACGTCCTTTTTCCACACGCTTGGGAAGGTAACTCGGACCAGGAAAGCTCTGCTCAAGTTCCAAACTACACAGCTGCCTGACTGCTCGAATGGCCCCAGCCAAACCTCCCTGCACAAACAGCCCCGTGGGGCTGGGGGCATCTCCAACACAAGCTACCATCAGCAAACGCCACAGTAAAGGACACGGAGGACAAACGGTGGAGGAGGCAGCCAAAGCGGCGAGCAGAGGACATCAAGAGACACCCAGGGTTGACTCTGGACAAGGACTTGCAGAGGGAATAACCTGGCCAAGTGTCACAGGGATCTGAGCCTGCAGCCCCAAATGGATTGATGTGCCAGGAGCTGAAACAGAGCGTAGGCTCCTGAGCAATTTATTCTTCTACAGCAGACTGTGCTCCCAGTACTCACAGAGATATGATTGAGGAAGAAGAGGAGACCCAGGAAACCATCAGCCCTCCTCCCTTCCTCCATGCTCACACTGATCCTTTGCCATAGGGCAGAGTTTGTGCATGAAAGCGGCTGCTTCTTCCACATCATGGCTACAGCCCACCCTGCTCTCCGTGCTGTCCCGGAGTATGAAGAAGCGTGGACTGGTCTTTGCGTCTCTTCTGCACAGGTATCTCCTGTTCATCTCAGAAGAGTGACTTTAGATGAGGTAATTCACCACTGTTTAGGGTAGGAAGACAACAGGGTGAGGTCGATCTTGAGCTAAAGATCCCCCCTCACATGCCTACAAGCAAGGGATGAGTGTGTGTTCCTTTGGAGGATTGGGGGGCCAGTGGTTGAAGCTAAGAATTTAAGGGCATCCTGAATCCTAGTCCCACTGTAACCTAGGGCAAACCAGTTCAATGTCTGTTTGCAGCATTTTCCTCAAATATAGCATTTTCCAAAAATTGATATGGAAGTTGACCCACTCCTGCAGATCTAGGGAGTTTGTATATTAGCAAGACAAACTGTTGGTGTGCTAGTGGTGTTTGCAAAGGCAAATAACGGAATGTGTGCTGAGTCACAACATGAAGCTACAATTCAGACCTTCTGGCTCCTGTTCCAGCCTTGGTGACCTTTCAAAACCACTTTTGTACTTTTGCTTCCCTGGTTCTAAAATAAAACCTGTACTTCACAGTCAAGCTGAGAGAGTAGGTTTATGTTTGGGCTGTACCTCGAGGTCTATGGTGAGGTAGCTCGACAGAAGGGCAATGCAGTACTATTGCCATTACTACTAGTGTACGATTCACATGATGCTTTCTTTTCAGTATTATTCTTAGGAACAATCCCTGGGAAGATTTTGGTTTCACTAAAAAAAGAAAAAAGATAGATTATGGGCAGCTAGGGACAAAAATAATCTCATCCCCATGTGGTTTGTGCTATTTAAAGGGACATAATACCCATTTTTGAAAAGACCAGTTTCAGAAGACAAACAACTGACATCTGTCAGCACAAAGAAATTTGGAAAAATAGACATAATATTTTCCAAAAGCTTCAGGTGTACCTGAGATGACCCAGAGTATGGGAGAAGGGGTGGAAGAGCCATCTCTCCAGCAGAACATGAGCAGGGAGTAGTTTTTCTAACCAATTTTTAGAGGAGGATCTTGGTTTTGAGCCAGGAGTTTGAAGGGTGAACAGCAGCACAGGACCGGGCGCACAGGAAGAGTATTTTGTCCCACGTTCCCACATTTTTGTTCACTGTCCTGGCTACGGTCAGGTGGGAAAAAAAATGTGATGCCATGTATTCAGCATGAATTACAATTCCACACAATGGTTCGAGTTCTCATCTGCTGAAGTATCTGGTGGTTGGACAGAAGCCACCAAGATAACAACAACTGTCTCTCGCAAGGAACAACAGTTCGAGGCACCAAGGAACTAGCAGATGGTAGGAATTTGTCCCAGACAGCACTGGATAAAGCAGGAAAGTCTTATTGCTCCTGCATTCCCACTGCATCCTCCATGCCCGTCTGCTGGGGAAAGCCGTTGGCCGGGATCCAGAGGTGCAAGGATGGGCTGAGGTAAGTGCTGGAGCTGAAGGACGTGAGCAGACAGAGCAGGGACTGCAGGAGGAGCAGGTGGACACAGCTGGGAGTACTGGGATTTCACAACATGGAAACCAGCTCAGGATCACTTTTGGTTCTGGACACCCTGACCCTCATGCAACTGCCGTGAAGCATTAACCTTGTCCTGGACTACAGCCTGGAGGTAATTTATACACATCCGCAATGTGGAACATCCCAATCCGTGGACTCTAGAGTTAGTTTGGGTGTATTTAGATCAACGTCTTTTTCTCTGGGACCATCTCAAACTCCAGCAAAAACGTTGGGTAAGGAACCAGCTGAGGAGAGAAGGACTACATTCAATTTGTGCTGGTGCTGCCCATACAGTTACTGTCACTAACAACTGGTGGGAAATCAGTGAGAGATGTCTCAGACACAGCATCTTCAGAGGGAGATGGTCAGCGCATCATCCATTGCTGTCTCATTTATTCTGAAGACTTAAAACAAAAGGTTTGGGACAACTGCAGATTGGACAAGGCTGAACACAGAAGAGTAAACTTGCTTTTGTTTGTCTATAATATTAATAGGCGCATTATGTAATTTCCTTGGCTTACTGATGCAGCAACTCTGGTTACAAGATGGGATGGGATTTCCTTGAGGTCATTCCCCAAAACTCTGTGAGTTGTTATTTTCCTGGCTCACCCACAAACAGAGCGGTTTGCTCTTCTGAAACACTAATGTCCGACTGTTGAAAGGTTTTGCCAATCAAAACATTGTGGCCTTACCCCATTTTAATAATCTAAGGCATCAATCTCCCCCTTAGTATTTGTTTGATGTGTTCTGCACCCTGCTGAAATATCCCCTCCAGACCTCCCTGAGCTCAGGCTCTGATTGAAGAGAGATGCCATGCATCAGGCCTGCAGCTTTCTCTCTGAAACATTTAGCAGGGGATGGTGGTAAAATGTATTTATTTTCATGTATTGAGGAAAGACCATATATTCCAGCCTCTTTTTTTTCCATCACTCAGAGATGGGCTTGAGGCCAAAACGGTGCTGCTAAGCTTGTTTTCTATTTAAAACCTTCATTTTTATTAATAACCCTTTACAGCCTACACACCAGCACTGCGGGAGTTGCATTTCCGTGTTATGTCATCGTGAACCGTTATGTATTTAATTCCTGTACCCACAAACCCATATGGACATCATTAAACACGCACTGTACAGTATTAAAACTGTGTTCCATAAAGTGTGATTTAGAAAAAAAAAAAAAAAGACCTATGAAGTGTGGATTTTTTTTTTTCCTAAGGTCATGGGAAAATGAAGAAGTAGGGGAGAGAGAAAAGGTTCAGCAGTGCTGCGGGTTAGCTCATAGCTCTCCATGCCTGCAGACCGAAAAACCCAGCCTGCCATATCCACCATGGAAGATTAATTACCCAGTAACTTCAGGCCAGAGATGACGAATTTCTGTTTGGCAGACCACAGAGACAACTTCTACAAAAATTACAGGTTACAAAGCAGCACAAGACCTTGATGATTTTACTTCTGCCGAATTAGGTTGCCATCACGTCTCCTGAAAGGAGTTGCCTTTAGTGGGGCAAAAGAGCAGGTTTCTCCATACTGCTGAGGGTTAGTTATCAAGGCCACTAACACAGGTGAGGGTAGACCCTTGTCCCAAGCACGACACATGTGCGGCACAGGGTTTACTCCCAGTTTCTGTTATGGCCCCAGACTGGCTGGTCCTGGCTGTAGTCTATGCTAGCAGCATATCCAGCAACCAGGTAACTTCTGCAAGGCCATGAGGGCATGCTTATCCTCAGCCTCAGGTTCTCGCCTGTGTTCAGGACACTCCTATCATCCCTCTGTTATCTCTTATGTGGGATTGGGGATGAAAAGATATGGGAAGGAGAGAAAGTGATGAAAGAAATACATCAGAGAGCAAATAAACCCAACGTACAGAGTACCAGTGGGACAAATAGAAATGAGTGTAGCAATGCTGGGGGAAGCAGGACAGAACATACTGAGAAAGAAGAAAACAATATCCAAGGGATGTAAGGATAATGAAAAAACCCAGAGACAGTTAAAAAATGACACGAGAAAAGATATGTCAATATGAGGCAGAGAAGCTGATGCAGTCAGGGATGGTAAGAGAGCAAAAAGAAAGCAAGAGATAAGAACAAAGCACAATTTTAAAATGGCCAGTAAAAGATTTATGTATGTATGTAAAATAGGAGACAATAAGTCAGTTGCCTACAACACACACTAAACAACTTACAATGACCTAGCCCTTTGTACTGGAGTGAGACCTGCCAAACCCTGTTTGATGGCTGAATTCCCTCTGATCGTGGAGCAAGCACTAGCTGAAGTGAAACAAACCACAGTGAAAATGGTATCTGACAGGATTTTACAGCAACTACAGCTACAAAAAGGTATTCTGCATAGCCTGCAAAGCTTAATGCTTTTTCTCAGAGCAGCTGCATTCCCTTATGGAGACTGTGTTGGTGCTCCATTGATTTTACAGCTACACAATTAAAAGGTCCTCTCAAAGATACAGATGAAGATACATACCTAATTGCTTTCAAGCCCTTTTTGGTTTTCTTTATGAAACATTAGTAAAAATAAATGCATAAAAAGAGCACTCAGGGCACACACAAATTATCTGCTATATAAAACCTCTAAATGTTCAGGTCAGTTGAGCCTCTCTGCTGGTTTTGCTGTGTGATATCTGTGTTTAGGAGTATCCCAGAATAGGTATTACCTACCCTCATCCCTTGAAAGCTGGTGAGTTAATTCAGGTTAAATTTGTTGTGTTGGCCCCAAAGCCTGTGTGCACGTACTCCATACATGTCCATCTCTAGGCAAGGCAGAAGAATTAACATGATTTGCAGAGGGGGTTACTGATGAATGAACCTCCATTATATCCCAGCCCTCTCCAGATTTTTTCATTCCAATCAAACAAACATACACATTAATACACACACAAATAACTTTGGGTGCACGTGTGCTCCCGTTGAATTCAATACAGTATTCACTGTGTAGAAAACTACCCACGTGCATAAATGTTTGGAGGAAGAGGGCCACTCTCGGGATGAGGCTGACATCAAGTTTGATGTTATCTAGCTGCATTACTCTGGAGGTGAAATGTTTTCGACATGTGTCTCTGTAGGGCTGTGTCCTACTTAATTCAAAATCAGGAATTTGCTTTGATGTTTTGAAAATATAGCCTTAAAAAAAGAAGCAGACACAACTGGCAAAACTTCTTCAGGAAGTTTGCAAAGGACCATTAGGCCCCCAAGCTGTTAAATGGTCTATTTTGGGTCAGTGCTCTCTTAAACTGATAGTCACATCTACTTATACAGTTCCCTGGCATGTGAGTATATCTGAACTGAACATATCTGAAATGGAGATAAGATTGGAGATTTTCTGAGCGCGTATCAGGGTAGACAAAATCATGGCAGAAAGCAACATTTGTTTGTTAAAGTAAAAAATTCTCTGTGTGCTGGTATTAATTCAGTCTTCTCTCACAAACATTATTTGTCCTGCCAAAGATCAGGACTAACCGGGCAGTAAACCAGGGCTCAGTACTTTATACGCCTGTCAACAAAAAAATTAAATATAAGACACTTGTCATAAATCTGCATGGACAAAATTTTCTGATTTATGACGATGCTGAATGATTGAGGCAAGAATGTATTTTTAAAAAAGCCTTAAAAGAAAGCAGACAAAAAAGGAAGAAAAAAAGGTAGTAATTATATAATGCACTGGAGACCGGCCTTCCATAAGAAGAGGGGGAAAGGCACTCCTCTCACGATGCCCAATTCACCCCTTGCCTAATAATCCCAAAGCACCTAACTTTCAAAGTACTGCGTTTTTTCACAGGCTGGAAGAACCACAAAGCACCCTTCATCAGCCTGGCCTTTTGGCAGTTCTCCTTCTCCAAATGCAAATGCTACATCTGGAAAAGGCAGGAATCCTCTCTCCTGCCTGAAAGCCTCCTTTTATCTCCGTCCTCTGCAGAACTCCTACTTCTTGCAACTACTCACTCCAACATACTACTTTATTGAAGGGATTCAAGGCTTTCTCCTCATCTGCTCAATGTCTGCCCCTTCTTAAAGTCCCAGCTCACCTTCGGAGCCCGCTTGCTAGCTAGGGCCATCCCTCAGCCAAGCATCCACGAAACAACCCCCTCCCAAACACAGAGATGAGCATGAGAACGATAACAATGAAGATTAACAGAAGCTTATTTGTCAGGCCTGGCAAGAAGAGCATCTCATTAGCTGGTATGGCCTGTGCAATTCAGCCGCCGGGGGTTCCTCCTCCCCCCAGGGGATGACACCGATGCATCATGAACATTAATAACATTGTTAGTGCATGTCCAACAGAGCCCTGCTTTGTGCATTGAGACGACCCAGCAAACAATAAGATACTTCTCCACTGACTTCTTGCTGGAAGAGTTTAAAGCTGTTTGCAGGGATGTGAACGACTCTTGCAGCTTTCTCTAGCTGCCCTTGGCCCTTAGCTTCACTGTAAAGATATGTATGGAGGTGAAGAAACTAATCCAGACCCAGAAAGACGCCTTGGCGCCCAGGTTACTGGCTACAGGGACTGCAGAGGTTATGTGAAAGCTGAAGAACCTTATTATTGGGACCACAGAAAGTGAAGTGCTCAGTTTTGTTACCCACATGCCTCCCAAAATCTGGGAGCTCTATTGCTAAAATGTCCCATCCTGTAAGAAGAAATGTAGAACGTTGCCAACATGTACTGGTCCCCGCTACAGAGTAAAAGCTACCCCTGTTACTCAGTCTGCATACTTTATTTGCATTTGCCTGTATTTAAGGGAGTTGATGACAGCTTTACATCCCACCTTCTGGTCCTAAGTTCAGAATAGCTGAAATCATTCTCCTCGCCTGGGGTGAAAATTCACTGTGCCCTTGCTGGTGTCATACCGCTGTGGCTGGGCTTTTTCACAGTGAAACCCTCGCTGCTCCTTTTTTATATAGCAAAAATTCATAATGCCCCAAACAAGTGTTGCACCAGGGCTTGCTCTTTAATGTGTTTTTGAGCCCCTTCTTTGCTCGCCAGATGCTGGCAGGGGAGAAAGGGATCAGCCACGCGACTGACACTTTCCCAGAGCTGCCCGCTGGAAGAGCGAGGCATTAAGTAGGCAGGACCAGACACAGCGCAGCACGGCGAACGGCAGACCGAGTCCCAGCCATGCAGCACCCAGAGACCTGAACGCCACTGCAGAAGGGCTCACCTGCAAAGCCCTCTGTCAGATGTCTCTGTACATGTCTGTTCACTCTACAGCCATCCTGCTGCTCAGTAGGGATGATGAAAACTATCCAAATTCTGGCTTTTGGGAACATGTTTCAACAGGAAACAAGAGGTTCATTTTTGGTAAAACATTTTCCTGAAAAGAAAGCTCCTCTTTTAGCCAGATTTAGAGGATAATCAATATCTCCACAAAATACTGCATTTTGATGGAAATAAGAAGATTAATTTAATCTTAACAACCTCAAGAACTCTACAGCTCCCCTAGCAAGAGAGAACAACATTGGTGAGGTTCTAATCATTAGGAAAAGAACTGAGACCAGCAACCTATCCAACAGGGAGCAGCAAACATGGCAACATTGCCAATTCACTAGTGAACCAGGACAGCTTCAAGTCTCTGATGAACGCTGTCTCTGGTATGAGTCATTCACACTTCATTCCCAGCATGCTTGGATAGGAAAGGAAAAGGTTTATCTGTTAGATAGGGTGCCCCTGCCATCCTAACCCCACAGCTGTTGCAATGGGTCTCTTCTCATAAAGCAAACCAGACATTTTTTGGCCCCCATTTTCTTCTTCTTTTATAGTTTCAAGCACTAGGTATCTCAGGTTACTAGTGATTTTTTGCGGTGGTTCCCAAATGAGCCTGAACTGCTCTGATTTTTCAAACCCACAAGACTGTAATTGAAAGCAAATGTAATCAGACATATACAATGTTCTGAGGTTCACCACAGTGCACTGCAGTCAGCATTACTGGAGTGGCTATTAAAACTCCTTGGAGCTGGGAAGCAAATACAGCTTGCAAGAATCCAGCAAATAACCAGCATTTATTAGATTAGACTAAAGGATTGCAAAGCCACAGTCAATCCTCTATTCAGAATATATCTGAGGTCTGTTTAAACGAACATCTTTCCTGAGCTTAGGCCAATTGTTTTAATAGATGCGAATGGAAACAAGGAAAGAATTCTACTTTTAACACAACAAATTCTGCAATCCTTACATCAGTGTAAATCCTGAATAGTCCATTACTGTCAGCAGGGTCGTTCCAATCAAATTCTGGCATAACTGGAAAAAGAAAGTCGCCCAAAGACAAAGGGTTTCTTTGAACCTAGACACACATCTCTAGCTAAAGATAAGCAGTAGCAAATCCCTTCCATAAACCTCCCAAACAAAATGCAAGCATTAAAAGGCGGGGGGAGGGTTTTAATTGAATTCCCACTGGCACTTGAGTCTGCACTTAAAAGCAGGTCTAGGGTTATCTGTGAAATTTCAATTAAATCAAAAGCTTTGATAACATGATAAGTCACTCCAGAGTTTGGAGTCAAAACATGTTGTTATTTGATCCCCTGCTTGTGTTTCTGGGAACAGCATGCATGAAAGACAGTCAGCTGCAGACTGGTCAAGAAGACGGAAAGGGTGGAAATGAATCTACCAATAGATCACTGTGTCTCCTGTAGCCAGACCCACTTGAGTTCTGGTATTTTTTATACATCCTAAGTCCTAAAGAAGGCACCCCATTCCTCAAGAGACAGAAGGACAGAGCAAAACATATCATCTTGGACGTGTGCAGCGCTCCAGGGGACAGTTCTCTACTGCCACAAATGTTTTTTCTTTCCAGGCTTGCTACAAGCAAGATTTTAAACAGCAACAGCATTGGGAGCTGAATGCAAAACTCTGTGGACATGAAACACCAAGCCCTGTGTATGTAATGAAATGAATTTCCAGCAAAAATCCCTTGGTGGCATGGGGTGAACAGGTGAAGCCAGGCACACCAAACAATAATTGTCTAACACGGTGTTATGATACAGTCAAGCTAGAAAGGAAGCCCAGCTCTCCACCTAATTCAAAGCAGGCGGCGGTGGCTCTCCAGAAGGACCTGACTTGCTTTACCTGTTGTTCAACACTCTGATTGCTAACGCTTCCTCCTCTCTCTTCAGTGGCAATTGCTGCATGCTAAAGGCAGTACCAGAGACTCTTGGAGTTCAAAGTCCTGTTTACCGAGGAAATATCACCCCTACTTCCCAGTGTTTAGACAGAAATGCTCCACCTTAAATAAATGTGAGATGTCAACTCCACCTGGCCTTTAGTCAACAGCATTAAAACACATTTTAAGCAATGCCTTCTATTGTAACATAGTACAGCCTGATAAAACCCTATCAAATGTAATGGGATGTCTTACGTTGCCCCCAACCAGTTCAGAATCACATATAGGGTTGCACTAGGCACATGTACATGAGAAAAAAGTTCTTTTTATAAGCAGTGAGGCTACTGATCCTCAACAGCATTAAAAATAAAGGGACTCTCCAGATAAGCAATGTCAAAATTACATAGCGATCAACAATAGGAAACGCAGAGCACTGAAAAGTCCCATCTGACCCCAGGCGCCACTGGGGGATAATTTATCACTCTGGCAGCAAACACCCCATTGAGCACGTCTGTCCCTAGTGCCCTCCTCTTCAGAGTGGAAAAAGAACTTCATTAAACAATAGTGCGACCATATTAAATATAGACATGGCAATGACAAGTTAGATTCTTCTCCATGACACAACTATATTTGTAACATAAGCTGCCTATTCTTGTTTTTCAGAGACGTGACACACAGAGGACAAGACAGGCTATATTCAATTCTGTCATGTTAGTGAAAAGAAAACTCCACCCCATCTCCTCCTGCCTGGCAGGTCATGAGTCAACGGTGACAGATACCTCAGTGCATTCAATTAACCTGCTAGCAGGGGCTCAGGAGAACAAGAAATCCAGATAAGAAGAGGAAGTCCCCATCCCTCTTTCTCTCCCCAGGCTTATCCACAAAGCACAGCAGGACCAGACGCTTCTCTTCTGCGCGGACCTAAAGATCTCTTTTGTGTTTAACAGCATGGGTGATTCAACCCTATGGGTTGCCCCTATTCTGGGGCATCAAATCCAGCATCACCAGTCTTTAAACTGAGACTTTCAGAAGATCTTGTGGCACTGAGCTAAACATTTCTAGAAGGGAAGGCTCAAGGATAACGGGTGCCCCAAATCCTTCACAACAAGCTCGATAACCTCTGAATCTGGTTATTTTGGTTCTGCTCCAATCCTGCCTCATTAGCCCAGGTTTCCCTCCATGCCAGATGAATAAATTTGTTCTTTTGGCTCCCTAATGGGTTTTGCATATAGAAGCACCAGCAGAACAGGCTTTCCTGACAGATTTTGGAAGAAATGTTTCTTCCAACATTGACTGAAGGAAGGAATTTTATGGGTTAAGTTAAACATTAAGCAAACTATCACTTTCTAATCTACAAAATAGGCATTGGCAAATTATCAGCAGTGATTGTTCCTTTAGGATATGAACAAAAATTACTGGACAGGAAAAAGGCCCTCAAGCCAACAGGCCTGGCATTTAGCTTTTCTAAAGCCAACAACTCTGCATTTCAAAATACCTCTTCGGTCCCAACTCTTCTACAGAGAAAGAAAAGAAAAATTGCCTTGAATTTGTGCTCATAAACAGTAAACTTTCACTAGCACTGACACCGCCGCTGAGTTTGGCCCCAGCAAGGCAGTGTCCGGGGCCGCTGCTGAAGCAGCAGCGTGTCGGCAAGGCTCTGATCTTGGTCACATTCTGATGGAATTTGGGTAAGTCTGGTTATTCTTAATCCATCCTGTGCCTGTGACAGCATGCCACTTTTAAACCCTGCAGCATGCTCATAACCAATCCAGGCAAAAGCTATTTCTGTGCACTTGGCTGCCAATGCCAAGTGTCAGTACATTAAACTATCTTTGCTCCTCTCGGCCCTGTGTCCTTTCACAGTCAGACCTATAAAGCACAAGCAAACCCAAATGTGATATTCAAGGCAAGGAATAAAAGCTTTTGCTCTACAGTAACAGCAGTAACGTGTGCTGTTCCAACTGCCATTCTTCTACATCTTTTTTTTGTGGTTGCTGAGCCTATTTCATTTAATGTGGTTTCTGTTTTCCCCCAGGTTTATTGTTTGGTATTTATCTACATATAATTTCTTTTTTCATTTTCTGGATGAGTAGCAAAAAGATTCAAATCTTCTCTCAGGAAGGCTGAGTTATTTGCTGGTATCACCAATGTTGCAGCCAGTAGCAAATTTCAATATCCTCCATTTGATATTCCAGCCCAAATCATTTATATGTTGCAAACAAAAGGGAAAGTCCCACGTGTAACTAAAGAAGAGGACAAGTAACACATCTGTTATTTCCCTTTTTTTCCATTGCTAGAGACTCCTCCATCCCTCCATTGGGTTAGTTTATTTAAGATAACAATCTCCAAGCGAGACCTTCCCAAAGATCATGATAATAGGCATTGCTGAAAGGCAGCACACACTGTTGGGGTATCAAGAGCCCCATCTGAAAAACAGCCAGGTCCCAGAGACTGAGCTCCCACTCTCCGGGACAGAGGGAGCACAACTGGGAATCCGCCACACTTCACTCCTCTATTTCTGGGGCACAAGGCTGCCTGACCTCTCAGCCACAGATTTATGATAGTCCCACACTATGGGCAGGATACTGTAAAGCACATCTGTGATTTAGAAGCCGAAAAAACATTTTCACCATTTCAAATTTAGGTGCTGAGGCCAAATATTTCTAGTAAATACAGCCCTAAAATAGGCGCGTCTGAAAAACTAAACACAGGTGCTCTACTACACTAATTCCCACTGAAATCAGTGAGAGCTGGATGACTAATTAGGAGTAGCCAAGCAAGGCTCTTGGCAAACTCAGCCCTAACAGGTTATTGCATCCTTAGCTACCTAGATCTCAGTGAAGGTGATTAAGTCATTCTTTGAAAATATTAACTTTTTTTCCCTTCAGAACAGTGTGTCTTAACTGCCTTATCCTGCCACCATCTTTATTCAGAGCTTTTCCTGCTCTGTGTTTTAGAATTTACTTCCCAGCTGATAAATCACATAAAAATAAAACTTCCATCTTTTTTCTGATTTTGCATTTCTTAGGGAAATTAATTTCCATTCTGTACCTCTCAAGTGGAATGAATTTCCCTAATATTGAGCAGTCACAATACCACTGCCAAGTGCAGACTGTAACACCGACTGTCATAAAATGGTGCTGACCACATTCCTAAACAATGTGAAAATTACCTATACTAAAATTCCTGTAAGAAACAGCAACCACAAAAGAAGAATGACATCTTTCCTCATAGCACATCTGCTCAGAGAGTCAACTATCAAATGTGTTGGGAAACACAGTTCTAAAGGGATGAAATATAAGAGAAATATAAGGGATGAAATAGAAGAGAAAATATTTGTATAATATCAAACAAATCAGAATAAATATAGATATTTTACAGATGAAAAATTTTCCTCCTCTACCAATAGGTAATTGAATTGTTATCGCAGGGCAGATCAGAGTACACTTGGGAAACAGAAATAGTCATATGTAAACAGAGTCATGCTTATGGATAGAAAGAAGCATATTAGGGAACTCTGCTTTAGCACTGATAGACTCATAAACTAAAGCATGCTTCCTTAACATGGTCACTGCATTACCCTGGCAACTTCTTTCCAGTTTCCTTATCAGAAATTTGTAATACATGAAGAATAAAGGGAGAATCCAGCCTCCATTTTACAGTGGCTGCCTGGCATCTGAGTATCTGAGTGTTATACCAATATTTATGTGAGAGATACAATCAGTAAAGCCCATAGCTACAGACCACAATAAAGCATTTCTATTCCTCAGTAAAGGCACCTTCACCATCAAGTCCATTTTCTGCATCAAGCCTCATAATATTATGTCATATACCTAATAAGTTCCTTAGTTTTCCCGGATTTGCATATTGTTTGAAAACCACTTTATGATTCTTACAGGAAAAATATTCTCAGATACCGAACACTGTTTTAAATTCAGCTGTTAGTATTATTAGTGGTGGTTTAAACAGAAGTCTCATTTGAGTCTGCATGCATTTCTGCAAGGGGAATATTGGAGAACTGAATCATTGGCTCCTGATCTGCTTTTTAGACTGGATCCAGACCCAGAAAGAAAAAGCGAACTCACACATGAGTGGTCTGGCTGCGATACCTTGAACGTACCTGCAAAAAAGCCCTAAAAGCAGTGGACCATATGCAATGTCTAACTGATTAATCCTACTCTTCGGGTATTTCTGTTATTTCTAGTAAAAAAAGAATCATTAAAAAAATGGTTTCTGAGATTTTGTTTGTTGACTATGAGCCCTGGCCTGACCTCAGCCTTGAATTTAAATCCCCAGTAGAAGTCTGAAATTAATCCACCTCTGGCTTAGTTATCAGTAATTATAATTATTAACAGAAGTATCCAGTAAATGAATGGCTTTCAGTGACACAGTATTTTAACTTAGAATAATGGATAAATAAAAATGCCCTTCCTCCTTACCTTACAGTATCTTTTCCCATAGCAATGCAGGATCTGGTCCTTACATGGGCATGGTAAAAGACACAAGCCCAGCCATTTACCTATATACATACACATTTGCTCAAACACTAAAATTCCACATATTACAGACCTAAGCTGCCCTGGGAACACTGGCACTGGAGCTCCAAACCCTGCCTTGCCCATCAGTGCTCCCAGTGTGTGCTGGCTCCCTTACAAAGGCCATGCTTCCACCACGTGAAACAGCCCGAGCGAGCTCCCAGACTATCCCACGGAGGGACCAAGTGTCCTCCTATGGTCTCTCCCATGCAGCACGAAGGAAACCTGTGGCTAGGAGCTATCTGACCTGGAGCCAGCTCCACCAGCAGGAGCAGACTCAAAGGAGGCTGTCAGCTGGTTCCGACGCTGTGATTTCTTGAGACATCTCTCCAGCTATCTGCCTGTCAGCTGCTGTACTCGGAAGAGCTTTCATGGGGCTGAAAGGAATACCTTCTGCCTATTGTCGCAGGACTCGAAAGCCTGGACCGTCACCAAAACAGGAAACAGAAAACCTAAGCTGCGAATCCAACTGAACAAATCGGCCAGATTGGAACAGTGTTGGGAAAGCCCAGCTTTTATTATAGCTGGATTGCGGGCTGCTCGGCACTGCGGGCAATCAGAGCACAGCAGCAGTAGGAAATGACCCTGTAGGGAGCAGCCTGCAAGCCAAACACAGCATAACCCGGACAGGACAGTACACAGAAGCAGGGAGGAGGCAAGGGTAGGGCAGATGAAGAGTTATAAGGAAGAAGCCAGGAACACGTTTGTAAAAGTGCCTAAGGGACTACAGGGAGATGTTGGTTTCTTTTAGGACAATAGGAACAGAAGTGAAGAGCACAGCTTCGCAGCCAAATTACTGCAGTAATCCATAAATTACTGCACACGCTTCATCGCGAGTCACAGCTCAAAAATTAAGGGCATGGATACCTCTCCGCGCATCCCACCTGCCAGGTAAACCAGACTTTTTTGTGCCTCTTCCTCAAAGTTTAAGCTTCCATGTTTTTCTGGCTGGGAGTACGTGCTCAGTCACTGCTCTACAGACAGGCAATAACTCAGTGGACTCTCTGGGCTCAACAACCCAAAAGCCCATGGGATTAAGGCTACATTCCTGAAAGTTAGTTAATTAAACTCTAGGTCAGGCTTTGTCTTATGAGGCTGAGCTGCTGCAGAAAAACAGAGCAGGTGACCATGAAACTAAAGACCATTTCATTGTGCAGAGAGAAGACATGAAGGCGGCTCAAGCAACTCTGTTCTGCCATCCCTTGGTGGCTGAGTCCCTCGCTTAGCAATATATGTTCTCCTTTAATCCAGCCAGTTGAGTGGCATGCCTATGCTGGTATATCAATATATGAACCCCCTCTGCACTGAGGGCTAAAAGAAGCAGCTGAAGAAATAGATAAAATAATTAGGGTAGTCTAGATGCTGCCCCCAGGCTACACCCCTGCCACCCCCAGTGAGATGAAGGATGGACCATGAGGTCCAGGGAAGACTGAATTCATAGGGCTTAGGCACCACTGGCTCACTGTTTCTGGAGGGGCTTGGCAGAGTAGCAAAATGAGGGAATAAATTGGGGATTTCTGTGGCTGATCGTGCTCCTTCCTGCAGTGACTGCTGAGGCTGAGAATCGCCCTGGAGGTGTCCTTCCCCCGGACCCTACACAGTGGTCCAGTGAGCCCCAGATCTCCTCCTTTCCCCCACAGTTCACAGAAGAAAAACACTAAGATGTTTCTGTTGGCTTTTACATCATCTTTTTGTAGAGACTAATCTTCAGTTTCAACAATACATCTTTTGTGAAGCACTCCCAGCAGAAACCTTAGACACCTTCCCTAAGATCTGTTTGCTTACAGAAGACGAGGTAGGATTTGTTTAAACCCAGCTAGATTAATGTCTTGCAGACATTAGTGAAGTGAGATTTAATCAGGTTATTGCTCTACATTTTCCAGGGAAATAAATCACACATATTACTAGGTTGGAATAAGATGCAAGGCTTGGGCTGAGAACATTTAGCCTTTTTTGGTTTTCCAGGGGGGGAGCGAATGGATAACTTGAAAATTGCTGCAAGGCTGTTGAACAGGGAGCTCAGCAAACGTCCCTCAACGACTTGTAGGAGGGGAAAGAGAAAGAAAGCCATAATGGCTAGTGCCAGCCCAGGGGTGGGCCTCGGTCCCCATTCTCTGCCTTGAGGAGGTCCAGTCCTGACCCTATTTCACTCAGGCCTAATGCTCTACAGTCCCTATCAGTACAGAAAGCAGACAGAAGTGTTAAACAGCATTTAAAGCAGATTCCTGAGGTCCGTTTGAGATCCTCCAGATGAACTCTCCCATAACCCTGGGGACCTCACTCCTCTTCTGGGTGTCTGTTTCTGCCTGGGACATGGGGATGCCTCCTTGCATCAGAGGGGTGTTGTGGGATCACGCAACATTTGCGAACCTTCTTACAAAGGATGGAACCTTCTTACTAAATGGAAACTGTGATGGTCAGCAGGTCTCAAGAGTATAGGTATATCCTGCTGCAATGGTTTCTAAGTTTGCAATATGTGTTTAACAATGAACACGCAACTGTATTTATTCACCGCAGACATTTTTCTAAACCAAAGCTGGCTAGAAAAAAAACAAACAACAGAAATTCAGCTCTTTTTTCAGACCTTTGATTTAAAAACTGCTCTTTCTCTCATTCAAAAAAGACTTCACTCTCTCTACGCTAGCAGTGTTTTCTTTAATACAAATGCTAATACATCCCCTTGTATAAAACCTTGTATGTGCAAGAGACAAAGTTGGGGAAAACAAACTGCAAAGGTCCTCTCCTCTATACCAGCATGGGAACAGATAGCTGAAGCCAATACAAATCTTTCCACTAACTACAGGTTTGTGTGCGCTGAAGTTCCCAAAACCCAAAAGCTTTACATCCATTTCCCCTTACCTAATGGGCTGTGCAAACACTGGAGAAAGCAAATTACGGTAACACAGCCTGCAATCAAGTTTCAAATCGGGCAACAAAGCAGCACAAAACACAATGGGACCAAGTCAAAATCTTATTGCGGAGCACAGCAAAATACATCCTGTTCGGTATGAAGGAGAAAAGGAAATGTGAGGCAAGGCAGCGCAGTTGCTTGTAAATACCCTCCTGCCAACGCTTTCCCTGGATAAATTAGTCCTCTGAACCCTGACTGCATCAGCATGAATCAGCCTGTCTGCTCCAAGGTAAAGGCTACAATTCTGTTTCGTATTCAATGGGAACTCTTTTCCCAGCCTTTTTCTTGGCTTCCTGCTTAGAAAGAATAGACTCTCCAGAGACAATTTTGGATCTGGACCACAATCTTGCTCCCTTCAGATAACTAAGTATCTCTGGGCAGGAGTACATTTAAAGAAGCAGCTGGTAATTATGAGCCAAGTGCTTACTGGTAGGATTTCCCCCTGCTGCTGAGCCAATGCTTTTGGGAACTAAATGACTCTTTGGTGATAATTATCACGTAAAACCCACAAGCCAGGGGAGGTTCTCTCATTAGAACCATCAGCAAGAAACAATGCAAAGGTGGGCGGAGGATGGCTGAAAATTGTGTCTGAGGGTTGCTTGACTCCCCTGTCCTCCACACACCCAACTTGGTTCTACATAATTGCTGGGCATTTTCTAGGTAGTGCTTGAAAGCTACAAAATCTTTTCCCACACCTATAGCAGTAATAAAACCAAATGACCTTTTCCTTCCCGCTAATCAACATGAACTGAGCAGCACTGGAAATCCATCACAGCACTTACTCTTTTGGAGGGTTAAGGTCTTCTGGGCGAGCCTCAAAGAACCTGAAGACTTCATCGCACTGTGAAATGTGAGGAGGAAGCCGAACCAGCGCCTGCAAAACAAAACAGGGAGGGAGAAGCACTTAGAAAAGTCAAGTTCAAAACATGGCCTCAAACTTCTATACTACCAAGCAAGAGGAGGCAAAACAGTCCTGGCAGGGGGAAGGGAATACAAAAGGAAAGCATCATGCCTGGCTACTTACCTGAGAAGAATGGAAATACCATGTCTTGACTGCAAATGTCAAGTAGGATGCAATGAACTGAGACAAGCCATGGTTCTTAGAGTCAGCCAATGTAATTTTTTTGCCATGTGTACAAAAGCAGAATTTGTTCCACGTGTGCAAAACCATAACATTGAGTAGATAAGTGTTGTGTGGCTGGGACAGTCTCCATGATATGTATTCGCACAGCACCTTAAACAGTGCTTAGGGCTTACACGCTTTATGCCAATGCACGCAAATTCAAGCAGTGAAAATCTACAGACTCAACACCCACTAATACAACAGATGAATGTGCTCCATAAAGCTTTCCATTAAGCACTGTCAACAGAAAAAGCAGTTTGCTAAAAAAAAAACCCCAACAAACCAAACAACAATTTGCTCCTAAATTAACAGGAAAGGAAGTTTGATTAAGTGACTGGAAAAAAAAAAGCAGAGAGGCTATTTCTGCATGAAGAGGGCTTCACATCGCATTGTGGCTAACAATGTCCATGCGCTCTGCAAGGCACAGGTACGCAGCACTAACGCATTCAGCAATAGTTAAGTACCATTTGGGAAGCAACCACATTATGTTGCAGTGTACTGGAAAGCGAGACTTCAAACCAATGAGAGAAGCACACAAGGCAGAAACGTGCTATGAATTTGCTGTTCGGAATCTAGAGCTTTATGGTGCCAAAAGAGGCCAAAGAGATGTCCTCAGCCCACAGAGATGGGACAGCAGCTCTAAGTGACGTGACTCTGAGACTGCCTCCAGAAATGACCAGCAGGAGAGGAAAAGAGGCTGGCGTTCACCTCCTCGTGTGCTAAGTTACATTGAAAATAGGCCACAGGTTAAATATAGACCAAGCTTCTTAGAAGTGCTGTAAACCTGTTTGACAAAATGAGATTGTCTGGCTCTTCTGCTACTTGAAAGTAGGACAAGCAGTCTTGAAAGATGGATGAAAAACTGCACCAGAGCTAAATGAAGGTGCATTAAGGCGAACTGGTTA